>NW_027672106.1:0-390000 GCF_964165515.1 Mesoplodon bidens
TAGGAAATGGTCCACTTTACACAAATGTTCAAATTTACTGGCATTTCATATATTCTCTGCTATAACATTGTCCTGATTCTTTCTGTATATTCTTTACTTATGTTTTGGTTTTCCTTAATCAAAGTGTGTCTTTTAAATCTTGTCAAAGAATATTCTTAGACTTACTACATCACCTGAATTTTATACATTCTCTATTGTATTAAGTTCTCCACATATCTTTATTTAAATTTTTTCTGTGTTCTCAGGTTTATTGTTTTGAATTCTGATGTCAATTAATACACTTGGTTATTCATTTTAATAAATGTTTTTACTTATAAAGATTTGAACTTTTAAAGATTCCAGCTTACTTGTAAGTTTCTAATGGTCAGGTCCTCTACATTGTGGCTGGCCTATGGCTTATTTCACCATATAGCAATGTATATATTGTCCATTTTCCCCTCGACTTTCTGTGATTCCCTACATCTCACCTTTCTTTGCAGACAAGCCATTTGAAATACCCTTAACTTATTTCACAGCCAATAAGTCTTTGAAATAACGTGTATTTTTTAGAGAAATCTTCTCATATAATTAGGCAGAAAATCTGACCTGCCATAGTTTCAAAACAGCATAATTTCACTCTTCTCAATGATGAATCTGTTGTATGGCACAATCTTTGAATATTTATCTTTTTCAATGACATGTACTTTAAAAATGTTTTAGAGATCCTACCAGTCTTTGAAAACATCCTTGTTCCTTGTTTCAGTTCTCGTTTTGTGTATACTTCCGGCCTTGCACCTGATTATTCCAACATCTTATGAATAGCCTAGGGAATGTAATTCTGGTATTGATAGTTTTTGCTGCTTGTCTCCCCTTGTAGCTGATTTCTTCATTATTGTGTAAATTTAGATCATGAGCTCATGTTTAGCTAAACAGCTGACCTTGTAAGAGGCTTAGGTGGGAATGCTCGTAAGCTTCAGCAGAAAGTCCACAAAGATTTTTTTGTGTCCCTCCAATGAGTTACCCGCGGGGACCCCGTTCTCTACAAGTGTTGGTCCACTACTCCCTCTAGATGCTGGGACTCAGACAGGGCTGCTTTGCGCCCCACGATCTGGGGCAGTGGCAGTGGGCGGACTGTGGCCCGGGCAGGAGCCTCTCCGCGTGTGTCCCAGGGACCCATCTGCCTGCGAACTTCGGTCACCTGGCAGGATGCTACGATGCCCAGACCTATGGTTAGTTGTGTAGCGAGGTGTACTGCACGGACAGGTTCCACACACACTTCAAGTAAGCGGGCGTCCTGAGTGGAAAGGTGAGAGTTTGGGCAGCTGTGCAGACAACGAAGGCGCACTTTGGCCAGGGCCTAAATCCTTGTGACAACCCCTGGGCCTGCCGGGCTCTGAGGGCCCTGACCTTGGCCCCCTGCTCCCCTGCCCTTTGTTCAGTCACAGCAGAGATGGCCACACCCACTCCCTCAGTGAGGGCAGTGTTCTAACCTCCCTCAGCCCCGCCCCCTTTCCGCAGGTTTCCATGGACTACAGATGCTGCATTCTGAGTCAAGGGCATTCCGAGAATTCCAGGGGCACACATGATTACCTTACATGATTTCCTCTTGTGTCAGTTTTGGTAAACTTTAGAAGCTAGGAAATGGTCCACTTTACACAAATGTTCAAATTTACTGGCATTTCATATATTCTCTGCTATAACATTGTCCTGATTCTTTCTGTATATTCTTTACTTATGTTTTGGTTTTCCTTAATCATAGTGTGTCTTTTAAATCTTGTCAAACAATATTCTTTGGATTTATTACCTCACCTGAATTTTATACGTTTTCTGTGGTATTAAGTTCTGCTCATATCTTTATTTATCTTTTTTCTGTGTTCTCAGGGTTTATTGTTTTGATATTCTGATGTCAATTAATACACTTGGTTATTCATTTTAATAAATCTTTTTACTTATAAAGTTTGAACTTTTAAATATTCCAGCTTACTTGTAAGTTTCTAAGGGTCAGGTCCTGTACATTGTGGCTGGCCTAAGGCTTAGTTCACAATATAGCAAAGTATATATTGACCTATTTTCCCCTCGACTTTCTGTGATTTCCTACATCTCACCTTTCTTTGCAGACAAGCCTTTTGAAATACCCTTAACTTATTTCACAGCCAATAAGTCTTTGAAATAATGTGTATTTTTTAGAGAAATCTTCTTATATATTTAGGCAGTAAATCTGACCGGCCATAGATTTCAAAACAGCATAATTTCACTCTTCTCAATGATGAATGTGTTGTATGACACAACCTTTGAGTATTTAGCTTTATCAATGACATGTACTTTAAAAATGTTTTTGAGATCCTACCAGTCTTTGAAAACATCCTTGTTCCTTGTTTCAGTTCCAGTTTTATGTATATTTTCTGCCTTGCACCTGATTATTCCAACGTCTGATCGATGGCCTAGGGAATCTAATTCTGTTATTGAGTGTTTTTGCTGATTGTCTCCCCCTGTAGCTGATTTCTTCAGTGTTGTGTAAATTTAGATCATGAGCTCATGTTTAGCTAAACATCTGACTTTGTAAGAGGCTTAGGTGTGTACGTTCGTAAGCTTCATCAGAAAGTCCGCAAAGATTTATTTGTGTCCCTCCAATGAGTTGCCCACGAGGACCCCGTTTTCTACAAGTGTTGGTCCAATACTCCCTCGAGAGGCACGGCCTCAGACAGAGCTGCTTTGTGCCCCACGATCAGTGGCAGTGGCAGTGGGCCGCCACTGGCCCGGGCAAGAGCCTCTCCGCGTGTGTCCCAGGGACCCATCTGCCTGCGAACTTCGGTAACCTGGCAGTAAGCTACGATGCCCAGACCTATGGTTAGCTGGGCAGCGAGGTGTACTGCGCGGACAGGTTCCACATGCACTTCAAGTAAGAGGGCGGCCTGAGTGGAAAGGTGAAAGTTTGGGCCGCTCTGCAGACAAAGAAGGAGCCCTTTGTCCTGGGCCTAAATACTTGTGACACCTCACAGGGCCTGCCAGGCTCTGAGGGCCCTGCCCTGGTCCCCCTGTTCACCTGCCCTTTGTTCAGTCACAGCAGAATTGGCCACACCCACTCCCTCAGTGAAGGCCTTGTTCCAAACTCCCTCAGCCCTGCCCCCTCTCCGCAGTTTACCATGGACTACAGATGCTGCATTCTGAGTCCAGGCCATTCCGAGAATGCCAAGGGCAGACATGATGACCTTAAATGATTTCCTCTTGTGTCAGTTTTGGTAAACTTTAGGAGCTAGGAAAAGGTCCACTTTTCACAAATGTTCAAATTTACTGGCATTTCATATATTCTCTGCTATAACATTGTCCTGATTCTTTCTGTATATTCTTTGCTTATGTTTTGGTTTTCCTTAATCAAAGTGTGTCTTTTAAATCTTGTCAAAGAACATTCTTTGGTCTTACTACATCCCCTGAATTTTATACATTTTCAATTGTATTATGTTCTCCTCATATCTTTATCTTTTTTCTATGTTCTTAGGTTTTATTGTTTTGATATTCTGATGTCAATTAAAACACTTGATTATTCATTTTAATAAATCTTTTTACTTATAAAGATTTGAACTTTTCAATATTCTAGCTTACTTGTAAGTTTCTAAGGGTCAGGACCTCTACATTGTTGCTGGCCTAAGGCTTAGTTCACCATATAGCAATGTATATATTGACCTATTTTCCCCTCGAATTTCTGTGATTCCCTAAATCTCACCTTTTTTGCAGACAAGCCATTTGAAATACCCTTAACTTATTTCACAGCCAATAAGACTCTGAAATAATGTGTATTTTTTAGAGAAATCTTCTTATATAATTAGGCAGAAAATCTGACCTGCCATAGTTTTCAAAACAGCATAATTTCACTCTTCTCAATGATGAATCAGTTTTGAGTATTTAGCTTTATCAATGACATGCACTTTGAAAATGTTTTAGAGATCCTACCAGTCTTTGAAAACATCCTTGTTCCTTATTTCAGTTCCAGTTTTATGTATATTTTCTGCCTTGCACCTGATTATTCCAGAGTCTGATCGATGGCCTAGGGAATCTAATTCTGGTATTGATTGTTTTTGCTGATTGTCTCACCCTGTAGCTGATTACTTCATTATAGTGTAAATTTAGATCATGAGCTCATGTTTAGCTAAACATCTGACTTTGTAAGAGGCTTAGGTGTGAACACTCGTAAGCCTCATCAGAAAGTCCGCAAAGATTTATTTGTGTCCCTCCAATAAGTTGCCCGCGAGGGCCCCGTTCTGTACAAGTGTTGGTCCACTACTCCCTCTAGAGGCACGGCCTCAGACAGGGCTGCTTTAAGCCCCACGATCTGTGGCAGTGGCAGTGGGCGGCCTGTGGCCCGGGCAGGAGCCTCTCTGCTTGTGTCCCAGGGACCCATCTGCCTGAGAACTTCGGTCACTTGGCAGGAAGCTACGATGCCCAGACCTATGGTTAGCTGTTCAGCGAGGTGTAATGCGCGGACCGGTTCCACACACACTTCAAGTAAGAGGGCGGCCTGAGTGGAAAGGTGAGAGTTTGGGCAGCTGTGCAGACAAAGAAGGCGCACTTTGGCCTGGGCCTAAATGCTTGTGACACCACACTGGGCCTGCCGGTCTCTGAGGGCCCTGCCCTGGGCCCCATGCTCCTCTGCCCTTTGTTCAGTAAGAGCAGAGATGGCCACACCCACTCCCTCAGTGAGGGCAGTGTTCCAACCTCCCTCATCCCCGCAAACTCTCTGCAGGTTTCATGGACTACAGATGCTGCATTCTGAGTCCAGGGCCTTCCGAGAATGCCAAGGGCAGACATGATTACCTTACATGATTTCCTCTTGTGTCAGTTTTGGTAAACTTTAGGAGCTAGGAAATGGTCCACTTTACACAAATGTTCAAATTTACTGACATTTCATATATTCTCTGCTATAACATTGTCCTGATTCTTTCTGTATATTCTTTACTTATGTTTTGGTTTACCTTAATCAAAGTGTGTGTTTTAAATCTTGTCAAAGAATATTCTTAGACTTACTACATCACCTGAATTTTATACATTTTCTATTGTATTAAGTTCTCCTCATATCTTTATTTATATTTTTTCTGTGTTCTCAGGTTTAATGTTTTGATATTCTGATGTCATTTATAACACTTGGTTATTCATTTTAATAAATGTTTTTACTTATAAAGATTTGAACTTTTCAAGATTCCAGCTTACTTGTAAGTTTCTAAGGATCAGGTCCTCTACATTGTGGCTGGCCAATGGCTTAGTTCACCTTATAGCAATGTATATATTGACCTATTTTCCCCTCGACTTTCTGTGATTCCCTACATCTCACCTTTCTTTGCAGACAAGCCATTTGAAATACCCTTAACTTATTTCACAGCCAATAAGTCTTTGAAATAATGTGTATTTTTTAGAGAAATCTTCTTATATAATTAGGCAGAAAATCTGACCTGCCATAGTTTTCAAAACAGCATAATTTCACTCTTCTCAATGATGAATCTGTTGTATGACACAACCTTTGAGTATTTAGCTTTATCAATGACATGTACTTTAAAAATGTTTTAGAGATCCTACCAGTCTTTGAAAACAACCTTGTTCCTTGTATCAGTTCCAGTTTTGTGTATTCTTTCTGACTTGCACCTGATTATTCCAACATCTGATGGATGGCCTAGGGAATCTAATTCTGGTATTGATTGTTTTTGCTGCTTGTCTCCCCTTGTAGCTGATTTCTTCATTATTGTGTAAATTTAGATCATGAAATCAGGTTTAGCTAAACAGCTGACCTTGAATGAGGCTTAGGTGTGAACGCTCCTAAGCTTCAGCAGAAAGTCCACAAAGATTTTTTTGTGTCCCTCCAATGAGTTACCCGCGCGGAACCCGTTTTCTACAAGTGTTGGTCCACTACTCCCTCTATAGGCTGGGACTCAGACAGGTCTGCTTTGCTTCCCCCGATCTGGGGTAGTGGCTTTGGGCGGCCTGTGGCCTGGGCAGGAGGCTCCCCGCGTGTGTCCCACGACACATCTGCCTGCGAACATCGGTCACCTGGCAGGAAGCTATGATGCCCAGACCTGTGGTTAGCTTTGCATCGAGGTGTACTGCGCGGACCGGGTCCACACACACTTCAAGTAAGAGGGCGGCCTGAGTGGAAAGGTGAGAGTTTGGGCAGCTGTGCAGACAAAGAAGGCGCCCTTTTTCCTGGCCCTAAATGCTTGTGACACCCCACTGGGCCTGCCGGGCTCTGAGGGCCCAGCCCTGGACCCCCTGTTCCACTGCCCTTTGTTCAGTCGCAGCAGAGATGGCCACACCCACTCCCTCAGTGAGGGCAGTGTTCCCACCTCCCTCAGCCCAGCCCCCTCTCCACAGTTTACCATGGACTACAGATGCTGCATTCTGAGGCCAGGGCGTTCCGAGAATGCCAAGGGCAGACATGATGACCTTAAATGATTACCTCTTGTGTCAATTTTGGTAAATTTTAGGAGCTAGGAAATGGTCCACTTTACACAAATGTTCAAATTTACTGGCATTTCATACATTCTCTGCTATAACATTGTCCTGATTCTTTCTGTATATTCTTTACTTATGTTTTGGTTTTCCTTAGTCAAAGTGTGATTTTAAATTTTGTCAAAGAATATTCTTTGGACTTACTACATTACCTGAATTTTATACGTTTTCTATTGAATTAAGTTCTCCTCATATCTTTATTTATATTTTTTCTGTGTTCTCAGATTTATTGTTTTGATATTCTGATGTAAATTAAAACACTTGGTTATTCATTTTAATAAATCTTTTTACTTATAAAGATTTGAACTTTTCAAGATTCCAGCTTACTTGTAAGTTTCTAAGGGTCAGGTCCTCTACATTGTTGCTGGCCTAAAGCTTAGTTCACAATATGGCAAAGTATATATTGACCTCTTTTCCCCTCTACTTTCTGTGATTCCCTACATCTCAACTTTCTTTGCAGACAAGCCATTTGAAATACCCTTAACTTTTTTCACAGCCAATAAGTCTTTGAAATAATGTGTATTTTTAGAGAAATCTTCTTATATATTTAGGCAGAAAATCTGACCTTCCATAATTTTGAAAACAGCATAATTACACTCTTCTCAATGATGAATCTGTTTTATTACACAAGCTTTGAGTATTTAGCTTTATCAATGACATGTACTTTAAAAATGTTTTAGAGATCCTACCAGTCTTTGAAAACATCCTTGTTCCTTGTTTCTGTTCCAGTTTTATGTATATTTTCTGCCTTGCACCTGATTATTCCAACATCTGATCGATGGCCTAGGGAATCTAATTCTGGTATTGATTGTTTTTGCTGATTTTCTCGCCCTGTAGCTGATTTCTTCATTATTGTGTAAATTTAGATCATGAGCTCATGTTTAGCTAAACATCTGACTTTGTAAGAGGCTTAGGTGTGAACACTCGTAAGCTTCATCAGAAAGTCCGCAAAGATTTATTTGTGTCCCACCAATGAGTTTCCCACGATGGCCCCGCTCTCTACAAGTGTTGGTCCACTACTCCCTCTAGAGGCACGGCCTCAGACAGGGCTGCTTTGCACCCCGCGATCTGGGGCAGTGGCAATGGACCACCTGTGGCCGGGCAGGAGCCTCTCTGCGAGTGTCCCAGGGACCCATCTTCCTGCGAACTTCGGTCACCTGGCAGGCAGCTACGATGTCCAGACCTATGGTTAGCTGTGCAGCGAGGTGTACTGCGTGGACAGGTTCCAAACACACTTCAAGTAAGAGGGCGGAGGAGTGGAAAGGTGAGAGTTTGAGCAGCTGTGCTGACAAAGAAGGCGCCCTTTGTCCAGGGCCTAAAAGCTTGTGACACCCCACTGGTCCTGCCGGGCTCTGAGGGCCCTGACCTGGGCCCCCTGCTCCCCTGCCCTTTGTTCAGTCACAGCAGAGATGGCCACACCCACTCCCTCAGTGATGGCAGTGTTCCAACCTCCCTCAGCCCTGCCCCCTCTTCGCAGGTTTCCATGGACTACAGATGCTGCATTCTGAGTCCAGGGCATTCCGAGAATGCCAAGGACAGACATGATGACCTTACATGATTTCCTCTTGTGTCAGTTTTGGTAAACTTTAGGAGCTAGGAAATGGTCCACTTTACACAAATGTACAAATTTAATGGCATTTCATATATGCTCTGCTATAACATTGTCCTGATTCTTTCTGTATATTCTTTACTTATGTTTTGGTTTTCCTTAATCAAAGTGTGTCTTTTAAATCTTGTCAAAGAATATACTTGGAGGTACTATATCACCTGAATTTTATACATTTTCTATTGCATTAAGTTCTCCTCATATCTTTATTTATATTTTTTCTGTGTTCTCAGGTTTATTGTTTTGATATTCTCATGTCAATTAAAACACTTGGTTATTCCTTTTAATAAATCTTTTTACTTATAAAGATTTCAACTTTTCAAGATTACAGATTACTTGTAAGTTTCTAAGGGTCAGGTCCTCTACATTGTGGCTGGCCTAAGGCTTAGTACACCATATAGCAATGTATATATTGACCTATTTTCCCCTCGACTTTCTGTGATTCCCTACATCTCAACTTTCTTTGCAGACAAGCCATTTGAAATACCCTTAACTTATTTCACAGCCAATAAGTCTTTGAAATAACGTGTATTTCTTAGAGAAATCTTCTTATATAATTAGGCCAAAAATCTGACCTGCCATAGTTTTCAAAACAGCATAATTTCACTCTTCTCAATGATGAATCTGTTGTATGACACAACCATTGAGTATTTAGCTTTATCAATGACATGTACTTTAAAAATATTTTAGAGATCCTACCAGTCTTTGAAAACATCCTTGTTCTTGTTTCAGTTCCAGTTTTGTGTATTCTTTCTGCCTTGCACCTGATTATTCCAACATCTGATGGATGGCCTAGGGAATCTGTTTCTGGTATTGATTGTTTTTGCTGCTTGTCTCCCCTTGTAGCTGATTTCTTCATTATTGTGTAAATTTACATCATGAGCTCATGTTTAGCTAAACATCTGACCTTGTAAGAGGCTTACGTGTGAACCCTCGTAAGCTTCAGCAGAAAGTCCGCAAAGATTTTTTTTGTCCCTCCAATGAGTTACTCGCGCGGACCCCGTTTTCTACAAGTGTTGGTCCACTACTCCCTCTAGAGGCTGGGACTCAGACAGGACTGCTTTGCTGCCCCTGATCTGGGATAGTGGCTTTGGGCGGCCTGTGGCCAGGGCAGGATGCTCCCCACGTGTGTCCCACGACCCATCTGCCTGCGAACTTCGGTCACCTTTCAGGAAGTTATGATGCCCAGACCTATGGATAGCTTTGCAGCGAGGTGTACTGCGCGGACCGGTTCCACACACACTTCAAGTAAGACGGCGGCCTGAGTGGAAAGGTGAGAGTTTGTGCAGCTGTGCAGACAAAGAAAGCAACTTTTGACTGGGCCTAAATGCTTGTGACACACGACTTGGCCTGCCGTCTCTGAGGGCCCTGTCTTTGGCTCCCTTCTCCCCTGCCTTTTGTTCAGTCACAGCAAAGATGGCCCCACCCACTCCCTCAGTGAGGGCAGTGTTCCAACCTCCCTCATCCCCGCCCCCTCTCCGCAGGTTACCATGGACTATAGATGCTGCATTCTGAGGCCAGGGCGTTCCGAGAATGCCAACGGCAGACATGATGACTGTAAATGATGTCCTCTTGTGTCAATTTTGGTAAACTTTAGGAGCTAGGAAATGGTCCACTTTACACAAATGTTCAAATTTACTGGCATTTCATATATTCTCTGCTATAACATTGTCCTGATTCTTTCTGTATATTCTTTGCTTATGTTTTGGTTTTCCTTAATCCAAGTTTGTCTTTTAAATCTTGTCAAACAATATTTTTTGGACTTACTCCATCATCTGAATTTTATACGTTTTCTATTGTATTAAGTTCTCCTCATATCTTTATTTATCTTTTTTCTATGTCCTCAGGTTTTATTATTTTGATATTCTGATGTCAATTAAAACACTTGGTTATTCATTTTAATAAATCTTTTTACTTATAAAGATTTGAACTTTTCAAGATTCCAGCTTACTTGTAAGTTTCTAAGGGGCACGTCCTCTACATTTTGGCTAGCCTAAGGCTTAGTTCACCATATAGCAATGTATATATTGACCTATTTTCCCCTCGACTTTCTGTGATTCCCTACATCTCACCTTTCTTTGCAGACAAGCCATTTGAAATATACACTTAACTTATTTCACAGCCAATAAGTCTTTGAAATAATGTGTATTTTTTAGAGAAATCTTCTTATATAATTAGGCAGAAAATCTGACCTGCCATAGTTTTCAAAACAGCATAATTTCACTCTTCTCAATGATGAATCTGTTGTATTACACAACCTTTGAGTATTTAGCTTTATCAATGACATGTACTTTAAAAATGTTTGAGAGATCCTACCAGTCTTTGAAAACATCCTTGTTCCTTGTTTCAGTTCCAGTTTTGTGTATACTTTCTGCCTTGCACCTGATTATTCCAACATCTGATGGATGGCCTAGGGAATCTAATTCTGGTATTGATTGTTTTTGCTGATTGTCTCCCCCTGTAGCTGATTTCTTCATTATTGTGTAAATATAGATCATGAGCTCATGTTTAGCTAAACATCTGTCTTTGTAAGAGGCTTAGGTGTGAACACTCGTGAGCTTCATCAGGAAGTCCGCAAAGATTTATTGGTGTCCCTCCAATGAGTTGCCCGCGAGGAACCCGTTTACTACAAGTGTCGGTCCACTACTACCTCTAGAGGCACGGCCTCAGACAGGGCTGCTTTGCGCCCCACGATCGGTGGCAGTGGCAGTGGGCGGACTGTGGCCCGGGCAGGAGCCACTCTGCGTGTGTCCCAAGGACCCATCTTCCTGCGAACTTCGGTCACCTGGCAGGAAGCTACGATGCCCAGACCTATGGTTAGCTGTGCACCGAGGTGTACTGCACGGACAGGATCCACATGCACTTCAAGGAAGAGGGCAGCCTGAGTGGAAAGGTGAGAGTTTGGGCAGCTGTGCAGAAAAAGAAGGCGCCCTTTTTCCTGGGCCTAAATGCTTGTGACAACCCACAGGTCCTGCCGGGCTCTGAGGGCCCTGCCCTGCAACCCCCGCTCCCCTGCCCTTTGTTCTGTCACAGCAGAGATGGCCACACACACTCACTCTGTGAGGGCAGTGTTCCAACCTCCCTCAGTCCCGCCCCCTCTCCGCAGGTTTCCATGGACTACAGATGCTGCATTCTGAGTCCAGGGCATTCCGAGAATGCCAAGGGCAGACATGATGACCTTAATTGATTTCCTCTTGTGTCAGTTTTGGTAAACTTTAGGAGCTAGGAAATGGTCCACTTTACACAAATGTACAAATTTAATGGCATTTCATATATGCTCTGCTATAACATTGTCCTGATTCTTTCTGTATATTCTTTACTTATTATTTGCTTTTCCTTAATCAAAGTGTGTCTTTTAAATCTTGTCAAAGAATATTCTTGGAGGTACTACATCACCTGAATTTTATACATTTTCTATTGCATTAAGTTCTCCTCATATCTTTATTTATATTTTTTCTGTGTTCTCAGGTTTATTGTTTTGATATTCTCATGTCAATTAAAACACTTGGTTATTCATTTTAATAAATCTTTTTACTTATAAAGATTTCAACTTTTCAAGATTACAGCTTACTTGTAAGTTTCTAAGGGTCAGGTCCTCAACATTGTGGCTGGTGTAAGGCTTAGTTCACCATATAGCAATGTATATATTGACCTATTTTCCTCTCGACTTTCTGTGATTCCCTACATCTCAACTTTCTTTGCAGACAAGCCATTTGAAATACCCTTAACTTTTTTCACAGCCAATAAGTCTTTGAAATAATGTGTATTTTTAGAGAAATCTTCTTATATATTTAGGCAGAAAATCTGACCTGCCATAATTTTCAAAACAGCATAATTTCACTCTTCTCAATGATGAATCTGTTGTATTACACAACCTTTAAGTATTTAGCTTTATCAATGACATGTACTTTAAAAATATTTTAGAGATCCTACCAGTCTTTGAAAACATCCTTGTTCCTTGTTTCAGTTCCAGTTTTATGTATATTTTCTGCCTTGCACCTGATTATTCCAACGTCAGATCGATGGCCTAGGGAATCTAATTCTGGTATTGATTGTTTTTGCTGATTGTCTCCCCCTGTAGCTGATTTCATCATTATTGTGTAAATTTAGATCATGAGCTCATGTTTAGCTAAACATCTGACTTTGTAAGAGGCTTAGGTGTGAACACTCGTAAGCTTCATCAGAAAGTCCGCAAATATTTATTTGTGTCCCTCCAATGAGTTGCCCGCGAGGACCCTGTTTTCTACAAGTGTTGGTCGAATACTCCCTCTAGAGGCAAGGTCTCAGACAGGGCTACTTTGTGCCCCACGATCTGGGGCAGTGGCAGTGGGCGGCCTCTGGCCTGGGCAGAAGCCTCTCCGCGTGTGTCCCCGGGACGCATCTGCCTGTGAACTTCGGTCACCAGGCAGGAAACTACGATGCCCAGGGCTATGGTTAGCTGTGCAGCGAGGTGTACTGCGCGGAGAGGTTCCACAAGCACTTCAAGTAAGAGGGCGGCCTGAGTGGAAACGTGAAAGTTTGGGCAGCTGTGCAGACAAAGAAGGAGCCCTTTGTCCAGGTCCTAAATGCTAGTGACACCTCACTGGTCCTGCCTGGCTCTGAGGGCCCTGCCCTGGGCCCGTTGTTCACCTGCCCTTTGTTCAGTCACAGCAGAATTGGCCACACCCACACCCTCAGGGAAGGCCGTGTTCCAAACTCCCTCAGCCCTGCCCCCTCTCCGCAGTTTACCATGGACTACAGATGCTGCATTCTGAGACCAGGGCATTCCGAGAATGCCAAGGGCAGACATGATGACCTTAAATGATTTCCTCTTGTGTCAGTTTTGGTAAACTTTAGGAGCTAGGAAAAGGTCCACTTTACACAAATGTTCAAATTTACTGGCATTTCATATATTCTATGCTATAACATTGTCATGATTCTTTCTGTATATTCTTTTTATGTTTAGGTTTTCCTTAATCAAAGTGTGTCTTTTAAATATTGTCAAAGAATATTCTTTGGTCTTACTAAATCCCCTGAATTTTATACATTTTCAATTGTATTAAGTTCTCCTCATATCTTTATTTATCTTTTTTCTATGTTCTCAGGTTTCATTGTTTTGATATTCTGATGTCAATTAAAACACTTGATTATTCATTTTAATAAATCTTTTTACTTATGAACATTTGAACTTTTCAAGATTCCAGGTTACTTGTAAGTTTGTAAGGGTCAGGTCCTCTACATTGTTGCTGGCCTAAGGCTTAGTTCACCATATAGCAATGTATATATTGACCTATTTTCCCCTCGACTTTTTGTGATTCCCTACATCTCAACTTTCTTTGCAGACAAGCCATTTGTAATACCCTTAACTTATTTCACAGCCAATAAGTCTCTGAAATAATATGTATTTTTTAGAGAAATCTTCTTTTGTAATTAGGCAGAAAATCTGACCTGCCATAGTTTTCAAAAGAGCATAATTTCACTCTTCTCCATGATGAATCTGTTGTATGACACAACCTTTGAGTATTTAGCTTTATCATTGACATGTACTTTAAAAATGTTTTAGAGATCCTACCAGTCTTTGAAAACATCCTTGTTCCTTGTTTCAGTTCCAGTTTTGTGTATACTTTCTGCCTTGCACCTGATTATTCCAACATCTGATGGATTGCCTAGGGAATCTAATTCTGGTATTGATTGTTTTTGCTGCTTGTCTCCCCTTGTAGCTGATTTCTTCATTATTGTGTAAATTTAGATCATGAGCTCATGTTTAGCTAAACAGGTGACCTTGTAAGAGGCTTAGGTGTGAACGCTCGTAAGCTTCAGCAGAAAGTCCACAAAGATTTTTTTGTGTCCCTCCAATGAGTTACCCGCGCGGACCCCGTTTTCTACAAGTGATGGTCCACTACTCCCTCTAGAGGCTGGGACTCAGACAGGACTGCTTTGCTTCCCCCGATCTGGGGTAGTGGCTTTGGGCGGCCTGTGGCCTGGGCAGGAGGCTCCCCGCCTGTGTCCCACGACCGATCTGCCTGCGAACATCGGTCACATGGCAGGAAGCTATGATGACCAGACCTATGGTTAGCTTTGCAGCGATGTGTACTGCGCGGACCGGTTCCACACACACTTCAAGTAAGAGGGCGGCCTGAGTGGAAAGGTGAGAGTGTGGGCAGCTGTGCAGACAAAGAAGGCACACTTTGGCATGGGACTAAATGCTTGTGACACACGACTGGGCCTGCCGGGCTGTGAGGGCCCTGCCGTTGGCCCCCTTCTCTGCTGCCCTTTGTTAAGTCAGAGTAGTGATGGCCACACCTACTCCCTCAGTGAGGGCAGTGTTCCCACCTCCCTCAGCTCCGCCCCCTCTCCACAGTTTACCATGGACTACAGATGCTGCATTCTGAGGCCAGGGCGTTCCTAGAATGCCAAGGGCAGACATGATGACCTTAAATGATTTCCTCTTGTGTCAGTTTTGGTAAACTTTAGGAGCTAGGAAAAGGTCCAATTTACACAAATGTTCAAATTTACTGGCATTTCATATATTCTCTTCTATAACATTGTCCTGATTCTTTCTGTGTATTCTTTACTTATGTTTTGGTTTTCCTTAATCAAAGTGTGTCTTTTAAATCTTGTCAAAGAATATCCTTTGGACTTACTACCTCACCTGAATTTTATACGTTTTCTGTGGTATTAAGTTCTGCTCATATCAATATTTATCTTTTTTCTATGTTCTCAAGGTTTATTGTTTTGATCTTCTGATGTCAATTAAAACACTTGGTTATTCATTTTAATAAATCTTTTTACTTATAAAGATTTGAACTTTTAAAGATTCCAGCTTACTTGTAAGTTTCTAAGGGTCAGGTCCTCTACATTGTTGCTGGCCTAAGGCTTAGTTCACCATATAGCAAAGTATATATTGACCTATTTTCCCCTCGACTTTCTGTGATTTCCTACATCTCACCTTACTTTGCACACAAGCCAATTGAAATACCCTTAACTTATTTCACAGCTAATATTTCTTTGAAATAATGTGTATTTTTTAGAGAAATCTTCTTATATATTTAGGCAGAAAATCTGACCTGCCATAGTTTTCAAAACAGCATAATTTTACTCTTCTCAATGATGAATCTGTTGTATTGCACAACCTTTGAGTATTTAGCTTTATCAATGACATGTACTTTAAAAATGTTTTAGAGATCCTACCAATCTTTGAAAACATCCTTGTTCCTTGTTTCAGTTCCAGTTTTATGTATATTTTCTGCCTTGCACCTGATTATTCCAACGTCTGATCCATGGCCTAGGGAATCTAATTCTGGTATTGATTGTTTTTGCTGAATGTCTCCCCCTGTAGCTGATTTCTTCATTATTGTGTAAATTTAGATCATGAGCTCATGTTTAGCTAAACATCTGTCTTTGTAAGAGGATTAGGTGTGAACACTCGTAAGCTTGATCAGAAAGTCAGCAAAGATTTATTTGTGTCCCTCCAATGAGTTGCCCGCGAGGACCCCGTTTTCTACAACTGTTGGTCCAATACTCCCTCTAGAGGCACGGCCTCAGACAGGGCTGCTTTGTGCCCCAAGATCTGTGGCATTGGCATTTGGCTGCCACTGGCCTGGGCCGGAGCCTCTCCGCGTATGTCCCAGGGACCCATCTGCCTGCGAACTTCGGTCACCTGGCAGGAAGCTACGATGCCCACACCTATGGTTAGCTGTGCAGCGAGGTGTACTGCGCGGACAGGTTCCACATACACTTCAAGTAAGAGTGCGGCCTGAGTGGAAAGGTGAAAGTTTTGGCCGCTGTGCAGACAAAGAAGGAGCCCTTTGTCCTGGGCCTAAATGCTTTTGACACCCCACTGGGCCTGCCGGGCACTGAGGGACCAGCCCTGGGCCCCCTTTTCCCCTGCCCTTTGTTCAGTCACAGCAGAATTGGCCACACCCACTCCCTCTCTGAGGGCAGTGTTCCAACCTCCCTCAGCCACTCCCCCTCTCCGCAGGTTACCATGGACTACAGATGCTGCATTCTGAGTCCAGGACATTCCGAGAATGCCAAGGGCAGACATAATGACTTTAATGATTTCCTCTTGTGTTAGTTTTGGTAAACTTTAGGAGCTAGGAAATGGTCCACTTTACACAAATGTTCAAATTTACTGGCATTTCATATATTCTCTGCTATAACATTGTCCTGATTCTTTCTGTATATTCTTTACTTATGTTTTGGTTTTCCTTGGTCAAAGTGTGTCTTTTATATCTTGTCAAAGAATATTCTTTGGACTTACTACATCACCTGAATTTTATACGTTTTCTATTGTATTAAGTTCTCCTCATATCTTTATTTATATTTTTTCTGTGTTCTCAGGTTTATTGTTTTGATATTCTGATGTCAATTAAAACACTTGGTTATTCATTTTAATAAATCTTTTTACTTATAAAGATTTCAACTTTTCAAGATTCCAGCTTACTTGTAAGTTTCTAATGGTCAGGACTTTTACATTGTTGCTGGCCTAATGCTTAGTTCACAATATGGCATAGTATATATTGACCTATTTTCCCCTCGACTTTCTGTGATTCCCTACATCTCAACTTTCTTTGCAGACAAGCCATTTGAAATACCCTTAACTTATTTCACAGCCAATAAGTCTTTGATATAATGTGTATTTTTAGAGAAATCTTCTTATATATTTAGGCAGAAAATCTGACCTGCCATAATTTTCAAAACAGCATAATTTCACTCTTCTCAATGATGAATCTGTTGTATTACACAACCTTTAAGTATTTAGCTTTATCAATGACATGTACTTTAAAAATGTTTTAGAAATCCTACCAGTCTTTGAAAACATCCTTGTTCCTTGTTTCAGTTCCAGTTTTATGTATATTTTCTGCCTTGCACCTGATTATTCCAACGTCAGATCGATGGCCTATGGAATCTAATTCTGGTATTGATTGTTTTTGCTGATTGTCTCCCCTGTAGCTAATTTCATCATTATTGTGTAAATTTAGATCATGAGCTCATGTTTACCTAAACATCTGACTTTGTAAGAGGCTTAGGTGTGAACACTCGTAAGCTTCATCAGAAAGTCCGCAAATATTTATTTGTGTCCCTCCAATGAGTTGCCCGCGAGGACCCTGTTTTCTACAAGTGTTGGTCCAATACTCCCTCTAGAGGCACGGCCTCAGACAGGGCTGCTTTGTGCCCCACGATCTGGGGCTGTGGCAGTGGGCGGCCTCTGGCCTGGGCAGGAGCCTCTCCGCGTGTGTCCCCGGGACGCATCTGCCTGCGAACTTCTGTCACCAGGCAGGAAACTACGATGCCCAGGGCTATGGTTAGCTGTGCAGCGAGGTGTACTGCGCGGACAGGTTCCACAAGCACTTCAAGTAAGAGGGCGGCCTGAGTGGAAAGGTGAAAGTTTGGGCAGCTGTGCAGACCAAGAAGGAGCCCTTTGTCCAGGTCCTAAATGCTTGTGACACCTCACTGGTCCTGCCGGGCTCTGAGGGCCCTGCCCTGGGCCCCCTGTTCACCTGCCCTTTGTTCAGTCACAGCAGAATTCGCCACACCCACTCCCTCAGGGAATGCCGTGTTCCAAACTCCCTCAGCCCTGCCCCATCTCCGCAGTTTACCATGGACTACAGATGCTGCATTCTGTGACCAGGGCATTCCGAGAATGCCAAGGGCAGACATGATGACCTTAAATGATTTCCTCTTGTGTCAGTTTTGGTAAACTTTAGGAGCTAGGAAAAGGTCCACTTTACACAAATGTTCAAATTTACTGGCATTTCATATATTCTATGCTATAACATTGTCCTGATTCTTTCTGTATATTCTTTTTATGTTTAGGTTTTCGTTAATCAAAGTGTGTCTTTTAAATCTTGTCAAAGAATATTCTTTGGTCTTACTACATCACCTGAATTTTATACATTTTCAATTGTATTAAGTTCTCCTCATATCTTTATTTATCTTTTTTCTATGTTCTCAGGGTTTATTGTTTTGATCTTCTGATGTCAATTAAAACACTTGGTTATTCATTTTAATAAATCTTTTTACTTATGAACATTTGAACTTTTCAAGATTCCAGGTTACTTGTAAGTTTCTAAGGGTCAGGTCCTCTACATTGTTGCTGGCCTAAGGCTTAGTTCACCATATCGCAATGTATATATTGACCTATTTTCCCCTCGACTTTTTGTGATTCCCTACATCTCACCTTTCTTTGCAGACAAGCCATTTGTAATACCCTTAACTTATTTCACAGCCAATAAGTCTCTGAAATAATGTGTATTTTTTAGAGAAATCTTCTTTTATAATTAGGCAGAAAATCTGACCTGCCATAGTTTTCAAAAGAGCATAATTTCACTCTTCTCAATGATGAATCTGTTGTATGACACAACCTTTGAGTATTTAGCTTTATCATTGACATGTACTTTAAAAATGTTTTAGAGATCCTACCAGTCTTTGAAAACATCCTTGTTCCTTGATTCAGTTCCAGTTTTGTGTATACTTTCTGCCTTGCACCTGATTATTCCAACATCTGATGATTGCCTAGGGTATCTAATTCTGGTATTGATTGTTTTTGCTGCTTGTCTCCCCTTGTAGCTGATTTCTTCATTATTGTGTAAATTTAGATCATGAGCTCATGTTTAGCTAAACAGGTGACCTTGTTAGAGGCTTAGGTGTGAACGCTCGTAAGCTTCAGCAGAAAGTCCACAAAGATTTTTTTGTGTCCCTCCAATGAGTTACCCGCGCGGAACCCGTTTTCTACAAGTGTTGGTCCACTACTCCATCTAGAGGCTGGGACTCAGACAGGTCTGCTTTGCTTCCCCCGATCTGGGGTAGTGGCTTTGGGCGGCCTGTGGCCTGGGCAGGAGGCTCCCCGCCTGTGTTTTACGACCGATCTGCCTGCGAACTTCGGTCACATGGCAGGAAGCTATGATGACCAGACCTATGGTTAGCTTTGCAGCGATGTGTACTGCGCGGAACGGTTCCACACACACTTCAAGTAAGAGGGCGGCCTGAGTGGAAAGGTGAGAGTTTGGGCAGCTGTGCAGACAAAGAAGGCACACTTTGGCATGGGCCTAAATGCTTGTGACACCCCACTGGGCTTGCCGGGGTCCGAGGGACCTGCCCTGGGCCCCCTTTTCCCCTGCCCTTTGTTCAGTCACAGCAGAATTGGCCACACCCCCTCCCTTTCTGAGGGCAGTGTTCCTACTTCCCTCAGCCCCTCCCCCTCTCCGCAGTTTACCATGGACTACAGATGCTGCATTCTGAGACCAGGGCATTCCGAGAATGCCAAGGGCAGACATGATGACCTTAAATGATTTCCTCTTGTGTCAGTTTTGGTAAACTTTAGGAGCTAGGAAAAGGTCCACTTTACACAAATGTTCAAATTTACTGGCATTTCATATATTCTATGCTGTAACATTGTTCTGATTCTTTCTGTATATTCTTTTTATGTTTTGGTTTTCCTTAATCAAAGTGTGTCTTGTAAATCTTGTCAAAGAATATTCTTTGGTCTTACTACATCCCCTGAATTTTATGCATTTTCAATTGTATTAAGTTCTCCTCATATCTTTATTTATCTTTTTTCTATGTTCTCAGGTTTCATTGTTTTGATATTCTGATGTCAATTAAAACACTTGGTTATTCATTTTAATAAATCTTTTTACTTATAAAGATTTGAACTTAAAGATTCCAGCCTACTTGTAAGTTTCTAAGGGTCAGGTCCACTACATTGTGGCTGGCCTTAGGCTTAGTTCACCATATAGCAATATATATATTGACCTATTTTCCCCTCCACTTTCTCTGATTCCCTATATCTCACCTTTCTTTGCCGACAAGCCTTTTGAAATACCCTTAACTTATTTCACAGCCAATAAGTCTCTGAAATAATTTGTATTTCTTAGAGAAATCTTCTTATATAATTAGGCAGAAAATCTGACCTGCCATAGTTTTCAAAACAGCATAATTTCACTCTACTCAATGATGAATCTGTTGTATGACACAACCTTTGAGTATTTAGCTTTATAATTGACATGTACTTTAAAAATGTTTTAGAGATCCTACCAGTCTTTGAAAACATCCTTGTTCCTTGTTTCAGTTCCAGTTTTGTGTATACTTTCTGCCTTGCACCTGATTATTCCAACATCTGATGGATGGCCTAGGGAATCTAATTCTGGTATTGATTGTTTTTGTTGCTTGTCTCACCTTGTAGCTGATTTCTTCATTATTGTGTAAATTTAGATCAGGAGCTCATGTTTAGCTAAACAGCTGACCTTGTACGAGGCTTAGGTGTGAACGCTCGTAAGCTTCAGCAGAAAGTCCACAAAGATTTTTTTGTGTCCCTCCAATGAGTTACCCGCGCGGACCCCGTTTTCTACAAGTGTTGGTCCACTACTCCCTCTAGAGACTGGGACTCAGACAGGACTGCTTTGCTTCCCCCGATCTGGGGTAGTGCCTTTGGGCGGCCTGTGGCCTGGGCAGGAGGCTCCCCGCGTGTGTCCCACGACCTATCTGCCTGCGAACTTCGGTCACCTGGCAGGAAGCTATGATGACCAGACCTATGGTTAGATTTGCAGCGAGGTGTACTGCGCGGACCGGGTCCACACAGACTTCAAGTAAGAGGGCGGCCTGTGTGGAAAGGTGAGACTTTGGGCAGCTGTGCAGACAAGGAAGGCGCCCTTTGTCCTGGGCCTAAATGCTTGTGACACCCCACTGGGCCTGCCGGGCTCTGAGGGCCCTGCCCTGTGCCCCCTGCTCCCCTGCCCTTTGTTCAGTCACAGCAGAGATGGCCACACCAACTCCCTCAGTGAGGGCAGTGTTCCCACCTTCCTCTGCCCCGCCCCCTCTCCACAGGTTACCATGGACTACAGATGCTGCATTCTGAGTCCAGGGCGTTCCGAGAATGCCAAGGGCAGACATGATGACCTTAAATGATTTCCTCTTGTGTCAATTTTGGTAAACTTTCGGAGCTAGGAAATGGTCCACTTTACACAAATGTTCAAATTTACTGGCATTTCATATATTCTCTGCTATAACATTGACCTGATTCTTTCTGTATATTCTTTACTTATGTTTTGGTTTTCCTTAATCAAAGTGTGTCTTTTAAATCTTGTCAAAGAATATTCTTTGGACTTACTACCTCACCTGAATTTTATACGTTTTCTTTGGTATTAAGTTCTGCTCATATCTTTATTTATCTTTTTTCTATGTTCTCAAGGTTTATTGTTTTGATCTTCTGATGTCAATTAAAACACTTGGTTATTCATTTTAATAAGTCTTTTTACTTATAAAGATTAGAACTTTTAAAGATTCCAGCTTACTTGTAAGTTTCTAAGGGTCACGTCCTCTACATTGTGGCTGGCCTAAGGCTTAGTTCTCCATATAGCAAAGTATATATTGACCTATTTTCCCCTCGACTTTCTGTGATTTCCTACATCTCACATTTCTTTGCAGACTAGCCATTTGAAATACCCTTAACTTATTTCACAGCTAATAAGTCTTTGAAATAATGTGTATTTTTTAGAGAAATCTTCTTATATATTTAGGCAGAAAATCTGACCTGCCATAGTTTTCAAAACAGCATAATTTCACTCTTCTCAATGATGAATCTGTTGTATTACACAACCTTTGAGTATATAGCTTTATCAATGACATGCACTTTGAAAAAGTTTTAGAGATCCTACCAGTCTTTGAAAACATCCTTGTTCCTTGTTTCAGTTCCAGTTTTATGTATATTTTCTGCCTTGAACCTGATTATTCCACGTCTGATCCATGGCCTAGGGAATCTAATTCTGGTATTGATTGTTTTTGTTGATTGTCTCCCCCTTTAGCTGATTTATTCATTATTGTGTAAATTTAGATCATGAGCTCATGTTTAGCTAAACATCTGACTTTGTAAGAGGCTTAGGGGTGAACACTCATAAGCCTCATCAGAAAGTACGCAAAGATTTATTTGTGTCCCTCCAATGATTTGCCCGCGAGGGCCCCCTTCTCTACAAGTGTTGGTCCACTACTCCCTCTAGAGGCACGGATTCAGACAGGGCTGCTTTAAGCCCCACGATCTGGGGCAGTGGCAGTGGGCTGCCTGTGGCCCGGGCAGGAGCCTCTCTGCGTGTGTCCCAGAGACCCATCTGCCTGAGAACTTCGGTCACCTGGCAGGAAGCTACGATGCCCAGACCTATGGTTAGCTGTTCATCGAGGTGTAATGCGCGGACAGGTTCCACACACACTTCAAGTAAGAGGGCGGCCTGAGTGGAAAGGTGAGAGTTTGGGCAGCTGTTCAGACAAAGAAGGCACACTTCGGCCTGGGCCTAAATGCTTGTGACACACGACTGGGCCTGCCGGGCTCTGAGGGCCTTGCCCTGGGCCCCCTTTTCCCCTGTCCTTTGTTCAGTCACAGCAGAATTGGCCACAACCACTCCCTCTGTGAGGGCAGTGTTCCAACCTCCCTCAGCCACTCCCCCTCTCCGCAGGTTACCATGGACTACAGATGCTGCATTTCGAGTCCAGGGCATTCCGAGAATGCCAAGGGCAGACATGATGACATTAAATGATTTCCTCTTTTGTTAGTTTTGGTAAACTTTAGGACCAAGTAAATGGTCCACTTTACACAAATGTTCAAATTTACTGGCATTTCATATATTCTCTGCTATAACATTGTCCTGATTCTTTCTGTATATTCTTTCCTTATGTTTTGGTATTCCTTAATCAAAGTGTGTCTTTTAAATCTTGTCAAAGCATATTCTTTGGACTTACTACATCACCTGAATTTTATACGTTTTCTATTGTATTAAGTTCTCCTCATATCTTTTTTTATATTTTTTCTGTGTTCTCAGGTTTATTGTTTTGATATTCTGATGTCAATTAAAACACTTGGTTATTCATTTTAATAAATCTTTTTACTTATAAAGATTTCAACTTTTCAAGATTCTAGCTTACTTGTAAGTTTCTAAGGGTCAGGTCCTCTACATTGTTGCTGGCCTAAGTCTTAGTACACAATATGGCAAACTATATATTGACCTATTTTCCCCTCGACTTTCTGTGATTCCCTACATCTCAACTTTCTTTGCAGACAAGCCATTTGAAATACCCTTAACTTTTTCACAGCCAATAAGTCTTTGAAATAATGTGTATTTTTTAGAGAAATCTTCTTATATATTTAGGCAGAAAATCTGACCTGCCATAATTTTCAAAACAGCATAATTTCACTCTTCTCAATGATGAATCTGTTGTATTACACAACCTCTGAGTATTTAGCTTCATCAATGACATGTACTTTAAAAATATTTTAGAGATCCTATCAGTCTTTGAAAACATCCTTGTTCCTTGTTTCAGTTCCAGTTTTATGTATATTTTCTGCCTTGCACATGATTATTCCAATGTCAGATCGATGGCCTAGGGAATCTAATTCTGGTATTGATAGTTTTTGCTGATTGTCTCCCCCTGTAGCTGATTTCTTCATTATTGTGTAAATTTAGTTCATGAGCTCATGTTTAGCTAAACATCTGACTTTGTAAGAGGCTTAGGTGTGAACACTCGTAAGCTTCATCAGAAAGTCCGCAAAGATTTATTTGTGTCCCTCCAATGAGTTGCCCGCGAGGACCCCGTTTTCTACAAGTGTTGGTCCAATACTCCCTCTAGAGGCACGGCCTCAGACAGGGCTGCTTTGTGCCCCACGATCTGGGGCTGTGGCTGTGGGCGGCCTCTGGCCTGGGCAGGAGCCTCTCCGCGTGTGTCACAGGGACGCATCTGCCTGCGAACTTCGGTCACCTGGCAGGAAGCTACGATGCCCAGAGCTATGGTTAGCTGTGCAGCGAGGTGTACTGCGCGGACAGGTTCCACAAGCACTTCAAGTAAGAGGGCGGCCTGAGTGGAAAGGTGAAAGTTTGGGCAGCTGTGCAGACAAAGAAGGAGCCCTTTGTCCTGGCCCTAAATGCTTGTGACACTCACTGGGCCTGCCGGGCTCTGAGGGCCCTGCCCTGGGCCCCCTGTTCACCTGACCTTTGTTCAGTCACAGCAGAATTGGCCACACCCACTCCCTCAGTGTAGTCCGTGTTCCAAACTCCCTCAGCCCTGCCCCCTCTCCGCAGTTTACCATGGACTACAGATGCTGCATTCTGAGACCAGGGCATTCCGAGAATGCCAAGGGCAGACATGATGACCTTAAATGATTTCCTCTTGTGTCAATTTTGGTAAACTTTAGGAGCTAGGAAAAGGTCCACTTTACACAAATGTTCAAATTTACTGGCATTTCATATATTCTCTGCTATAACATTGTCCTGGTTCTTTCTGTATATTCTTTTTATGTTTTGGTTTTCCTTAATCAAAGTGTGTCTTATAAATCTTGTCAAAGAATATTCTTTGGTCTTACTACATCCCCTGAATTTTATACATTTTCAATTGTATTAAGTTCTCCTCATATCTTTATTTATCTTTTTTCTATGTTCTCAGGTTTTATTGTTTTGATATTCTGATGTCAATTATAACACTTGGTTATTAATTTTAATAAATGTTTTTACTTATAAAGATTTCAACTTTTCAAGATTCCAGCTTACTTGTAAGTTTCTAAGGGTCAAGTCCTCTACATTGTGGCTGGCCTATGGATTTGTTCACCATATAGCAATGTATATATTGAACTATTTTCCCCTCCACTTTCTGTGGTTCCCTACATCTCACCTTTCTTTGCAGACAAGCCATTTGAAATACCCTTAATTTATTTCACAGCCAATAAGTCTTTGAAATAATGTGTATTTTTTAGAGAAATCTTCTTATATAATTAGGCAGAAAATCTGACCTGCCATAATTTTCAAAACAGCATAATATCACTCTTCTCAATGATGAATCTGTTGTATGACACAACCTTTGAGTATTTAGCTTTATCAATGACATGTACTTTAAAAATGTTTTAGAGATCCTACCAGTCTTTGAAAACATCCTTGTTCCTTGTTTCAGTTCCAGTTTTGTGTATACTTTCTGCCTTGCACCTGATTATTCCAACATCTGATGGATGGCCTAGGGAATCTAATTCTGGTATTGATTGTTTTTGCTGCTTGTCTCCCCTTGTAGCTGATTTCTTCATTATTGTGTAAATTTAGATCATGAGCTCATGTTTAGCTAAACAGCTGACCTTGTAAGAGGCTTAGGTGTGAACACTCCTAAGCTTCAGCAGAAAGTCCACAAAGATTTTTTTGTGTCCCTCCAATGAGTTACCCGCGCGGACTCCGTTTTCTACAAGTGTTAGTCCACTACTCCCTCTAGAGGCTGGGACTAAGACAGGACTGATTAGCTTCCCCCGATCTGGGGTAGTGGCTTTGGGCGGCCTGTGGCCTCGGCAGGAGGCTCCCCGCGTGTGTCCCACGACCGATCTGCCTGCGAACTTCGGTCACCTGGCAGGAAGCTATGATGCCCAGACCTATGGTTAGCTTTGCAGCGATGTGTACTGTGCGGACCGGTTCCACACACACTTCAAGTAAGAGGGCGGCCTGAGTGGAAAGGTGAGAGTTTGGGCAGCTGTGCAGACAAAGAAAGCACACTTTGGCCTGGGACTAAATGCTTGTGACACACGACTGGGCCTGCCGGACTCTGAGGGCCCTGCCATTGGCCCCCTTCTCCCCTGCCCTTTGTTAAGTCACAGCAGTGATGGCCACACCTACTCCCTCAGTGAGGGCAGTGTTCCCACCTCCCTCAGCCCCGCCCCCTCTCCTCAGGTTACCATGGACTACAGATGCTGCATTCTGAGGCCAGGGCGTTCCGAGAATGCCAAGGGCAGACATGATGACATTAAATGATTTCCTCTTTTGTCAATTCTGGTAAACTTTAGGAGCTAGGAAATGGTCCACTTAACAGAAATGTTCTAATTTACTGGCATTTCATATATTCTCTGCTATAACATTGTCCTGATTCTTTCTGTATATTCTTTACTTATGTTTTGGTTTTCCTTAATCAAAGTGTGTCTTTTAAATCTTGTCAAAGAATATTCTTTGGACTTAATACCTCACCTGAATTTTATACGTTTTCTGTGGTATTAAGTTCTGCTCATATCTTTATTTATCTTTTTTCTATGTTCTCAGGTTTTATTGTTTTGATCTTCTGATGTCCATTAAAACACTTGGTTATTCATTTTAATAAAACTTTTTACTTATAAAGATTTGAATTTTTAAAGATTCCAGGCTTCTTGTAAGTTTCTAAGGGTCTGGTCCTCTACATTGTGGCTGGCCTAAGGCTTAGTTCTCCATATAGCAAAGTATATATTGACCTATTTTCCCCTCGACTTTCTGTGATTTCCTACATCTCGCATTTCTTTGCAGACAAGCCATTTGAAATACCCTTAACTTATTTCACAGCTAATAAGTCTTTGAAATAATGTGTATTTTTTAGAGAAATCTTCTTATATATTTAGGCAGAAAATCTGACCTGCCATAGTTTTCAAAACAGCATAATTTCACTCTTCTCAATGATGAATCTGTTGTATTACACAACCTTTGAGTATATAGCTTTATCAATGACATGCACTTTGAAAAAGTTTTAGAGATCCTACCAGTCTTTGAAAACATCCTTGTTCCTTGTTTCAGTTCCAGTTTTATGTATATTTTCTGCCTTGAACCTGATTATTCCACGTCTGATCCATCGCCTAGGGAATCTAATTCTGGTATTGATTGTTTTTGTTGATTGTCTCCCCCTTTAGCTGATTTATTCATTATTGTGTAAATTTAGATCATGAGCTCATGTTTAGCTAAACATCTGACTTTGTAAGAGGCTTAGGGGTGAACACTCATAAGCCTCATCAGAAAGTACGCAAAGATTTATTTGTGTCCCTCCAATGATTTGCCCGCGAGGGCCCCCTTCTCTACAAGTGTTGGTCCACTACTCCCTCTAGAGGCACGGATTCAGACAGGGCTGCTTTAAGCCCCACGATCTGGGGCAGTGGCAGTGGGCTGCCTGTGGCCCGGGCAGGAGCCTCTCTGCGTGTGTCCCAGAGACCCATCTGCCTGAGAACTTCGGTCACCTGGCAGGAAGCTACGATGCCCAGACCTATGGTTAGCTGTTCATCGAGGTGTAATGCGCGGACAGGTTCCACACACACTTCAAGTAAGAGGGCGGCCTGAGTGGAAAGGTGAGAGTTTGGGCAGCTGTTCAGACAAAGAAGGCACACTTCGGCCTGGGCCTAAATGCTTGTGACACACGACTGGGCCTGCCGGGCTCTGAGGGCCTTGCCCTGGGCCCCCTTTTCCCCTGTCCTTTGTTCAGTCACAGCAGAATTGGCCACAACCACTCCCTCTGTGAGGGCAGTGTTCCAACCTCCCTCAGCCACTCCCCCTCTCCGCAGGTTACCATGGACTACAGATGCTGCATTTCGAGTCCAGGGCATTCCGAGAATGCCAAGGGCAGACATGATGACATTAAATGATTTCCTCTTTTGTTAGTTTTGGTAAACTTTAGGACCAAGTAAATGGTCCACTTTACACAAATGTTCAAATTTACTGGCATTTCATATATTCTCTGCTATAACATTGTCCTGATTCTTTCTGTATATTCTTTCCTTATGTTTTGGTATTCCTTAATCAAAGTGTGTCTTTTAAATCTTGTCAAAGCATATTCTTTGGACTTACTACATCACCTGAATTTTATACGTTTTCTATTGTATTAAGTTCTCCTCATATCTTTTTTTATATTTTTTCTGTGTTCTCAGGTTTATTGTTTTGATATTCTGATGTCAATTAAAACACTTGGTTATTCATTTTAATAAATCTTTTTACTTATAAAGATTTCAACTTTTCAAGATTCTAGCTTACTTGTAAGTTTCTAAGGGTCAGGTCCTCTACATTGTTGCTGGCCTAAGTCTTAGTACACAATATGGCAAACTATATATTGACCTATTTTCCCCTCGACTTTCTGTGATTCCCTACATCTCAACTTTGTTTGCAGACAAGCCATTTGAAATACCCTTAACTTTTTCACAGCCAATAAGTCTTTGAAATAATGTGTATTTTTTAGAGAAATCTTCTTATATATTTAGGCAGAAAATCTGACCTGCCATAATTTTCAAAACAGCATAATTTCACTCTTCTCAATGATGAATCTGTTGTATTACACAACCTCTGAGTATTTAGCTTCATCAATGACATGTACTTTAAAAATATTTTAGAGATCCTATCAGTCTTTGAAAACATCCTTGTTCCTTGTTTCAGTTCCAGTTTTATGTATATTTTCTGCCTTGCACATGATTATTCCAATGTCAGATCGATGGCCTAGGGAATCTAATTCTGGTATTGATAGTTTTTGCTGATTGTCTCCCCCTGTAGCTGATTTCTTCATTATTGTGTAAATTTAGTTCATGAGCTCATGTTTAGCTAAACATCTGACTTTGTAAGAGGCTTAGGTGTGAACACTCGTAAGCTTCATCAGAAAGTCCGCAAAGATTTATTTGTGTCCCTCCAATGAGTTGCCCGCGAGGACCCCGTTTTCTACAAGTGTTGGTCCAATACTCCCTCTAGAGGCACGGCCTCAGACAGGGCTGCTTTGTGCCCCACGATCTGGGGCTGTGGCTGTGGGCGGCCTCTGGCCTGGGCAGGAGCCTCTCCGCGTGTGTCACAGGGACGCATCTGCCTGCGAACTTCGGTCACCTGGCAGGAAGCTACGATGCCCAGAGCTATGGTTAGCTGTGCAGCGAGGTGTACTGCGCGGACAGGTTCCACAAGCACTTCAAGTAAGAGGGCGGCCTGAGTGGAAAGGTGAAAGTTTGGGCAGCTGTGCAGACAAAGAAGGAGCCCTTTGTCCTGGCCCTAAATGCTTGTGACACTCACTGGGCCTGCCGGGCTCTGAGGGCCCTGCCCTGGGCCCCCTGTTCACCTGACCTTTGTTCAGTCACAGCAGAATTGGCCACACCCACTCCCTCAGTGTAGTCCGTGTTCCAAACTCCCTCAGCCCTGCCCCCTCTCCGCAGTTTACCATGGACTACAGATGCTGCATTCTGAGACCAGGGCATTCCGAGAATGCCAAGGGCAGACATGATGACCTTAAATGATTTCCTCTTGTGTCAATTTTGGTAAACTTTAGGAGCTAGGAAAAGGTCCACTTTACACAAATGTTCAAATTTACTGGCATTTCATATATTCTCTGCTATAACATTGTCCTGGTTCTTTCTGTATATTCTTTTTATGTTTTGGTTTTCCTTAATCAAAGTGTGTCTTATAAATCTTGTCAAAGAATATTCTTTGGTCTTACTACATCCCCTGAATTTTATACATTTTCAATTGTATTAAGTTCTCCTCATATCTTTATTTATCTTTTTTCTATGTTCTCAGGTTTTATTGTTTTGATATTCTGATGTCAATTATAACACTTGGTTATTAATTTTAATAAATGTTTTTACTTATAAAGATTTCAACTTTTCAAGATTCCAGCTTACTTGTAAGTTTCTAAGGGTCAAGTCCTCTACATTGTGGCTGGCCTATGGATTTGTTCACCATATAGCAATGTATATATTGAACTATTTTCCCCTCCACTTTCTGTGGTTCCCTACATCTCACCTTTCTTTGCAGACAAGCCATTTGAAATACCCTTAATTTATTTCACAGCCAATAAGTCTTTGAAATAATGTGTATTTTTTAGAGAAATCTTCTTATATAATTAGGCAGAAAATCTGACCTGCCATAATTTTCAAAACAGCATAATATCACTCTTCTCAATGATGAATCTGTTGTATGACACAACCTTTGAGTATTTAGCTTTATCAATGACATGTACTTTAAAAATGTTTTAGAGATCCTACCAGTCTTTGAAAACATCCTTGTTCCTTGTTTCAGTTCCAGTTTTGTGTATACTTTCTGCCTTGCACCTGATTATTCCAACATCTGATGGATGGCCTAGGGAATCTAATTCTGGTATTGATTGTTTTTGCTGCTTGTCTCCCCTTGTAGCTGATTTCTTCATTATTGTGTAAATTTAGATCATGAGCTCATGTTTAGCTAAACAGCTGACCTTGTAAGAGGCTTAGGTGTGAACACTCCTAAGCTTCAGCAGAAAGTCCACAAAGATTTTTTTGTGTCCCTCCAATGAGTTACCCGCGCGGACTCCGTTTTCTACAAGTGTTAGTCCACTACTCCCTCTAGAGGCTGGGACTAAGACAGGACTGATTAGCTTCCCCCGATCTGGGGTAGTGGCTTTGGGCGGCCTGTGGCCTCGGCAGGAGGCTCCCCGCGTGTGTCCCACGACCGATCTGCCTGCGAACTTCGGTCACCTGGCAGGAAGCTATGATGCCCAGACCTATGGTTAGCTTTGCAGCGATGTGTACTGTGCGGACCGGTTCCACACACACTTCAAGTAAGAGGGCGGCCTGAGTGGAAAGGTGAGAGTTTGGGCAGCTGTGCAGACAAAGAAAGCACACTTTGGCCTGGGACTAAATGCTTGTGACACACGACTGGGCCTGCCGGACTCTGAGGGCCCTGCCATTGGCCCCCTTCTCCCCTGCCCTTTGTTAAGTCACAGCAGTGATGGCCACACCTACTCCCTCAGTGAGGGCAGTGTTCCCACCTCCCTCAGCCCCGCCCCCTCTCCTCAGGTTACCATGGACTACAGATGCTGCATTCTGAGGCCAGGGCGTTCCGAGAATGCCAAGGGCAGACATGATGACATTAAATGATTTCCTCTTTTGTCAATTCTGGTAAACTTTAGGAGCTAGGAAATGGTCCACTTAACAGAAATGTTCTAATTTACTGGCATTTCATATATTCTCTGCTATAACATTGTCCTGATTCTTTCTGTATATTCTTTACTTATGTTTTGGTTTTCCTTAATCAAAGTGTGTCTTTTAAATCTTGTCAAAGAATATTCTTTGGACTTAATACCTCACCTGAATTTTATACGTTTTCTGTGGTATTAAGTTCTGCTCATATCTTTATTTATCTTTTTTCTATGTTCTCAGGTTTTATTGTTTTGATCTTCTGATGTCCATTAAAACACTTGGTTATTCATTTTAATAAAACTTTTTACTTATAAAGATTTGAATTTTTAAAGATTCCAGGCTTCTTGTAAGTTTCTAAGGGTCTGGTCCTCTACATTGTGGCTGGCCTAAGGCTTAGTTCTCCATATAGCAAAGTATATATTGACCTATTTTCCCCTCGACTTTCTGTGATTTCCTACATCTCACATTTCTTTGCAGACTAGCCATTTGAAATACCCTTAACTTATTTCACAGCTAATAAGTCTTTGAAATAATGTGTATTTTTTAGAGAAATCTTCTTATATATTTAGGCAGAAAATCTGACCTGCCATAGTTTTCAAAACAGCATAATTTCACTCTTCTCAATGATGAATCTGTTGTATTACACAACCTATGAGTATATAGCTTTATCAATGACATGCACTTTGAAAAAGTTTTAGAGATCCTACCAGTCTTTGAAAACATCCTTGTTCCTTGTTTCAGTTCCAGTTTTATGTATATTTTCTGCCTTGAACCTGATTATTCCACGTCTGATCCATGGCCTAGGGAATCTAATTCTGGTATTGATTGTTTTTGTTGATTGTCTCCCCCTTTAGCTGATTTATTCATTATTGTGTAAATTTAGATCATGAGCTCATGTTTAGCTAAACATCTGACTTTGTAAGAGGCTTAGGGGTGAACACTCATAAGCCTCATCAGAAAGTACGCAAAGATTTATTTGTGTCCCTCCAATGATTTGCCCGCGAGGGCCCCCTTCTCTACAAGTGTTGGTCCACTACTCCCTCTAGAGGCACGGATTCAGACAGGGCTGCTTTAAGCCCCTCGATCTGGGGCAGTGGCAGTGGGCTGCCTGTGGCCCGGGCAGGAGCCTCTCTGCGTGTGTCCCAGAGACCCATCTGCCTGAGAACTTCGGTCACCTGGCAGGAAGCTACGATGCCCAGACCTATGGTTAGCTGTTCATCGAGGTGTAATGCGCGGACAGGTTCCACACACACTTCAAGTAAGAGGGCGGCCTGAGTGGAAAGGTGAGAGTTTGGGCAGCTGTTCAGACAAAGAAGGCACACTTCGGCCTGGGCCTAAATGCTTGTGACACACGACTGGGCCTGCCGGGCTCTGAGGGCCTTGCCCTGGGCCCCCTTTTCCCCTGTCCTTTGTTCAGTCACAGCAGAATTGGCCACAACCACTCCTTCTGTGAGGGCAGTGTTCCAACCTCCCTCAGCCACTCCCCCTCTCCGCAGGTTACCATGGACTACAGATGCTGCATTTCGAGTCCAGGGCATTCCGAGAATGCCAAGGGCAGACATGATGACATTAAATGATTTCCTCTTTTGTTAGTTTTGGTAAACTTTAGGACCAAGTAAATGGTCCACTTTACACAAATGTTCAAATTTACTGGCATTTCATATATTCTCTGCTATAACATTGTCCTGATTCTTTCTGTATATTCTTTCCTTATGTTTTGGTATTCCTTAATCAAAGTGTGTCTTTTAAATCTTGTCAAAGCATATTCTTTGGACTTACTACATCACCTGAATTTTATACGTTTTCTATTGTATTAAGTTCTCCTCATATCTTTTTTTATATTTTTTCTGTGTTCTCAGGTTTATTGTTTTGATATTCTGATGTCAATTAAAACACTTGGTTATTCATTTTAATAAATCTTTTTACTTATAAAGATTTCAACTTTTCAAGATTCTAGCTTACTTGTAAGTTTCTAAGGGTCAGGTCCTCTACATTGTTGCTGGCCTAAGTCTTAGTACACAATATGGCAAACTATATATTGACCTATTTTCCCCTCGACTTTCTGTGATTCCCTACATCTCAACTTTCTTTGCAGACAAGCCATTTGAAATACCCTTAACTTTTTCACAGCCAATAAGTCTTTGAAATAATGTGTATTTTTTAGAGAAATCTTCTTATATATTTAGGCAGAAAATCTGACCTGCCATAATTTTCAAAACAGCATAATTTCACTCTTCTCAATGATGAATCTGTTGTATTACACAACCTCTGAGTATTTAGCTTCATCAATGACATGTACTTTAAAAATATTTTAGAGATCCTATCAGTCTTTGAAAACATCCTTGTTCCTTGTTTCAGTTCCAGTTTTATGTATATTTTCTGCCTTGCACATGATTATTCCAATGTCAGATCGATGGCCTAGGGAATCTAATTCTGGTATTGATAGTTTTTGCTGATTGTCTCCCCCTGTAGCTGATTTCTTCATTATTGTGTAAATTTAGTTCATGAGCTCATGTTTAGCTAAACATCTGACTTTGTAAGAGGCTTAGGTGTGAACACTCGTAAGCTTCATCAGAAAGTCCGCAAAGATTTATTTGTGTCCCTCCAATGAGTTGCCCGCGAGGACCCCGTTTTCTACAAGTGTTGGTCCAATACTCCCTCTAGAGGCACGGCCTCAGACAGGGCTGCTTTGTGCCCCACGATCTGGGGCTGTGGCTGTGGGCGGCCTCTGGCCTGGGCAGGAGCCTCTCCGCGTGTGTCACAGGGACGCATCTGCCTGCGAACTTCGGTCACCTGGCAGGAAGCTACGATGCCCAGAGCTATGGTTAGCTGTGCAGCGAGGTGTACTGCGCGGACAGGTTCCACAAGCACTTCAAGTAAGAGGGCGGCCTGAGTGGAAAGGTGAAAGTTTGGGCAGCTGTGCAGACAAAGAAGGAGCCCTTTGTCCTGGCCCTAAATGCTTGTGACACTCACTGGGCCTGCCGGGCTCTGAGGGCCCTGCCCTGGGCCCCCTGTTCACCTGACCTTTGTTCAGTCACAGCAGAATTGGCCACACCCACTCCCTCAGTGTAGTCCGTGTTCCAAACTCCCTCAGCCCTGCCCCCTCTCCGCAGTTTACCATGGACTACAGATGCTGCATTCTGAGACCAGGGCATTCCGAGAATGCCAAGGGCAGACATGATGACCTTAAATGATTTCCTCTTGTGTCAATTTTGGTAAACTTTAGGAGCTAGGAAAAGGTCCACTTTACACAAATGTTCAAATTTACTGGCATTTCATATATTCTCTGCTATAACATTGTCCTGGTTCTTTCTGTATATTCTTTTTATGTTTTGGTTTTCCTTAATCAAAGTGTGTCTTATAAATCTTGTCAAAGAATATTCTTTGGTCTTACTACATCCCCTGAATTTTATACATTTTCAATTGTATTAAGTTCTCCTCATATCTTTATTTATCTTTTTTCTATGTTCTCAGGTTTTATTGTTTTGATATTCTGATGTCAATTATAACACTTGGTTATTAATTTTAATAAATGTTTTTACTTATAAAGATTTCAACTTTTCAAGATTCCAGCTTACTTGTAAGTTTCTAAGGGTCAAGTCCTCTACATTGTGGCTGGCCTATGGATTTGTTCACCATATAGCAATGTATATATTGAACTATTTTCCCCTCCACTTTCTGTGGTTCCCTACATCTCACCTTTCTTTGCAGACAAGCCATTTGAAATACCCTTAATTTATTTCACAGCCAATAAGTCTTTGAAATAATGTGTATTTTTTAGAGAAATCTTCTTATATAATTAGGCAGAAAATCTGACCTGCCATAATTTTCAAAACAGCATAATATCACTCTTCTCAATGATGAATCTGTTGTATGACACAACCTTTGAGTATTTAGCTTTATCAATGACATGTACTTTAAAAATGTTTTAGAGATCCTACCAGTCTTTGAAAACATCCTTGTTCCTTGTTTCAGTTCCAGTTTTGTGTATACTTTCTGCCTTGCACCTGATTATTCCAACATCTGATGGATGGCCTAGGGAATCTAATTCTGGTATTGATTGTTTTTGCTGCTTGTCTCCCCTTGTAGCTGATTTCTTCATTATTGTGTAAATTTAGATCATGAGCTCATGTTTAGCTAAACAGCTGACCTTGTAAGAGGCTTAGGTGTGAACACTCCTAAGCTTCAGCAGAAAGTCCACAAAGATTTTTTTGTGTCCCTCCAATGAGTTACCCGCGCGGACTCCGTTTTCTACAAGTGTTAGTCCACTACTCCCTCTAGAGGCTGGGACTAAGACAGGACTGATTAGCTTCCCCCGATCTGGGGTAGTGGCTTTGGGCGGCCTGTGGCCTCGGCAGGAGGCTCCCCGCGTGTGTCCCACGACCGATCTGCCTGCGAACTTCGGTCACCTGGCAGGAAGCTATGATGCCCAGACCTATGGTTAGCTTTGCAGCGATGTGTACTGTGCGGACCGGTTCCACACACACTTCAAGTAAGAGGGCGGCCTGAGTGGAAAGGTGAGAGTTTGGGCAGCTGTGCAGACAAAGAAAGCACACTTTGGCCTGGGACTAAATGCTTGTGACACACGACTGGGCCTGCCGGACTCTGAGGGCCCTGCCATTGGCCCCCTTCTCCCCTGCCCTTTGTTAAGTCACAGCAGTGATGGCCACACCTACTCCCTCAGTGAGGGCAGTGTTCCCACCTCCCTCAGCCCCGCCCCCTCTCCTCAGGTTACCATGGACTACAGATGCTGCATTCTGAGGCCAGGGCGTTCCGAGAATGCCAAGGGCAGACATGATGACATTAAATGATTTCCTCTTTTGTCAATTCTGGTAAACTTTAGGAGCTAGGAAATGGTCCACTTTACAGAAATGTTCTAATTTACTGGCATTTCATATATTCTCTGCTATAACATTGTCCTGATTCTTTCTGTATATTCTTTACTTATGTTTTGGTTTTCCTTAATCAAAGTGTGTCTTTTAAATCTTGTCAAAGAATATTCTTTGGACTTAATACCTCACCTGAATTTTATACGTTTTCTGTGGTATTAAGTTCTGCTCATATCTTTATTTATCTTTTTTCTATGTTCTCAGGTTTTATTGTTTTGATCTTCTGATGTCCATTAAAACACTTGGTTATTCATTTTAATAAAACTTTTTACTTATAAAGATTTGAATTTTTAAAGATTCCAGGCTTCTTGTAAGTTTCTAAGGGTCTGGTCCTCTACATTGTGGCTGGCCTAAGGCTTAGTTCTCCATATAGCAAAGTATATATTGACCTATTTTCCCCTCGACTTTCTGTGATTTCCTACATCTCACATTTCTTTGCAGACAAGCCATTTGAAATACCCTTAACTTATTTCACAGCTAATAAGTCTTTGAAATAATGTGTATTTTTTAGAGAAATCTTCTTATATATTTAGGCAGAAAATCTGACCTGCCATAGTTTTCAAAACAGCATAATTTCACTCTTCTCAATGATGAATCTGTTGTATTACACAACCTTTGAGTATATAGCTTTATCAATGACATGCACTTTGAAAAAGTTTTAGAGATCCTACCAGTCTTTGAAAACATCCTTGTTCCTTGTTTCAGTTCCAGTTTTATGTATATTTTCTGCCTTGAACCTGATTATTCCACGTCTGATCCATCGCCTAGGGAATCTAATTCTGGTATTGATTGTTTTTGTTGATTGTCTCCCCCTTTAGCTGATTTATTCATTATTGTGTAAATTTAGATCATGAGCTCATGTTTAGCTAAACATCTGACTTTGTAAGAGGCTTAGGGGTGAACACTCATAAGCCTCATCAGAAAGTACGCAAAGATTTATTTGTGTCCCTCCAATGATTTGCCCGCGAGGGCCCCCTTCTCTACAAGTGTTGGTCCACTACTCCCTCTAGAGGCACGGATTCAGACAGGGCTGCTTTAAGCCCCACGATCTGGGGCAGTGGCAGTGGGCTGCCTGTGGCCCGGGCAGGAGCCTCTCTGCGTGTGTCCCAGAGACCCATCTGCCTGAGAACTTCGGTCACCTGGCAGGAAGCTACGATGCCCAGACCTATGGTTAGCTGTTCATCGAGGTGTAATGCGCGGACAGGTTCCACACACACTTCAAGTAAGAGGGCGGCCTGAGTGGAAAGGTGAGAGTTTGGGCAGCTGTTCAGACAAAGAAGGCACACTTCGGCCTGGGCCTAAATGCTTGTGACACACGACTGGGCCTGCCGGGCTCTGAGGGCCTTGCCCTGGGCCCCCTTTTCCCCTGTCCTTTGTTCAGTCACAGCAGAATTGGCCACAACCACTCCCTCTGTGAGGGCAGTGTTCCAACCTCCCTCAGCCACTCCCCCTCTCCGCAGGTTACCATGGACTACAGATGCTGCATTTCGAGTCCAGGGCATTCCGAGAATGCCAAGGGCAGACATGATGACATTAAATGATTTCCTCTTTTGTTAGTTTTGGTAAACTTTAGGACCAAGTAAATGGTCCACTTTACACAAATGTTCAAATTTACTGGCATTTCATATATTCTCTGCTATAACATTGTCCTGATTCTTTCTGTATATTCTTTCCTTATGTTTTGGTATTCCTTAATCAAAGTGTGTCTTTTAAATCTTGTCAAAGCATATTCTTTGGACTTACTACATCACCTGAATTTTATACGTTTTCTATTGTATTAAGTTCTCCTCATATCTTTTTTTATATTTTTTCTGTGTTCTCAGGTTTATTGTTTTGATATTCTGATGTCAATTAAAACACTTGGTTATTCATTTTAATAAATCTTTTTACTTATAAAGATTTCAACTTTTCAAGATTCTAGCTTACTTGTAAGTTTCTAAGGGTCAGGTCCTCTACATTGTTGCTGGCCTAAGTCTTAGTACACAATATGGCAAACTATATATTGACCTATTTTCCCCTCGACTTTCTGTGATTCCCTACATCTCAACTTTCTTTGCAGACAAGCCATTTGAAATACCCTTAACTTTTTCACAGCCAATAAGTCTTTGAAATAATGTGTATTTTTTAGAGAAATCTTCTTATATATTTAGGCAGAAAATCTGACCTGCCATAATTTTCAAAACAGCATAATTTCACTCTTCTCAATGATGAATCTGTTGTATTACACAACCTCTGAGTATTTAGCTTCATCAATGACATGTACTTTAAAAATATTTTAGAGATCCTATCAGTCTTTGAAAACATCCTTGTTCCTTGTTTCAGTTCCAGTTTTATGTATATTTTCTGCCTTGCACATGATTATTCCAATGTCAGATCGATGGCCTAGGGAATCTAATTCTGGTATTGATAGTTTTTGCTGATTGTCTCCCCCTGTAGCTGATTTCTTCATTATTGTGTAAATTTAGTTCATGAGCTCATGTTTAGCTAAACATCTGACTTTGTAAGAGGCTTAGGTGTGAACACTCGTAAGCTTCATCAGAAAGTCCGCAAAGATTTATTTGTGTCCCTCCAATGAGTTGCCCGCGAGGACCCCGTTTTCTACAAGTGTTGGTCCAATACTCCCTCTAGAGGCACGGCCTCAGACAGGGCTGCTTTGTGCCCCACGATCTGGGGCTGTGGCTGTGGGCGGCCTCTGGCCTGGGCAGGAGCCTCTCCGCGTGTGTCACAGGGACGCATCTGCCTGCGAACTTCGGTCACCTGGCAGGAAGCTACGATGCCCAGAGCTATGGTTAGCTGTGCAGCGAGGTGTACTGCGCGGACAGGTTCCACAAGCACTTCAAGTAAGAGGGCGGCCTGAGTGGAAAGGTGAAAGTTTGGGCAGCTGTGCAGACAAAGAAGGAGCCCTTTGTCCTGGCCCTAAATGCTTGTGACACTCACTGGGCCTGCCGGGCTCTGAGGGCCCTGCCCTGGGCCCCCTGTTCACCTGACCTTTGTTCAGTCACAGCAGAATTGGCCACACCCACTCCCTCAGTGTAGTCCGTGTTCCAAACTCCCTCAGCCCTGCCCCCTCTCCGCAGTTTACCATGGACTACAGATGCTGCATTCTGAGACCAGGGCATTCCGAGAATGCCAAGGGCAGACATGATGACCTTAAATGATTTCCTCTTGTGTCAATTTTGGTAAACTTTAGGAGCTAGGAAAAGGTCCACTTTACACAAATGTTCAAATTTACTGGCATTTCATATATTCTCTGCTATAACATTGTCCTGGTTCTTTCTGTATATTCTTTTTATGTTTTGGTTTTCCTTAATCAAAGTGTGTCTTATAAATCTTGTCAAAGAATATTCTTTGGTCTTACTACATCCCCTGAATTTTATACATTTTCAATTGTATTAAGTTCTCCTCATATCTTTATTTATCTTTTTTCTATGTTCTCAGGTTTTATTGTTTTGATATTCTGATGTCAATTATAACACTTGGTTATTAATTTTAATAAATGTTTTTACTTATAAAGATTTCAACTTTTCAAGATTCCAGCTTACTTGTAAGTTTCTAAGGGTCAAGTCCTCTACATTGTGGCTGGCCTATGGATTTGTTCACCATATAGCAATGTATATATTGAACTATTTTCCCCTCCACTTTCTGTGGTTCCCTACATCTCACCTTTCTTTGCAGACAAGCCATTTGAAATACCCTTAATTTATTTCACAGCCAATAAGTCTTTGAAATAATGTGTATTTTTTAGAGAAATCTTCTTATATAATTAGGCAGAAAATCTGACCTGCCATAATTTTCAAAACAGCATAATATCACTCTTCTCAATGATGAATCTGTTGTATGACACAACCTTTGAGTATTTAGCTTTATCAATGACATGTACTTTAAAAATGTTTTAGAGATCCTACCAGTCTTTGAAAACATCCTTGTTCCTTGTTTCAGTTCCAGTTTTGTGTATACTTTCTGCCTTGCACCTGATTATTCCAACATCTGATGGATGGCCTAGGGAATCTAATTCTGGTATTGATTGTTTTTGCTGCTTGTCTCCCCTTGTAGCTGATTTCTTCATTATTGTGTAAATTTAGATCATGAGCTCATGTTTAGCTAAACAGCTGACCTTGTAAGAGGCTTAGGTGTGAACACTCCTAAGCTTCAGCAGAAAGTCCACAAAGATTTTTTTGTGTCCCTCCAATGAGTTACCCGCGCGGACTCCGTTTTCTACAAGTGTTAGTCCACTACTCCCTCTAGAGGCTGGGACTAAGACAGGACTGATTAGCTTCCCCCGATCTGGGGTAGTGGCTTTGGGCGGCCTGTGGCCTCGGCAGGAGGCTCCCCGCGTGTGTCCCACGACCGATCTGCCTGCGAACTTCGGTCACCTGGCAGGAAGCTATGATGCCCAGACCTATGTTTAGCTTTGCAGCGATGTGTACTGTGCGGACCGGTTCCACACACACTTCAAGTAAGAGGGCGGCCTGAGTGGAAAGGTGAGAGTTTGGGCAGCTGTGCAGACAAAGAAAGCACACTTTGGCCTGGGACTAAATGCTTGTGACACACGACTGGGCCTGCCGGACTCTGAGTGCCCTGCCATTGGCCCCCTTCTCCCCTGCCCTTTGTTAAGTCACAGCAGTGATGGCCACACCTACTCCCTCAGTGAGGGCAGTGTTCCCACCTCCCTCAGCCCCGCCCCCTCTCCTCAGGTTACCATGGACTACAGATGCTGCATTCTGAGGCCAGGGCGTTCCGAGAATGCCAAGGGCAGACATGATGACATTAAATGATTTCCTCTTTTGTCAATTCTGGTAAACTTTAGGAGCTAGGAAATGGTCCACTTTACAGAAATGTTCTAATTTACTGGCATTTCATATATTCTCTGCTATAACATTGTCCTGATTCTTTCTGTATATTCTTTACTTATGTTTTGGTTTTCCTTAATCAAAGTGTGTCTTTTAAATCTTGTCAAAGAATATTCTTTGGACTTAATACCTCACCTGAATTTTATACGTTTTCTGTGGTATTAAGTTCTGCTCATATCTTTATTTATCTTTTTTCTATGTTCTCAGGTTTTATTGTTTTGATCTTCTGATGTCCATTAAAACACTTGGTTATTCATTTTAATAAAACTTTTTACTTATAAAGATTTGAATTTTTAAAGATTCCAGGCTTCTTGTAAGTTTCTAAGGGTCTGGTCCTCTACATTGTGGCTGGCCTAAGGCTTAGTTCTCCATATAGCAAAGTATATATTGACCTATTTTCCCCTCGACTTTCTGTGATTTCCTACATCTCACATTTCTTTGCAGACAAGCCATTTGAAATACCCTTAACTTATTTCACAGCTAATAAGTCTTTGAAATAATGTGTATTTTTTAGAGAAATCTTCTTATATATTTAGGCAGAAAATCTGACCTGCCATAGTTTTCAAAACAGCATAATTTCACTCTTCTCAATGATGAATCTGTTGTATTACACAACCTTTGAGTATATAGCTTTATCAATGACATGCACTTTGAAAAAGTTTTAGAGATCCTACCAGTCTTTGAAAACATCCTTGTTCCTTGTTTCAGTTCCAGTTTTATGTATATTTTCTGCCTTGAACCTGATTATTCCACGTCTGATCCATCGCCTAGGGAATCTAATTCTGGTATTGATTGTTTTTGTTGATTGTCTCCCCCTTTAGCTGATTTATTCATTATTGTGTAAATTTAGATCATGAGCTCATGTTTAGCTAAACATCTGACTTTGTAAGAGGCTTAGGGGTGAACACTCATAAGCCTCATCAGAAAGTACGCAAAGATTTATTTGTGTCCCTCCAATGATTTGCCCGCGAGGGCCCCCTTCTCTACAAGTGTTGGTCCACTACTCCCTCTAGAGGCACGGATTCAGACAGGGCTGCTTTAAGCCCCACGATCTGGGGCAGTGGCAGTGGGCTGCCTGTGGCCCGGGCAGGAGCCTCTCTGCGTGTGTCCCAGAGACCCATCTGCCTGAGAACTTCGGTCACCTGGCAGGAAGCTACGATGCCCAGACCTATGGTTAGCTGTTCATCGAGGTGTAATGCGCGGACAGGTTCCACACACACTTCAAGTAAGAGGGCGGCCTGAGTGGAAAGGTGAGAGTTTGGGCAGCTGTTCAGACAAAGAAGGCACACTTCGGCCTGGGCCTAAATGCTTGTGACACACGACTGGGCCTGCCGGGCTCTGAGGGCCTTGCCCTGGGCCCCCTTTTCCCCTGTCCTTTGTTCAGTCACAGCAGAATTGGCCACAACCACTCCCTCTGTGAGGGCAGTGTTCCAACCTCCCTCAGCCACTCCCCCTCTCCGCAGGTTACCATGGACTACAGATGCTGCATTTCGAGTCCAGGGCATTCCGAGAATGCCAAGGGCAGACATGATGACATTAAATGATTTCCTCTTTTGTTAGTTTTGGTAAACTTTAGGACCAAGTAAATGGTCCACTTTACACAAATGTTCAAATTTACTGGCATTTCATATATTCTCTGCTATAACATTGTCCTGATTCTTTCTGTATATTCTTTCCTTATGTTTTGGTATTCCTTAATCAAAGTGTGTCTTTTAAATCTTGTCAAAGCATATTCTTTGGACTTACTACATCACCTGAATTTTATACGTTTTCTATTGTATTAAGTTCTCCTCATATCTTTTTTTATATTTTTTCTGTGTTCTCAGGTTTATTGTTTTGATATTCTGATGTCAATTAAAACACTTGGTTATTCATTTTAATAAATCTTTTTACTTATAAAGATTTCAACTTTTCAAGATTCTAGCTTACTTGTAAGTTTCTAAGGGTCAGGTCCTCTACATTGTTGCTGGCCTAAGTCTTAGTACACAATATGGCAAACTATATATTGACCTATTTTCCCCTCGACTTTCTGTGATTCCCTACATCTCAACTTTCTTTGCAGACAAGCCATTTGAAATACCCTTAACTTTTTCACAGCCAATAAGTCTTTGAAATAATGTGTATTTTTTAGAGAAATCTTCTTATATATTTAGGCAGAAAATCTGACCTGCCATAATTTTCAAAACAGCATAATTTCACTCTTCTCAATGATGAATCTGTTGTATTACACAACCTCTGAGTATTTAGCTTCATCAATGACATGTACTTTAAAAATATTTTAGAGATCCTATCAGTCTTTGAAAACATCCTTGTTCCTTGTTTCAGTTCCAGTTTTATGTATATTTTCTGCCTTGCACATGATTATTCCAATGTCAGATCGATGGCCTAGGGAATCTAATTCTGGTATTGATAGTTTTTGCTGATTGTCTCCCCCTGTAGCTGATTTCTTCATTATTGTGTAAATTTAGTTCATGAGCTCATGTTTAGCTAAACATCTGACTTTGTAAGAGGCTTAGGTGTGAACACTCGTAAGCTTCATCAGAAAGTCCGCAAAGATTTATTTGTGTCCCTCCAATGAGTTGCCCGCGAGGACCCCGTTTTCTACAAGTGTTGGTCCAATACTCCCTCTAGAGGCACGGCCTCAGACAGGGCTGCTTTGTGCCCCACGATCTGGGGCTGTGGCTGTGGGCGGCCTCTGGCCTGGGCAGGAGCCTCTCCGCGTGTGTCACAGGGACGCATCTGCCTGCGAACTTCGGTCACCTGGCAGGAAGCTACGATGCCCAGAGCTATGGTTAGCTGTGCAGCGAGGTGTACTGCGCGGACAGGTTCCACAAGCACTTCAAGTAAGAGGGCGGCCTGAGTGGAAAGGTGAAAGTTTGGGCAGCTGTGCAGACAAAGAAGGAGCCCTTTGTCCTGGCCCTAAATGCTTGTGACACTCACTGGGCCTGCCGGGCTCTGAGGGCCCTGCCCTGGGCCCCCTGTTCACCTGACCTTTGTTCAGTCACAGCAGAATTGGCCACACCCACTCCCTCAGTGAAGTCCGTGTTCCAAACTCCCTCAGCCCTGCCCCCTCTCCGCAGTTTACCATGGACTACAGATGCTGCATTCTGAGACCAGGGCATTCCGAGAATGCCAAGGGCAGACATGATGACCTTAAATGATTTCCTCTTGTGTCAATTTTGGTAAACTTTAGGAGCTAGGAAAAGGTCCACTTTACACAAATGTTCAAATTTACTGGCATTTCATATATTCTCTGCTATAACATTGTCCTGGTTCTTTCTGTATATTCTTTTTATGTTTTGGTTTTCCTTAATCAAAGTGTGTCTTATAAATCTTGTCAAAGAATATTCTTTGGTCTTACTACATCCCCTGAATTTTATACATTTTCAATTGTATTAAGTTCTCCTCATATCTTTATTTATCTTTTTTCTATGTTCTCAGGTTTTATTGTTTTGATATTCTGATGTCAATTATAACACTTGGTTATTAATTTTAATAAATGTTTTTACTTATAAAGATTTCAACTTTTCAAGATTCCAGCTTACTTGTAAGTTTCTAAGGGTCAAGTCCTCTACATTGTGGCTGGCCTATGGATTTGTTCACCATATAGCAATGTATATATTGAACTATTTTCCCCTCCACTTTCTGTGGTTCCCTACATCTCACCTTTCTTTGCAGACAAGCCATTTGAAATACCCTTAATTTATTTCACAGCCAATAAGTCTTTGAAATAATGTGTATTTTTTAGAGAAATCTTCTTATATAATTAGGCAGAAAATCTGACCTGCCATAATTTTCAAAACAGCATAATATCACTCTTCTCAATGATGAATCTGTTGTATGACACAACCTTTGAGTATTTAGCTTTATCAATGACATGTACTTTAAAAATGTTTTAGAGATCCTACCAGTCTTTGAAAACATCCTTGTTCCTTGTTTCAGTTCCAGTTTTGTGTATACTTTCTGCCTTGCACCTGATTATTCCAACATCTGATGGATGGCCTAGGGAATCTAATTCTGGTATTGATTGTTTTTGCTGCTTGTCTCCCCTTGTAGCTGATTTCTTCATTATTGTGTAAATTTAGATCATGAGCTCATGTTTAGCTAAACAGCTGACCTTGTAAGAGGCTTAGGTGTGAACACTCCTAAGCTTCAGCAGAAAGTCCACAAAGATTTTTTTGTGTCCCTCCAATGAGTTACCCGCGCGGACTCCGTTTTCTACAAGTGTTAGTCCACTACTCCCTCTAGAGGCTGGGACTAAGACAGGACTGATTAGCTTCCCCCGATCTGGGGTAGTGGCTTTGGGCGGCCTGTGGCCTCGGCAGGAGGCTCCCCGCGTGTGTCCCACGACCGATCTGCCTGCGAACTTCGGTCACCTGGCAGGAAGCTATGATGCCCAGACCTATGTTTAGCTTTGCAGCGATGTGTACTGTGCGGACCGGTTCCACACACACTTCAAGTAAGAGGGCGGCCTGAGTGGAAAGGTGAGAGTTTGGGCAGCTGTGCAGACAAAGAAAGCACACTTTGGCCTGGGACTAAATGCTTGTGACACACGACTGGGCCTGCCGGACTCTGAGGGCCCTGCCATTGGCCCCCTTCTCCCCTGCCCTTTGTTAAGTCACAGCAGTGATGGCCACACCTACTCCCTCAGTGAGGGCAGTGTTCCCACCTCCCTCAGCCCCGCCCCCTCTCCTCAGGTTACCATGGACTACAGATGCTGCATTCTGAGGCCAGGGCGTTCCGAGAATGCCAAGGGCAGACATGATGACATTAAATGATTTCCTCTTTTGTCAATTCTGGTAAACTTTAGGAGCTAGGAAATGGTCCACTTTACAGAAATGTTCTAATTTACTGGCATTTCATATATTCTCTGCTATAACATTGTCCTGATTCTTTCTGTATATTCTTTACTTATGTTTTGGTTTTCCTTAATCAAAGTGTGTCTTTTAAATCTTGTCAAAGAATATTCTTTGGACTTAATACCTCACCTGAATTTTATACGTTTTCTGTGGTATGAAGTTCTGCTCATATCTTTATTTATCTTTTTTCTATGTTCTCAGGTTTTATTGTTTTGATCTTCTGATGTCCATTAAAACACTTGGTTATTCATTTTAATAAAACTTTTTACTTATAAAGATTTGAATTTTTAAAGATTCCAGGCTTCTTGTAAGTTTCTAAGGGTCTGGTCCTCTACATTGTGGCTGGCCTAAGGCTTAGTTCACCATATAGCAAAGTATATATTGACCTATTTTCCCCTCGACTTTCTGTGATTTCCTACATCTCACCTTTCTTTGCAGAGAAGCCATTTGAAATACCCTTAACTTATTTCACAGCCAATAAGTCTTTGAAATAATGTGTATTTTTTAGAGAAATCTTCTTATATATTTAGGCCGAAAATCTGACCTGCCATAGTTTTCAAAAGAGCATAATTTCACTCTTCTCAATGATGAATCTGTTGTATTACACAACCTTTGTGTATTTAGCTTTATCAATGATATGTACTTTAAAAATGTTTTAGAGATCCTACCAGTCTTTGAAAACATCCTTGTTCCTTGTTTCAGTTCCAGTTTTATGTATATTTTCTGCCTTGCACCTGATTATTCCAACGTCTGATCGATGGCCTAGGGAATCTAATTCTGGTATTGATTGTTTTTGCTGATTGTCTCCCCCTGTAACTGATTACTTCATTATTGTGTAAATTTAGATCATGAGCTCATGTTTTGCTAAACATATAACTTTGTAAGAGGCTTAGGTGTGAACACTCGTAAGCTTCATGAGAAAGTTCGCAAAGATTTATTTGTGTCCCTCCAATGAGTTGCCCGCGAGGGCCCCGTTCCCTACAAGTGTTGGTCCACTACTCCCTCTAGAGGCACGGCCTCAGACAGGGTTGCTTTGCGCCCCACGATCTGGGGCAGTGGCAGTGGGCGGCCAGTGTCCCGAGCAGGAGCCTCTCTGCGTGTGTCCCAGGGACCCATCTGCCTGCGAACTTCGGTCACCAGGCAGGAAGCTACGATGCCCAGAGCTATGGTTAGCTGTGCAGTGAGGTGTACTGCACGGACAGGTTCCACAAGCACTTCAAGTAAGAGGGCGGCCTGAGTGGAAAGGTGAAAGTTTGGGCAGCTGTGTAGACAAAGAAGGTTCCCTATGTCCAGGGCCTAAATGCTTGTGACACCTCACTGGGCCTGCCGGGCTCTGAGGGCCCTGCACTGGGCCCCCTGTTCACCTGCCCTTTGTTCAGACACAGCAGAATTGGCCACACCCACTCACTCAGTGAAGGCCGTGTTCCAAACTCCCTCAGCCCTACCCCTCTCTGCAGTTTACCATGGACTACAGATGCAGCATTCTGAGTCCAGGGCATTCCGAGAATGCCAAGGGCGGACATGATGACCTTAAATGATTTGCTCTTGTGTCAGTTTTGGTAAACTTTAGGATCTAGGAAAAGGTCCACTTTACACAAATATTCAAATTTACTTGCATTTCATGTATTCTATGCTGTAACATTGTCCTGATTTTTTCTGTATATTCTTTTTATGTTTTGGTTTTCCTTAATAAAAGTGTGTCTTTTAAATATTGTCAAAGAATATTCTTTGGACTTACTACATCCCCTGAATTTTATACATTTTCAATTGTATTAGGTTCTCCTCATATCTTTATTTATCTTTTTTCTATGTTCTCAGGTTTTATTGTTTTGATATTATGATGTCAATTAAAACACTTGATCATTCATTTTAATAAATCTTTTTACTTATAAAGATTTGAACTTTTCAATATTCCAGCTTACTTGTAAGTTTCTAAGGGTCAGGTCCTCTACATTGTTTCTGTCCTAAGGCTTAGTTCACCATATAGCAATGTATATATTGACCTATTTTCCCCTCCACTTTCTCTGATTCCCTACATCTCACCTTTCTTTGCAGACAAGCCATTTGAAATACCCTTAACTTATTTCACAGCCAATAAGTCTCTGAAATAATGTGTATTATTTAAAAAAATCTTCTTATATAATTAGGCAGAAAATCTGACCTGCCATAGTTTTCAAAACAGCATAATTTCACTCTTCTCAATGATGAATCTGTTGTGTGACACAACCATTGAGTATTTAGCTTTATCAATAACATGTACCTTAAAAATATTTTAGAGATCCTACCAGTCTTTGAAACATCCATTTTCCTTGTTTCAGTTCCTGTTTTTGTATACTTTCTGCCTTGCACCTGATTATTCCAACATCTGATGGATGGCCTAGGGAATCTAATTCTGGTATTGATTGTTTTTGCTGCTTGTCTCACCTTGTAGCTGATTTTTTCATTATTGTGTAAATTTAGATCATGAGCTCATGTTTAGCTAAACAGCTGACCTTGTAAGAGGCTTAGGTGTGAACGCTCGTAAGCTTCAGCAGAAAGTCCACAAAGATTTATTTGTGTCCCTCCAATGAGTTACCTGCTCGGACCCCGTTTTCTACAAGTGTTGGTCCACTATTCCCTCTAGAGGCTGGGACTATGACAGGACAGCTTTGCTTCCCCCAATCTGGGGTAGTGACTTTGGGCGGCCTGTGACCTGGGCAGGAGGCTCCCCACGTGTGTCCCACGACCGATCTGCCTGCAAACTTCGGTCACTGGCAGGAAGCTATGATGCCCAGACCTATGCTTAGCTTTGCAGCGAGGTGTACTGTGCGGATCGGTTCCACACACACTTCAAGTAAGAGGGCGGCCTGAGTGGAAAGGTGAGAGTTTGGGCAGCTGTGCAGACAAAGAAGGCGCACTTTGGCCTGGGCCTAAATGCTTGTGACACACGACTGGGCCTGCCGGGCTCTGAGGGCCCTGCCCGGGCCCCCTTCTCCCCTGCCCTTTGTTAACTAACAGGAGAGATGGCCTCACCCACTCCCTCAGTGAGGGCAGTGTTCCAAACTCCCTCAGCCCCGCCCCATCTCCGCAGGTTACCATGGACTACAGATGCTGCATTCTAAGGCCAGGGCGTTCCGAAAATGCCAAGGGCAGACATAATGACCTTAAATGATTTCCTCTTGTGTCAATTTTGGTAAACTTTAGGAGCTAGGAAATGGTCCACTTTACACAAATGTTCAAATTTACTGGCATTTCGTATATTCTCTGCTATAACATTGTCCTGATTCTTTCTGTATATTCTTTTCTTATGTTTTGGTTTTCCTTAATCAAAATGTGTCTTTTAAATCTTATCAAATAATATTCTTTGGACTTTCTACCTCACCTGAATTTTATACATTTTCTATTGCATTAAGTTCTCCTCATATCCTTATTTATATTTTTTTCTGTGTTCTCGGGTGTATTGTTTTGATATTCTGATGTCAATTAAAAGACTTGGTTATTCATTTTAATAAATGTTGTTACTTATAAAGATTTCAACTTTTCAAGATTCCAGCTTACTAGTAAGTTCCTAAGGGTCAGGTCCTCTACATTGTGGCTGGCCTAAGGCTTAGTTCTCCATATAGCAAAGTATATATTGACCTATTTTCCCCTCGACTTTCTGTGATTTCCTACATCTCACCTTTCTTTGCAGACAAGCCAATTGAAATACCCTTAACTTATTTCACAGATAATATTTCTTTGAAATAATGTGTATTTTTTAGAGAAATCTTCTTATATATTTAGGCAGAAAATCTGACCTGCCGTCGTTTTCAAAACAGCATAATTTCACTCTTCTCAATGATGAATCTGTTGTATTACACAACCTTTGAGTATTTAGCTTTATCAATGACATGTACTTTAAAAATGTTTTAGAGATCCTACCAATCTTTGAAAACATCCTTGTTCCTTGTTTCACTTCCAGTTTTATGTATATTTTCTGCCTTGCACCTGATTATTCCAACGTCTGATCAATGGCCAAGGGAATCTAATTCTGGTATTGATTGTTTTTGCTGATTGTCTCCCCCTGTAGCTGATTGCTTCATTATTGTGTAAATTTAGATCATGAGCTCATGTTTAGCTAAACATCTGACTTTGTAAGAGGCTTAGGTGTGAGCACTGGTAAGCTTCATCAGAAAGTCAGCAAAGATTTATTTGTGTCCCTCCAATGAGTTGCCCGCGAGGACCCCGTTATCTACAAGTGTTGGTCCAGTACTCCCTCTAGAGGCACGGCCTCAGACAGGGCTGCTTTGTGCCCCAAGATCTGTGGCAGTGGCATTGGGCGGCCACTGGCCTAGGCAGGAGCCTCTCCGTGTGTGTCCCAGGGACACATATGCCTGCGAACTTCGGTCACCTGGCAGGAAGATATGATGCCCAGACCTATGGTTAACTGTGCAGCGAGGTGTACTGCGCGGACAGGTTCCACATGCACTTCAAGTAAGAAGGCGGCCTGAGTGGAAAGGTGAAAGTTTGGGCAGCTGTGCAGACAAAGAAGGAGCCCTTTGTCCTGGGCCTAAATGCTTGTGACACCCCACTGGGCCTGCCGGTCTCCGAGGGACCTGCCCAGGGCCCCCTTTTCCCCTGCCCTTTGTTCACTCACAGCAGAATTGGTCACAGCCACTCCCTTTCTGAGGGCAGTATTCCTACTTCCCTGAGCCCCTCCCCCTCTCCGCAGGTTACCATGGACTACAGATGCTGCATTTTGAGTCCAGGGCATTCCGAGAATGCGAAGGGCAGACATGATGACCTTAAATGATTTCCTCTTGTGTTAGTTTTGGTAAACTTTAGGAGCTAGGAAATGGTCCACTTTACACAAATGTTCAAATTTACTGGCATTTCATATATTCTCTGCTATAACATTGTCCTGATTCTTTCTGTATATTCTTTACTTATATTTTGGTTTTCCTTAGTCAAAGTGTGTCTTTTAAATCTTGTCAAAGAATATTCTTTGGACTTACTACATCACCTGAATTTTATACGTTTTCTATTGTATTAAGTTCTCCTCATATCTTTATTTATATTTTTTCTGTGTTCTCAGGTTTATTGTTTTGATATTCTGATGTCAAATAAAACACTTGGTTATTCATTTTAATAAATCTTTTTACTTATAAAGATTTCAACTTTTCAAGATTCCAGCTTACTTGTAAGTTTCTAAGGGTCAGGTCCTCTACATTGTTGCTGGCCTAAGGCTTACTTCACAATATGGCAAAGTATATATTGACCTATTTTCCCCTCGACTTTCTGTGATTCCCTACATCTCAACTTTCTTTGCAGACAAGCCATTTGAAATACCCTTAACTTTTTTCACAGAGAATAAGTCTTTGAAATAATGTGTATTTTTAGGGAAATCTTCTTATATATTTAGGCAGAAAATCTGACATGCCATAATTTTCAAAACAGCATAATTTCACTCTTCTCAATGATGAATCTGTTGTATGACACAACCTTTGAGTATTTAGCTTTATCAATGACATGTACTTTAAAAATGTTTTAGAGATCCTACCAGTCTTTGAAAACATCCTTGTTCCTTGTTTCAGTTCCAGTTTTGTGTATACTTTCTGCCTTGCACCTGATTATTCCAACATCTGATGGATGGCCTAGGGAATCTAATTCTGGTATTGATTGTTTTTGCTGCTTGTCTCCCCTTGTAGCTGATTTCTTCATTATTGTGTAAATTTAGAACATGAAATCAGGTTTAGCTAAACAGCTGACCTTGAATGAGGCTTAGGTGTGAACGCTCGTAAGCTTCAGCAGAAAGTCCACAAAGATTTTTTTGTGTCCCTCCAATGAGTTACCCGCGCGGAACCCGTTTTCTACAAGTGTTGGTCCACTACTCCCTCTAGAGGCTGGGACTCAGACAGGTCTGCTTTGCTTCCCCCGATCTGGGGTAGTGGCTTTGGGCGGCCTGTGGCCTGGGCAGGAGGCTCCCCGCGTGTGTCCCACGAAACATCTGCCTGCGAACCTCGGTCACCTGGCAGGAAGCTATGATGCCCAGACCTGTGGTTAGCTTTGCATCGAGGTGTACTGCGCGGACCGGGTCCACACACACTTCAAGTAAGTGGGCGGCCTGAGTGGAAAGGTGAGAGTTTGGGCAGCTGTGCAGACAAAGAAGGCGCCCTTTGTCCTGGCCCTAAATGCTTGTGACACCCCACTGGGCCTGCCGGGCTCTGAGGGTCCTGCCCTGGACCCCCTGCTCCACTGCCCTTTGTTCAGTCGCAGCAGAGATGGCCACACCCACTCCCTCAGTGAGGGCAGTGTTCCAACCTCCCTCAGCCCAGCCCCCTCTCCACAGTTTACCATGGACTACAGATGCTGCATTCTGAGGCCAGGGCGTTCCGAGAATGCCAAGGGCAGACATGATGACCTTAAATGATTTCCTCTTGTGTCAATTTTGGTAAACTTTAGGAGCTAGGAAATGGTCCACTTTACACAAATGTTCAAATTTACTGGCATTTCATATATTCTCTGCTATAACATTGTCCTGATTCTTTCTGTATATTCTTTACTTATGTTTTGGTTTTCCTTAGTCAAAGTGTGATTTTAAATCTTGTCAAAGAATATTCTTTGGACTTACTACATTACCTGAATTTTATACGTTTTCTATTGAATTAAGTTCTCCTCATATCTTTATTTATATTTTTTCTGTGTTCTCAGGTTTACTGTTTTGATATTCTGATGTCAATTAAAACACTTGGTTATTCATTTTAATAAATCTTTTTACTTATAAAGATTTCAACTTTTCAAGATTCCAGCTTACTTGTAAGTTTCTAAGGGTCAGGTCCTCTACATTGTTGCTGGCCTAAAGCTTAGTTCACAATATGGCAAAGTATATATTGTCCTCTTTTCCCCTCTACTTTCTGTGATTCCCTACATCTCAACTTTCTTTGCAGACAAGCCATTTGAAATACCCTTAACTTATTTCACAGCCAATAAGTCTTTGAAATAACGTGTATTTTTTAGCGAAATCTTCTTATATAATTAGGCTGAAAATCTGACCTGCCCTGGTTGTCAAAACAGCATAATTTCACTCTTCTAAATGATGAATCTGTTGTATGACACAACCATTGAGTATTTAGATTTATCAATGACATGTACTTTAAAAATATTTTAGAGATCCTACCAGTCTTTTAAAACATCCTTGTTCCTTGTTTCAGTTCCAGTATTGTGTATACTTTCTGCCTTGCACGTGATTATTCCAACATCTGATGGATGGCCTAGGGAATCTATTTCTGGTATTGATTGTTTTTGCTGCTTGTCTCCCCTTGTAGCTGATTTATTCATTATTGTGTAAATTTAGATCATGAGATCATGTTTAGCTAAACAGCTGACCTTGTAAGAGGCTTACGTGTGAACCCTCGTAAGCTTCAGCAGAAAGTCCGCAAAGATTTTTTTTTGTCCCTCCAATGAGTTACTCGCGCGGACCCCGTTTTCTACAAGTGTTGGTCCACTACTCCCTCTAGAGGCTGGGACACAGATAGGACTGCTTTGCTGCCCCCGATCTGGGATAGTGGCTTTGGGCGGCCTGTGGCCTGTGTAGTAGGCTCCCCACGTGTGTCCCACGACCCATCTGCCTGCGAACTTCGGTCACCTGTAAGGAAGTTATGATGCCCAGACCTATGGATAGCTTTGCAGCGAGGTGTACTGCGCGGACCGGTTCCACACACACTTCAAGTAAGAGGGCGGCCTGAGTGGAAAAGTGAGAGTTTGGGCAGCTGTGCAGACAAAGAAGGCAACTTTTGACTGGGCATAAATGCTTGTGAAACACGACTGGGCCTGCCGTCTCTGAGGGCCCTGCCATTGGCTCCCTTCTCGCCTGCCCTTTGTTCAGTCACAGCAAAGATGGCCCCACCCACTCCCTCAGTGAGAGCAGTGTTCCAACCTCCCTCAGCCCCGCCCCCTCTCCGCAGGTTACCATGCATTACAGATGCTGCATTCTGAGGCCAGGGCGTTCCGAGAATGCCAACGGCAGACATGATGACCGTAAATGATGTCCTCTTGTGTCAATTTTGGTAAACTTTAGGAGCTAGGAAATGGTCCACTTTACACAAATGTTAAATTTACTGGCATTTCATATATTATCTGCTATAACATTGTCCTGATTCTTTCTGTATATTCTTTGCTTATGTTTTGGTTTTCCTTAATCCAAGTTTGTCTTTTAAATCTTGTCAAACAATATTTTTTGGACTTACTCCATCACCTGAATTTTATACGTTTTCTGTTGTATTAAGTTCTCCTCATATCTTTATTTATCTTTTTTCTATGTTCTCAGGTTTTATTGTTTTGATATTCTGATGTCAATTAAAACACTTGGTTATTCATTTTAATAAAACTTTTTACTTATAAAGATTGGAACTTTTAAAGATTCCAGCTTACTTGTAAGTTTCTAAGGGTCAGGTCCTCTACATTGTGGCTGGCCTAAGGCTTAGTTCACCATATAGCAATGTATATATTGACCTATTTTCTTTTCGACTTTCTGTGATTCCCTACATCTCACCTTTCTTTGCAGACAAGCCATTTGAAATATACACTTAACTTATTTCACAGACAATAAGTCTTTGAAATAATGTGTATTTTTTAGAGAAATCTTCTTATATAATTAGGCAGAAAATCTGACCTGCCATAATTTTCAAAACAGCATAATTTCACTCTTCTCAATGATGAATCTGTTGTATTACACAACCTTTGAGTATTTAGCTTTATCAATGACATGTACTTTAAAAATGTTTGAGAGATCCTACCAGTCTTTGAAAACATCCTTGTTCCTTGTTTCAGTTCCAGTTTTGTGTATTCTTTCTGCCTTGCACCTGATTATTCCAACTTCTGATGGATGGCCTAGGGAATCTAATTCTGGTATTGATTGTTTGTGCTGATTGTCTCCCCCTGTAGCTGATTTCTTCATTATTGTGTAAATATAGATCATGAGCTCATGTTTAGCTAAACATCTGACTTTGTAAGAGGCTTAGGTGTGAACACTCGTAAGCTTCATCAGAAAGTCTGCAAAGATTTATTGGGGTCCCTCCAATGAGTTGCCCGCGAGGACCCCGTTTACTACAAGTGTCGGTCCACTACGACCTCTAGAGGCACGGCCTCAGACCGGGCTGCTTTGCGCCACACGATCTGTGGCAGTGGCAGTGGGCGGACTGTGGCCCGGGCAGGAGCCACTCTGCGTGTGTCCCAAGGACCCATCTTCCTGCGAACTTCGGTCACCTGGCAGGAAGATACGATGCCCAGACCTATGGTTAGCTGTGCAGCGAGGTGTACTGCGCAGACAGGTTCCACATGCACTTCAAGTAAGAGGGCAGCCTGAGTGGAAAGGTGAGAGTTTGGGCAGCTGTGCAGAAAAAGAAGGCGCCCTTTGTCCTGGGCCTAAATGCTTGTGACAACCCACAGGGCCTGCCGGGCTCTGAGGGCCCTGCCCTGGGCCCCATGCTCCCCTGCCCTTTGTTCAGTCACAGCAGAGATGACCACACACACTCCCTCTGTGAGGGCAGTGTTCCAACCTCCCTCAGGCCCGCCCCCTCTCCGCAGTTTTCCATGGACTACACTTGCTGCATTCTGAGTCCAGGTCATTCCGAGAATGCCAAGGGCAGACAGGATGACCTTAAATGATTTCCTCTTGTGTCAGTTTTGGTAAACTTTAGGAGCTAGGAAATGGTCCACTTTACAGAAATGTTCAAATTTACTTTCATTTCATATATTCTCTGCTATAACATTGTCCTGATTCTTTCTGTATATTCTTTACTTATGTTTTGGTTTTCCTTAATCAAAGTGTGTCTTTTCAATCTTGTCAAATAATATTCTTTGGACTTACTACATCACCTGAATTTTATACGTTTACTATTATATTAAGTTCTCCTCATATCTTTATTTATCTTTTTTCTATGTTCTCAGGTTTATTGTTTTGATATTCTCATGTCAATTAAAACACTTGTTTATTCATTTTAATAAATCTTTTTACTTATAAAGATTTGAACTTTTCAAGATTCCAGCTTACTTGTTAGTTTCTAAGGGTCAGGTCCTCTACATTGTGGCTGGCCTAATGCTGAGTTCACCATATAGCAATGTATATATTGAACTATTTTCTCCTCGACTTTCTGTGATTCCCTACATCTCACATTTCTTTGCAGTCAAGCCATTTGAAATACCCTTAACTTATTTCACAGCCAATAAGTCTTTGAAATAATGTGTATTTTATAGAGATATCTTCTTATATAATTAGGCAGAAAATCTGACCTGCCATAGTTTTCAAAACAGCATAATTTCACTCTTCTCAATGATGAATCTGTTGTATTACACAACCTTTGAGTATTTAGATTTATCAATGACATTTACTTTAAAAATGTTTTAGAGATCCTACCAGTCTTTGAAAACATCCTTGTTCTTTGTTTCAGTTCCAGTTTTGTGTATAGTTTCTGCCTTGCACCTGATTATTCCAACATCTGATGGATTGCCTAGGGAATCTAATTCTGGTATTGATTGTTTTTGCTGCTTGTCTCCCCTTGTAACTGATTTCTTCATTGTTGTGTAAATTTAGATCATGACCTCATGTTTAGCTAAACATCTGACTTTGTAAGAGGCTTAGGTGTGAACACTCGTAAGCTTCATCAGAAAGTCCGCAAAGATTTATTGGAGTCCCTCCAATGAGTTGCCCGCGAGGACCCCGTTTTCTACAAGTGTTGGTCCACTACTCCCTCTAGAGGCACTGCCTCAGACAGGGCTGCTTTGCACCCCGCGATCTGGCGCAGTGGCAGTGGGCGACCTCTGTCCGGGCAGGAGCCTCTCTGCGTGTTTCCCAGGGACCCATCTTCCTGCGAACTTCTGTCACCTGGCAGGAAGCTTCGATATCCAGACCTATGGTTAGCTGTGCAGCGAGGTGTACTGCGTGGACAGGTTCCAGACACACTTCAAGTAAGAGGGCGGCTAGAGTGGAAAGGTGAGAGTTTGGGCAGCTGTGCAGACAAAGAAGGCGCCCTTTGTCCTGGGCCTTAAATGCTTGTGACACCCCACTGGGCCTGCCGGGCTCTGAGTGCCCTGCCCTGGGCGCCCTGCTCCCCTGCCCTTTGTTCAGTCACAGCAGAGTTGGCCACACCCACTCCCTCAGTGATGGCAGTTTCCAACCTCCCTCAGCCCCGTCCCCTCTCCGCCGATTTATATGGACTACAGATGCTGCATTCTGAGTCCAGAGCATTTCGAGAATGCCAAGGGCAGACATGATGACCTTACATGATTTCCTCTTGTGTCAGTTTTGGTAAACTTTAGGAGCTAGGAAATGGTCCACTTTACACAAATGTACAAATTTAATGGCATTTCATATATGCTCTGCTATAACATTGTCCTGATTCTTTCTGTATATTCTTTACTTATGTTTTGCTTTTCCTTAATCAAAGTGTGTCTTTTAAATCTTGTCAAAGAATATTCTTGGGGGTACTACATCACCTGAATTTTATACATTTTCTATTGCATTAAGTTCTCCTCATATCTTTATTTATATTTTTTCTGTGTTCTCAGGTTTATTGTTTTGATATTCTCATGTCAATTAAAACACTTGGTTATTCATTTTAATAAATCTTTTTACTTATAAAGATTTCAACTTTTCAAGATTACAGCTTATTTGTAAGTTTCTAAGGGTCAGGTCCTCTACATTGTGGCTGGCCTAAGGCTTAGTTCACCATGTAGCAATGTATATATTGACCTATTTTCCCCTCGACTTTCTGTGATTCCCTACATCTCACCTTTCTTTGCAGACAAGCCATTTGAAATACCCTTAACTTATTTCACAGCCAATAAGTCTTTGAAATAACGTGTATTTTTTAGAGAAATCTTCTTATATAATTAGGCCGAAAATCTGACCTGCCCTAGTTTTCAAAACAGCATAATTTCACTCTTCTCAATGATGAATCTGTTGTATGACACAACCATTGATTATTTAGCTTTATCAATGACATGTACATTAAAAATATTTTAGAAATCCTACCAGTCTTTGAAAACATCCTTGTTCCTTGTTTCAGTTCCAGTTTTGTGTATACTTTCTGCTTTGCACCTGATTATTCCAACATCTGATGGATGGCCTAGGGAATCTATTTCTGGTATTGATTGTTTTTGCTGCTTGTCTCCCCTTGTAGCTGATTTCTTCATTATTGTGTAAATTTAGATCATGAGCTCATGTTTAGCTAAACAGCTGTCCTTGTAAGAGGCTTACGTGTGAACCCTCGTAAGCTTCAGCAGAAAGTCCGCAAAGATTTTTTTTTTGTCCCTCCAATGCGTTACTCGCGCAGACCCCGTTTTCTACAAGTGTTGGTCCACTACCTCCTCTAGAGGCTGGGACTCAGACAGGACTGCTTTGCTGCCCCCGATCTGGGATAGTGGCTTTGGGCGGCCTGTGGCCTGGGCAGGAGGCTCCCCACGTGTGTCCCACGACCCATCTGCCTGCGAACTTCGGTCACCTGTCAGGAAGTTATGATGCCCTGACCTATGGATAACTTTGCAGCGAGGTGTACTGCGCGGACCGGTTCCACACACACTTCAAGTAAGAGGGCGGCCTGAGTGGAAAGGTGAGAGTTTGGGCAGCTGTGCAGACAAAGAAGGCAACTTTTGACTGGGCATAAATGCTTGTGACACACGACTGGGCCTGCCGTCTCTGAGGGCCCTGCCTTTGGCTCCCTTCTCGCCTGCCCTTTGTTCAGTCACAGCAAAGATGGCCCCACCCACTCCCTCAGTGAGGGCAGTGTTCCAACCTCCCTCAGCCCCGCCCCCTCTCCGCAGGTTACCATGGACTACAGATGCTGCATTCTGAGGCCAAGGCATTCCGAGAATGCCAACGGCAGACATGATGACCGTAAATGATGTCCTCTTGTGTCAATTTTGGGAAACTTTAGGAGCTAGGAAATGGTCCACTTTACACAAATGTTCAAATTTACTGGCATTTCATATATTCTCTGCTATAACATTGTCCTGATTCTTTCTGTATATTCTTTGCTTATGTTTTGGTTTTCCTTAATCCAAGTTTGTCTTTGAAATCTTGTCAAACAATATTTTTTGGACTTACTCCATCACCTGAATTTTATACGTTTTCTATTGTATTAAGTTCAGCTCATATCTTTATTTATATTTTTTCTATGTTCTCAGGTTTATTGTTTTGATATTCTGATGTCAATTAAAACACTTGGTTATTCATTTTAATAAATCTTTTTACTTATAAAGATTGGAACTTTTCAAGATTCCAGCTTACTTGTAAGTTCTAAGGGTCACGTCCTCTACATTGTGGCTGGCCTAAGGCTTAGTTCACCATATACCAATGTATATATTGACCTATTTTCCCCTCTACTTTCTGTGATTCCCTACATCTCACCTTTCTTTGCAGACAAGCCATTTGAAATATACACTTAACTTATTTCACAGCCAATAAGTCTTTGAAATAATCTGTATTTTTTAGAGAAATCTTCTTATATAATTAGGCAGAAAATCTGACCTGCCATAGTTTTCCAAACAGCATAATTTCACTCTTCTCAATGATGAATCTGTTGTATTACACAACCTTTGAGTATTTAGCTTTATCAATGACATGTACTTTAAAAATGTTTGAGAGATCCTACCAGTCTTTGAAAACATCCTTGTTCCTTGTTTCAGTTCCAGTATTGTGTATACTTTCTGCCTTGCACCTGATTATTCCAACATCTGATGGATGGCCTAGGGAATCTAATTCTGGTATTGATTGTTTTTGCTGATTGTCTCCCTCTGTAGCTGATTTCTTCATTATTGTGTAAATATAGATCATGAGCTCATGTTTAGCTAAACAGCTGTCCTTGTAAGAGGCTTACGTGTGAACCCTCGTAAGCTTCAGCAGAAAGTCCGCAAAGATTTTTTTTTGTCCCTCCAATGCGTTACTCGCGCAGACCCCGTTTTCTACAAGTGTTGGTCCACTACCTCCTCTAGAGGCTGGGACTCAGACAGGACTGCTTTGCTGTCCCCGATCTGGGATAGTGGCTTTGGGCGGCCTGTGGCCTGGGCAGGAGGCTCCCCACGTGTGTCCCACGACCCATCTGCCTGCGAACTTCGGTCACCTGTCAGGAAGTTATGATGCCCTGACCTATGGATAGCTTTGCAGCGAGGTGTACTGCGCGGACCGGTTCCACACACACTTCAAGTAAGAGGGCGGCCTGAGTGGAAAGGTGAGAGTTTGGGCAGCTGTGCAGACAAAGAAGGCAACTTTTGACTGGGCATATATGCTTGTGACACACGACTGGGCCTGCCGTCTCTGAGGGCCCTGCCTTTGGCTCCCTTCTCGCCTGCCCTTTGTTCAGTCACAGCAAAGATGGCCCCACCCACTCCCTCAGTGAGGGCAGTGTTCCAACCTCCCTCAGCCCCGCCCCCTCTCCGCAGGTTACCATGGACTACAGATGCTGCATTCTGAGACCAAGGCATTCCGAGAATGCCAACGGCAGACATGATGACCGTAAATGATGTCCTCTTGTGTCAATTTTGGGAAACTTTAGGAGCTAGGAAATGGTCCACTTTACACAAATGTTCAAATTTACTGGCATTTCATATATTCTCTGCTATAACATTGTCCTGATTCTTTCTGTATATTCTTTGCTTATGTTTTGGTTTTCCTTAATCCAAGTTTGTCTTTGAAATCTTGTCAAACAATATTTTTTGGACTTACTCCATCACCTGAATTTTATACGTTTTCTATTGTATTAAGTTCAGCTCATATCTTTATTTATATTTTTTCTGTGTTCTCAGGTTTATTGTTTTGATATTCTGATGTCAATTAAAACACTTGGTTATTCATTTTAATAAATCTTTTTACTTATAAAGATTTCAACTTTTCAAGATTCCAGCTTACTTGTAAGTTTCTAAGGGTCAAGTCCTCTACATTGTGGCTGACCTAACGCTGAGTTCACCATATAGCAATTTATATATTGACCTATTTTCTCCTCGACTTTCTGTGATTCCCTACATCTCACCTTTCTTTGCAGTCAAGCCATTTGAAATACTCTTTTTTTTTTTTTTTTCTTTTTGCGGTATGCGGGCCTCTCACTGTTGTGGCCTCTCCCGCTGCGGAGCACAGGCTCCGGACGCGCAGGCCCAGCGGCCATGGCTCACGGGCCCAGCCGCTCCGCGGCATATGGGATCCTCCCAGACCGGGGCACGAACCCGTATCCCCTGCATCGGCAGGCGGACTCTCAACCACTGCGCCACCAGGGAGGCCCTGAAATACTCTTAACTTATTTCACAGCCAATAAGTCTTTGACATAATGAGTATTTTTTAGAGATATCTTCTTATATAATTAGGCAGAAAATCTGACCTGCCATTGTTTTCAAAACAGCATAATTCACTCTTCTCAATGATGAATCTGTTGTATGACACAACCTTTGAGTATTTAGATTTATCAATGACATTTACTTTAAAAATGTTTTAGAGATCCTACCAGTCTTTGAAAACATCCTTGTTCTTTGTTTCAGTTCCAGTTTTGTGTATACTTTCTGCCTTGCACCTGATTATTCCAACATCTGATGAATGGCCTAGGGAATCTAATTCTGGTATTGATTGTTTTTGCTGCTTGTCTCTCCTTGTAGCTTGTTTCTTCATTATTGTGTAAATTTAGATCATGACCTCATGTTTAGCTAAACATCTGACTTTGTAAGAGGCTTAGGTGTGAACACTCGTAAGCTTCATCATAAATTCCACAAAGATTTATTGCTGTCCATCCAATGAGTTGCCCGCGTGGACCCCGTTTTCTAAAAGTGTTGGTCCACTACTCCCTCTAGAGGCACGGCCTCAGACAGGGATGCTTTGCACCCCGCGATCTGGGGCAGTGGCAGTGGGCGACCTGTGGCCGGGCAGGAGCCTCTCTGCGTGTGTGCCAGGGACCCATCTTCCTGCGAACTTCGGTCACCTGGCAGGAAGCTACGATGTCCAGACCTATGGTTAGCTGTGCAGCGAAGTGTACTGCGTGGACAGTTCCAGACACACTTCAAGTAAGAGGGCGGCTAGAGTGGAAAGGTGAGAGTTTGGGCAGCTGTGCAGACAAAGAAGGCGCCCTTTGTCCTGGGCCTAAATGCTTGTGACACACGACTGGGCCTGCCGGGCTCTGAGGGCCCTGCCCTGGGCACCCTTCTCCCCTGCCCTTTGTTAAGTCACAGCTGAGATGGCCACACCCACTCCCTCAGTGAGGGCAGTGTTCCAACCTCCCTCAGCCACGCCCCCTCTCCGCAGATTTCCATGGACTACAGATGTTGCATTCTGAGGCCAGGGCGTTCCGAGAATGCCAAGGGCAGACATGATGACCTTAAACGATTTCCTCTTGTGTCAGTTTTGGTAAACTTTAGGAGCTGGGAAATGGTCCACTTTACACAACTGTTCAAATTTACTGGCATTTCATATATGCTCTGCTATAACATTGTCCTGATTCTTTCTGTATATTCTTTACTTATGTTTTGGTTTTCCTTAATCAAAGTGTGTCTTTTAAATCTTGTCAAAGAATATTCTTTGGACTTACTACCTCACCTGAATTTTATACGTTTTCTGTGGTATTAAGTTCTGCTCATATCTTTATTTATCTTTTTTCTAGGTTCTCAGGGTTTATTGTTTTGATATTCTGATGTCAATTAAAACACTTGGTTATTCATTTTAATAAATCTTTTTACTTATAATCATTTCAACTTTTCAAGATTCCAGCTTACTTGTAAATTTCTAACGGTCAGGTCCTCTACATTGTGGCTGGCCTAAAGCTTAGTTCACCATATAGCAATGTATATATTGACCTATTTTCCCCTCGACTTTCTGTGATTCCCTACATCTCAACTTTCTTTGCAGACAAGCCATTTGAAATACCCTATATTATTTCACAGCCAATAAGACTTAGAAATAATGTGTATTTTTTAGAGAAATCTTCTTATATATATAGGCAGAAAATCTGACCTGCCATAGTTTTCAAAACAGCATAATATCACTCTTCTCAATGATGAATCTGTTGTATCACACAACCTTTGAGTATTTAGCTTTATCAATGACATGTACTTTTAAAATGTTTTAGAGATCCCACCAGTCTTTGCAAACGTCCTTGGTCTTTGTTTCAGTTCCAGTTTGATGTATATTTTCTGCCTTGCACCTGATTATTCCAACGTCTGATGGATGGCCTAGGGAATCTAATTCTGGTATTGATTGTTTTTGCTGATTGTCTCCCCCTGTAGCTGATTTCTTCATTATTGTGTAAATTTAGGTCATGAGCTCATGTTTAGCTCAACATCTGACTTTGTAAGAGGCTTAGGTGTGAACACTCGTAAGCTTCATCAGAAAGTCCACAAAGATTTATTTGTGTCCCTCCAATGAGTTACCCGCGAGTACCCCGTTTTCTACAAGTGTTGGTCCACTACTCCCTCTAGAGGCACGGCCTCAGACAGGGCTGCTTTGCGCCCCACGATCTGTGGCAGTGACAGTGGGTGGCCTGTGGCCCGGGCAGGAGCCTCTCTGCGTGTGTCCCAGGGACCCATCTGCCTGCGAACTTCGCTCACCTGGCAGGAAGTTAAGATGCCCAGACCTATGTTTAGCTGTGCAGCGAGGTGTACAGCACGGACAGGTTCCACACACACTTCAAGAAACAGCGCGGCCTGAGTGGAAATGTGAGAGTTTTGGCAGCTGTGCAGACAAAGGAGGCGCCCTTTGTCCTGGGCCTAAATGCTTGTGACACCCCACTTGGCCTGCCGGGCTCTGAGGGCCCTGCCCTGGGCCCCGTGCTCCCCTGCACTTTGTCAGTCACAGCAGAATTGGCCACACCCACTCCCTCAGTGAAGGCCGTGTTCCAAACTCCCTCAGCCCTACCCCTCTCTGCAGTTTACCATGGACTACAGATGCAGCATTCTGAGTCCAGGGCATTCCGAGAATGCCAAGGGCGGACATGATGACCTTAAATGATTTGCTCTTGTGTCAGTTTTGGAAATTTTAGGAGCTAGGTAAAGGTCCACTTTACACAAATATTCAAATTTACTTGCATTTCATGTATTCTATGCTGTAACATTGTCCTGATTTTTTCTGTATATTCTTTTTATGTTTTGGTTTTCCTTAATAAAAGTGTGTCTTTTAAATCTTGTCAAAGAATATTCTTTGGACTTACTACATCCCCTGAATTTTATACATTTTCAATTGTATTAGGTTCTCCTCATATCTTTATTTATCTTTTCTCTATGTTCTCAGGGTTTATTGTTTTGATTTTCTGATGTCAATTAAAACACTAGGTTATTCATTTTCATAAATCTTTTTACTTATAAAGATTTGAACTTTTCAATATGCCAGCTTACTTGTAAGTTTCTAAGGTTCAGGTCCTCTACATTGTTGCTGTCCTAAGGCTTAGTTCACCATATAGCAATGTATATATTGACCTATTTTCCCCTCGACTTTCTGTGATTCCCTACATCTCACCTTTCTTTGCAGACAAGCCATTTGAAATATACACTTAACTTATTTCACAGCCAATAAGTCTTTGAAATAATCTGTATTTTTTAGAGAAATCTTCTTATATAATTAGGCAGAAAATCTGACCTGCCATAGTTTTCCAAACAGCATAATTTCACTCTTCTCAATGATGAATCTGTTGTATTACACAACCTTTGAGTATTTAGCTTTATCAATGACATGTACTTTAAAAATGTTTGAGAGATCCTACCAGTCTTTGAAAACATCCTTGTTCCTTGTTTCAGTTCCAGTATTGTGTATACTTTCTGCCTTGCACCTGATTATTCCAACATCTGATGGATGGCCTAGGGAATCTAATTCTGGTATTGATTGTTTTTGCTGATTGTCTCCCTCTGTAGCTGATTTCTTCATTATTGTGTAAATATAGATCATGAGCTCATGTTTAGCTAAACATCTGTCTTTGTAAGAGGCTTAGGTGTGAACACTCGTAAGCTTCATCAGAAAGTCCGCAAACATTTATTGGTGTCCCTCCAATGAGTTGCCCGCGAGGACCCCGTTTACTACAAGTGTCGGTCCACTACTACCTCTAGAGGCACGGCCTCCGACAGGGCTGCTTTGCGCCCCACGATCGGTGGCAGTGGCAGTGGGCGGACTGTGGCCCGGGCAGGATCCTCTCTGCGTTTGTCCATCTTTCTGCGAACTTCGGTCACCTGGCAGGAAGCTACGATGCCCAGACCTATGGTTAGCTGTGCAGCGAGGTGTACTGCGCGGACAGGTTCCACATGCACTTCACGTAAGAAGGCAGCCTGAGTGGAAAGGTGAGAGTTTGGGCAGCTGTGCAGAAAAAGAAGGCGCCCTTTGTCCTGGGCCTAAATGCTTGTGACATCACACAGGGCCTGCCGGGCTCTGAGGGCCCTGACCGGGGCCCCTGCTCCCCTGCCCTTTGTTCTGCCACAGCAGAGATGGCCACACACACTCCCTCTGTGAGGGTAGTGTTCCAACCTCCCTCAGCCCCGCCCCCTCTCCGCAGTTTTCCATGGACTACACATGCTGCATTCTGAGTCCAGGGCATTCCGAGAATGCCAAGGGCAGACATGATGACCTTAAATGATTTCCTCTTGTGTCATTTTTGGTAAACTTTAGGAGCTAGGAAATGTTCCACTTTAGAGAAATGTTCAAATTTACTGGCATTTCATATATTCTCTGCTATAACATTGTCCTGATTCTTTCTGTATATTCTTTACTTATCTTTTGGTTTTCCTTAATCAAAGTGTGTCTTTTAAATCTTGTCAAATAATATTCTTTGGACTTACTACATCACCTGAATTTTATACGTTTTCTATTATATTAAGTTCTCCTCATATCTTTATTTATCTTTTTTCTATGTTCTCAGGTTTATTGTTTTGATATTATGATGTTAATTAAAACACTTGTTTATTCATTTTAATAAATCTTTTTACTTATAAAGATTTGAACTTTTTAAGATTCCAGCTTACTTGTAAGTTGCTATGGGTCACGTCCTCTACATTGTGGCTGGCCTAAGACTTAGTTCACCTTATAGCAATGTATATATTGACCTATTTTCCCCTCGACTTTCTGTGATTCCCTACATCTCACCTTTCTTTGCAGACAAGCCATTTGAAATATACACTTAACTTATTTCACAGCCAATAAGTCTTTGAAATAATCTGTATTTTTTAGAGAAATCTTCTTATATAATTAGGCAGAAAATCTGACCTGCCATAGTTTTCCAAACAGCATAATTTCACTCTTCTCAATGATGAATCTGTTGTATGACACAACCTTTGAGTATTTAGCTTTATCAATGACATGTACTTTAAAAATGTTTGAGAGATCCTACCAGTCTTTGAAAACATCCTTGTTCCTTGTTTCAGTTCCAGTTTTGTGTATACTTTCTGCCTTGCACCTGATTATTCCAACATCTGATGGATGGCCTAGGGAATCTAATTCTGGTATTGATTGTTTTTGCTGATGGTCTCCCCCTGTAGCTGATTTCTTCATTATTGTGTAAATATAGATCATGAGCTCATGTTTAGCTAAACATCTGTCTTTTAAGAGGCTTAGGTGTGAACACTCGTAAGCTTCATCAGAAAGTCCGCAAAGATTTATTGGTGTCCCTCCAATGAGTTGCCCGCGAGGACCCCGTTTTCTACAAGTGTCGGTCCACTACTACCTCTAGAGGCACGGCCTCAGACAGGGCTGCTTTGCGCCCCACGATCTGTGGCAGTGGCAGTGGGCGGACTGTGGCCCGGGCAGGAGCCACTCTGCGTGTGTCCCAAGGACCCATCTTCCTGCGAACTTCGGTCACCTCGCAGGAAGCTACGATGCCCAGACCTATGGTTTGCTCTGCAGCGAGGTGTACTGCGGAGTAAAGGTTCCACATGCACTTCAAGTAAGTGGGCAGCCTGAGTGGAAAGGTGAGAGTTTGGGCAGCTGTGCAGAAAAAGAAGGCGCCCTTTGTCATGGGCCTAAATGCTTGTGACAACCCACTGGGCCTGCCTGGTTCTGAGGGCCCTGCCCTGGGCCCCCTGCTCCCCTGCCCTTTGTTCAGTCACAGCAGAGATGGCCACACCCACTCCCTCTGTGATGGCAGTGTTCCAACCTCCCTCAGCCCCGCCCCCTCTGGGCAGATTTCCATGGACTACAGATGCTGCATTCTGAGTCAAGGGCATTCCGAGAATGCAAAGGACAGACATGATGACCTTACATGATTTCCTCTTGTGTCAGTTTTGGTAAACTTTAGGAGCTAGGAAATGGTCCACTTTACACAAATGTACAAATTTAATGGCATTTCATATATGCTCTGCTATAACGTTGTCCTGATTCTTTCTGTATATTCTTTACTTATGTTTTGCTTTTCCTTAATCAAAGTGTGTCTTTTAAATCTTGTCAAAGAATAATCTTGGAAGTACTACATCACCTGAATTTTATCCATTTTCTATCGCATTAAGTTCTCCTCATATCTTTATTTATATTTTTTCTGTGTTCTCAGGTTTATTGTTTTGATATTCTCATGTCAATTAAAACACTTGGTTATTCATTTTAATAAATCTTTTTACTTATAAAGATTTCAACTTTTCAAGATTCCAGCCTACTTGTAAGTTTCTAAGGGTCAGGTCCTCTACATTGTGGCTGTCCTAACGCTGAGTTCACCATATAGCAATTTATATATTGACCTATTTTCTCCTCGACTTTCTGTGATTCCCTACATCTCACCTTTCTTTGCAGTCAAGCCATTTGAAATACTCTTTTTTTTTTTTTTTCTTTTTGCGGTATGCGGGCCTCTCACTGTTGTGGCCTCTCCCGCTGCGGAGCACAGGCTCCGGACGCGCAGGCCCAGCGGCCATGGCTCACGGGCCCAGCCGCTCCGCGGCATATGGGATCCTCCCAGACCGGGGCACGAACCCGTATCCCCTGCATCGGCAGGCGGACTCTCAACCACTGCGCCACCAGGGAGGCCCTGAAATACTCTTAACTTATTTCACAGCCAATAAGTCTTTGACATAATGAGTATTTTTTAGAGATATCTTCTTATATAATTAGGCAGAAAATCTGACCTGCCATTGTTTTCAAAACAGCATAATTCACTCTTCTCAATGATGAATCTGTTGTATGACACAACCTTTGAGTATTTAGATTTATCAATGACATTTACTTTAAAAATGTTTTAGAGATCCTACCAGTCTTTGAAAACATCCTTGTTCTTTGTTTCAGTTCCAGTTTTGTGTATACTTTCTGCCTTGCACCTGATTATTCCAACATCTGATGAATGGCCTAGGGAATCTAATTCTGGTATTGATTGTTTTTGCTGCTTGTCTCTCCTTGTAGCTTGTTTCTTCATTATTGTGTAAATTTAGATCATGACCTCATGTTTAGCTAAACATCTGACTTTGTAAGAGGCTTAGGTGTGAACACTCGTAAGCTTCATCATAAATTCCACAAAGATTTATTGCTGTCCATCCAATGAGTTGCCCGCGTGGACCCCGTTTTCTAAAAGTGTTGGTCCACTACTCCCTCTAGAGGCACGGCCTCAGACAGGGATGCTTTGAACCCCGCGATCTGGGGCAGTGGCAGTGGGCGACCTGTGGCCGGGCAGGAGCCTCTCTGCGTGTGTGCCAGGGACCCATCTTCCTGCGAACTTCGGTCACCTGGCAGGAAGCTACGATGTCCAGACCTATGGTTAGCTGTGCAGCGAGGTGTACTGCGTGGACAGTTCCAGACACACTTCAAGTAAGAGGGCGGCTAGAGTGGAAAGGTGAGAGTTTGGGCAGCTGTGCAGACAAAGAAGGCGCCCTTTGTCCTGGGCCTAAATGCTTGTGACACACGACTGGGCCTGCCGGGCTCTGAGGGCCCTGCCCTGGGCACCCTTCTCCCCTGCCCTTTGTTAAGTCACAGCTGAGATGGCCACACCCACTCCCTCAGTGAGGGCAGTGTTCCAACCTCCCTCAGCCACGCCCCCTCTCCGCAGATTTCCATGGACTACAGATGTTGCATTCTGAGGCCAGGGCGTTCCGAGAATGCCAAGGGCAGACATGATGACCTTAAACGATTTCCTCTTGTGTCAGTTTTGGTAAACTTTAGGAGCTGGGAAATGGTCCACTTTACACAACTGTTCAAATTTACTGGCATTTCATATATGCTCTGCTATAACATTGTCCTGATTCTTTCTGTATATTCTTTACTTATGTTTTGGTTTTCCTTAATCAAAGTGTGTCTTTTAAATCTTGTCAAAGAATATTCTTTGGACTTACTACCTCACCTGAATTTTATACGTTTTCTGTGGTATTAAGTTCTGATCATATCTTTATTTATCTTTTTTCTAGGTTCTCAGGGTTTATTGTTTTGATATTCTGATGTCAATTAAAACACTTGGTTATTCATTTTAATAAATCTTTTTACTTATAATCATTTCAACTTTTCAAGATTCCAGCTTACTTGTAAATTTCTAACGGTCAGGTCCTCTACATTGTGGCTGGCCTAAAGCTTAGTTCACCATATAGCAATGTATATATTGACCTATTTTCCCCTCGACTTTCTGTGATTCCCTACATCTCAACTTTCTTTGCAGACAAGCCATTTGAAATACCCTATATTATTTCACAGCCAATAAGACTTAGAAATAATGTGTATTTTTTAGAGAAATCTTCTTATATATATAGGCAGAAAATCTGACCTGCCATAGTTTTCAAAACAGCATAATTTCACTCTTCTCAATGATGAATCTGTTGTATCACACAACCTTTGAGTATTTAGCTTTATCAATGACATGTACTTTTAAAATATTTTAGAGATCCCACCAGTCTTTGCAAACGTCCTTGGTCTTTGTTTCAGTTCCAGTTTGATGTATATTTTCTGCCTTGCACCTGATTATTCCAACGTCTGATGGATGGCCTAGGGAATCTAATTCTGGTATTGATTGTTTTTGCTGATTGTCTCCCCCTGTAGCTGATTTCTTCATTATTGTGTAAATTTAGGTCATGAGCTCATGTTTAGCTCAACATCTGACTTTGTAAGAGGCTTAGGTGTGAACACTCGTAAGCTTCATCAGAAAGTCCGCAAAGATTTATTTGTGTCCCTCCAATGAGTTACCCGCGAGTACCCCGTTTTCTACAAGTGTTGGTCCACTACTCCCTCTAGAGGCACGGCCTCAGACAGGGCTGCTTTGCGCCCCACGATCTGTGGCAGTGACAGTGGGTGGCCTGTGGCCCGGGCAGGAGCCTCTCTGCGTGTGTCCCAGGGACCCATCTGCCTGCGAACTTCGCTCACCTGGCAGGAAGTTAAGATGCCCAGACCTATGTTTAGCTGTGCAGCGAGGTGTACAGCACGGACAGGTTCCACACACACTTCAAGAAACAGCGCGGCCTGAGTGGAAATGTGAGAGTTTTGGCAGCTGTGCAGACAAAGGAGGCGCCCTTTGTCCTGGGCCTAAATGCTTGTGACACCCCACTTGGCCTGCCGGGCTCTGAGGGCCCTGCCCTGGGCCCCGTGCTCCCCTGCACTTTGTCAGTCACAGCAGAATTGGCCACACCCACTCCCTCAGTGAAGGCCGTGTTCTAAACTCCCTCAGCCCTACCCCTCTCTGCAGTTTACCATGGACTACAGATGCAGCATTCTGAGTCCAGGGCATTCCGAGAATGCCAAGGGCGGACATGATGACCTTAAATGATTTGCTCTTGTGTCAGTTTTGGAAACTTTAGGAGCTAGGTAAAGGTCCACTTTACACAAATATTCAAATTTACTTGCATTTCATGTATTCTATGCTGTAACATTGTCCTGATTTTTTCTGTATATTCTTTTTATGTTTTGGTTTTCCTTAATAAAAGTGTGTCTTTTAAATCTTGTCAAAGAATATTCTTTGGACTTACTACATCCCCTGAATTTTATACATTTTCAATTGTATTAGGTTCTCCTCATATCTTTATTTATCTTTTTTCTATGTTCTCAGGGTTTATTGTTTTGATTTTCTGATGTCAATTAAAACACTAGGTTATTCATTTTCATAAATCTTTTTACTTATAAAGATTTGAACTTTTCAATATGCCAGCTTACTTGTAAGTTTCTAAGGATCAGGTCCTCTACATTGTTGCTGTCCTAAGGCTTAGTTCACCATATAGCAATGTATATATTGACCTATTTTCCCCTCGACTTTCTGTGATTCCCTACATCTCACCTTTCTTTGCAGACAAGCCATTTGAAATACCCTTAACTTATTTCACAGCCAATAAGTCTCTGAAATAATGTGTATTATTTAAAAAAATCTTCTTATATAATTAGGCAGAAAATCTGACCTGCCATAGTTTTCAAAACAGCATAATTTCACTCTTCTCAATGATGAATCTGTTGTGTGACACAACCATAGAGTATTTAGCTTTATCAAAGACATGTACCTTAAAAATATTTTAGTGATCCTACCAGTCTTTGAAACATCCTTTTTCCTTGTTTCAGTTCCTGTTTTTGTATACTTTCTGCCTTGCACCTGATTATTCCAACATCTGATGGATGGCCTAGGGAATCTAATTCTGGTATTGATTGTTTTTGCTGCTTGTCTCACCTTGTAGCTTATTTTTTCATTATTGTGTAAATTTAGATCATGAGCTCATGTTTAGCTAAACAGCTGACCTTGTAAGAGGCTTTGGTGTGAACACTCCTAAACTTCAGCAGAAAGTCCACAAAGATTTTTTTGTGTCCCTCCAATGAGTTACCCGCGCGGACTCCGTTTTCTACAAGTGTTAGTCCACTACTCCCTCTAGAGGCTGGGACTAAGACAGGACTGATTAGCTTCCCCCGATCTGGGGTAGTGGCTTTGGGCGGCCTGTGGCCTAGGCAGGAGGCTCCCCGCGTGTGTCCCACGACCGATCTGCCTGCGAACTTCGGTCACCTGGCAGGAAGCTATGATGCCCAGACCTATGGTTAGCTTTGCAGCGATGTGTACTGTGCGGACCGGTTGCACACACACTTCAAGTAAGAGGGCGGCCTGAGTGGAAAGGTGAGAGTTTGGGCAGCTGTGCAGACAAAGAAGGCACACTTTGGCCTGGGCCTAAATGCTTGTGAACACGACTGGGCCTGCCGGGCTCTGAGGGCCCTGCCGTTGGCCCCCTTCTCCCCTGCCCTTTGTTAAGTCACAGCAGTGATGGCCACACCTACTCCCTCTGTGAGGGCAGTGTTCCCACCTCCCTCAGCCCCGCCCCCTCTCCACAGGTTACCATGGACTACAGATGCTGCATTCTAAGGCCAGGGCGTTCCGAAAATGCCAAGGGCAGACATAATAACCTTAAATGATTTCCTCTTGTGTCAATTTTGGTAAACTTTAGGAGCTAGGAAATGGTCCACTTTACACAAATGTTCAAATTTACTGGCATTTTGTATATTCTCTGCTATAACATTGTCCTGATTCTTTCTGTATATTCTTTTCTTATGTTTTGGTTTTCCTTAATCAAAATGTGTCTTTTAAATCTTGTCAAATAATATTCTTTGGACTTTCTACCTCACCTGAATTTTATACATTTTCTATTGTATTATGTTCTCCTCATATCCTTATTTATATTTTTTCTGTGCTCTCGGGTTTATTGTTTTGATATTCTGATGTCAATTAAAAGACTTGGTTATTCATTTTAATAAATGTTGTTACTTATAACGATTTCAACTTTTCAAGATTCCAGCTTACTAGTAAGTTCCTAAGGGTCAGGTCCTCTACATTGTGGCTGGCCTAAGGCTTAATTCTCCATATAGCAAAGTATATATTGACCTATTTTCCCCTCGACTTTCTGTGATTTCCTACATCTCACCTTTCTTTGCAGACAAGCCAATTGAAATACCCTTAACTTATTTCACAGATAATATTTCTTTGAAATAATGTGTATTTTTTAGAGAAATCTTCTTATATATTTAGGCAGAAAATCTGACCTGCCATAGTTTTCAAAACAGCATAATTTCACTCTTCTCAATGATGAATCTGTTGTATTACACAACCTTTGAGTATTTAGCTTTATCAATGACATGTACTTTAAAAATGTTTTAGAGATCCTACCAATCTTTGAAAACATCCTTGTTCCTTGTTTCACTTCCAGTTTTATGTATATTTTCTGCCTTGCACCTGATTATTCCAACGTCTGATCAATGGCCTAGGGAATCTAATTCTGGTATTGATTGTTTTTGCTGATTGTCTCGCCCTGTAGCTGATTGCTTCATTATTGTGTAAATTTAGATCATGAGCTCATGTTTAGCTAAACATCTGACTTTGTAAGAGGCTTAGGTGTGAGCACTGGTAAGCTTCATCAGAAAGTCAGCAAAGATTTATTTGTGTCCCTCCAATGAGTTGCCCGCGAGGACCCCGTTTTCTACAAGTGTTGGTCCACTACTCCCTCTAGAGACACGGCCTCAGACAGGGCTGCTTTGTGCCCCACGATCTGTGGCAGTGGCATTGGGCGGCCACTGGCCTAGGCATGAGCCTCTCCGCGTGTGTCCCAGGGACACATCTGCCTGCGAACTTCGGTCACCTGGCAGGAAGCTATGATGCCCAGACCTATGGTTAACTGTGCAGCGAGGTGTACTGCGCGGACAGGTTCCACATGCACTTCAAGTAAGAAGGCGGCCTGAGTGGAAAGGTGAAAGTTTGGGCAGCTGTGCAGACAAAGAAGGAGCCCTTTGTCCTGGGCCTAAATTCTTGTGACACCCCACTGGGCCTGCTGGGCTCCGAGGGACCTGCACTGGGCCCCCTTTTCCCCTGCCCTTTGTTCAGTCACAGCAGAATTGGCCACACACACTCCCTTTCTGTGGGCAGTGTTCCTACTTCCCTGAGCCCCTCCCCCTCTCCGCAGGTTGCCATGGACTACAGATGCTGCATTCTGAGTCCAGGGCATTCCGAGAATGCGAAGGGCAGACATGATGACCTTAAATGATTTCCTCTTGTGTTAGTTTTGGTAAACTTTAGGAGCTAGGAAATGGTCCACTTTACACAAATGTTCAAATTTACTGGCATTTCATATATTCTCTGCTATAACATTGTCCTGATTCTTTCTGTATATTCTTTACTTATATTTTGGTTTTCCTTAGTCAAAGTGTGTCTTTTAAATCTTGTCAAAGAATATTCTTTGGACTTACTACATCACCTGAATTTTATACGTTTTCTATTGTATTAAGTTCTCCTCATATCTTTATTTATATTTTTTCTGTATTCTCAGGTTTATTGTTTTGATATTCTGATGTCAAATAAAACACTTGGTTATTCATTTTAATAAATCTTTTTACTTATAAAGATTTCAACTTTTCAAGATTCCAGCTTACTTGTAAGTTTCTAAGGGTCAGGTCCTCTACATTGTTGCTGGCCTAAGGCTTACTTCACAATATGGCAAAGTATATATTGAACTATTTTCTCCTCGACTTTCTGTGATTCCCTACATCTCACATTTCTTTGCAGTCAAGCCATTTGAAATACCCTTAACTTTTTTCACAGCCAATAAGTCTTTGAAATAATGTGTATTTTTAGAGAAATCTTCTTATATATTTAGGCAGAAAATCTGACATGCCATAATTTTCAAAACAGCATAATTTCACTCTTCTCAATGATGAATCTGTTGTATGACACAACCTTTGAGTATTTAGCTTTATCAATGACATGTACTTTAAAAATGTTTTAGAGATCCTACCAGTCTTTGAAAACATCCTTGTTCCTTGTTTCAGTTCCAGTTTTGTGTATACTTTCTGCCTTGCACCTGATTATTCCAACATCTGATGGATTGCCTAGGGAATCTAATTCTGGTATTGATTGTTTTTGCTGCTTGTCTCCCCTTGTAGCTGATTTCTTCATTATTGTGTAAATTTAGATCATGAAATCAGGTTTAGCTAAACAGATGACCTTGAATGAGGCTTAGGTGTGAACGCTCGTAAGCTTCAGCAGAAAGTCCACAAAGATTTTTTTGTGTCCCTCCAATGAGTTACCTGCGCGGAACCCGTTTTCTACAAGTGTTGGTCCACTACTCCCTCTAGAGGCTGGGACTCAGACAGGTCTGCTTTGCTTCCCCCGATCTGGGGTAGTGGCTTTGGGCGGCCCGTGGCCTGGGCAGGAGGCTCCCCGCGTGTGTCCCACGACACATCTGCCTGCGAACTTCGGTCACCTGGCAGGAAGTTATGATGCCCAGACATGTGGTTAGCTTTGCATCGAGGTGTACTGCGCGGACCGGGTCCACACACACTTCAAGTAAGAGGGCGGCCTGAGTGGAAAGGTGAGAGTTTGGGCAGCTGTGCAGACAAAGAAGGCGCCCTTTGTCCTGGCCCTAAATGCTTGTGACACCCCACTGGGCCTGCCGGGCTCTGAGGGCCCTGCCCTGGACCCCCTGCTCCACTGCCCTTTGTTCAGTCGCAGCAGAGATGGCCACACCCACTCCCTCAGTGAGGGCCGTGTTCCCACCTACCTCAGCCCAGCCCCCTCTCCACAGGTTACCATGGACTACAGATGCTGCATTCTGAGGCCAGGGTGTTCCGAGAATGCCAAGGGCAGACATGATGACCTTAAATGATTTCCTCTTGTGTCAATTTTGGTAAACTTTAGGAGCTGGGTAATGGTCCACTTTACACAAATGTTCAAATTTACTGGCATTTCATATATTCTCTGCTATAACATTGTCCTGATTCTTTCTGTATATTCTTTACTTATGTTTTGGTTTTCCTTAGTCAAAGTGTGATTTTAAATCTTGTCAAAGAATATTCTTTGGACTTACTACATTACCTGAATTTTATACGTTTTCTATTGAATTAAGTTCTCCTCATATCTTTATTTCTATTTTTTCTGTGTTCTCAGGTTTACTGTTTTGATATTCTGATGTCAATTAAAACACTTGGTTATTCATTTTAATAAATCTTTTTACTTATATATATTTCAACTTTTCAAGATTCCAGCTTACTTGTAAGTTTCTAAGGGTCAGGTCCTCTACATTGTTGCTGGCCTAAAGCGTAGTTCACAATATGGCAAAGTATATATTGACCTCTTTTCCCCTCTACTTTCTGTGATTCCCTACATCTCAACTTTCTTTGCAGACAAGCCATTTGAAATACCCTTAACTTTTTTCACAGCCAATAAGTCTTTGAAATAATGTGTATTTTTAGAGAAATCTTCTTATATATTTAGGCAGAAAATCTGACCTGCCATAATTTTCAAAACAGCATAATTTCACTCTTCTCAATGATGAATCTGTTGTATTACACAAGCTTTGAGTATTTAGCTTTATCAATGACATGTACTTTAAAAATGTTTTAGAGATCCTACCAGTCTTTGAAAACATCCTTTTTCCTTGTTTCAGTTCCAGTTTTATGTATATTTTCTGCCTTGCACCTGATTATTCCAACGTCTGATGGATGGCCTAGGGAATCTAATTCTGGTATTGATTGTTTTTGCTGATTGTCTCGCCCTGTAGCTGATTTCTTCATTATTTTGTAAATTTAGATCATGAGCTCATGTTTAGCTAAACATCTGACTTTGTAAGAGGGTTAGGTGTGAACACTCGTAAGCTTCATCAGAAAGTCCGCAAAGATTTATTTGTGTCCCACCAATGAGTTTCCCACGAGGGCCCCGCTCTCTACAAGTGTTGGTCCACTACTCCCTCTAGAGGCACGGCCTCAGACAGGGCTGCTTTGCGTCCCACGATCTGGGGCAGTGGCAGTGGGCGGCCGGTGGCCCGGGCAGGAGCCTCTCTGCATGTGTCTCAGGGACCCATCTTCCTGCGAACTTCGGTCACCTGCCAGGAAGCTACGATACCCAGACCTATGGTTAGTTGTGCAGCGAGGTGTGCTGCGTGGACAGGTTCCACACACACTTCAAGTAAGACGGCGTCCTGAGTGGAAAGGTGAGAGTTTGGACAGCTGTGCAGACAAAGAACGTGCACTTTGGCCTGGGCCTAAATGCTTGTGACACCCCACTGGACCTGCCGGACTCTGAGGGCCCTGCCCTTGGCCCCTGTTCCCCTGCCCTTTGTTCTGTCACAGCAGAGATGGCCACACCCACTCCCTCAGTGAGGGCAGTGTTCCAAACTCCCTCAGCCCCGCCCCCTCTCCGCAGGTTTCCATGGACTACAGATGCTGCATTCTGAGGTCAGGGCATTCCGAGAATGCCAAGGGCAGACATGATGACCTTACATGATTTCCTCTTGTGTCAGTTTTGGTAAACTTTAGGAGCTAGGAAATGGTCCACTTTACACAAATGTACAAATTTAAGGGCATTTCATATATGCTCTGCTATAACATTGTCCTGATTCTTTCTGTATATTCTTTACTTATGTTTTGCTTTTCCTTAATCAAAGTTTGTCTTTTAAATCTTGACAAAGAATATTTTGGAGGTACTACATCACCTGAATTTTATACATTTTCTATTGCATTAAGTTCTCCTCATATCTTTATTTATATTTTTTCTGTGTTCTCAGGTTTATTGTTTGATATTCTCATGTCAATTAAAACACTTGGTTATTCATTTTAATAAATCTTTTTACTTATAAAGATTTCAACTTTTCAAGATTACAGCTTACTTGTAAGTTTCTAAGGGTCAGGTCCCCTACATTGTGGCTGGCCTAACGCTGAGTTCACCTTATAGCAATTTATATATTGACCTATTTTCTCCTCGACTTTCTGTGATTCCCTACATCTCACCTTTCTTTGCAGTCAAGCCATTTGAAATACTCTTTTTTTTTTTTTTTTTCTTTTTGCGGTATGCGGGCCTCTCACTGTTGTGGCCTCTCCCGCTGCGGAGCACAGGCTCCGGACGCGCAGGCCCAGCGGCCATGGCTCACGGGCCCAGCCGCTCCGCGGCATATGGGATCCTCCCAGACCGGGGCACGAACCCGTATCCCCTGCATCGGCAGGCGGACTCTCAACCACTGCGCCACCAGGGAGGCCCTGAAATACTCTTAACTTATTTCACAGCCAATAAGTCTTTGACATAATGAGTATTTTTTAGAGATATCTTCTTATATAATTAGGCAGAAAATCTGACCTGCCATTGTTTTCAAAACAGCATAATTCACTCTTCTCAATGATGAATCTGTTGTATGACACAACCTTTGAGTATTTAGATTTATCAATGACATTTACTTTAAAAATGTTTTAGAGATCCTACCAGTCTTTGAAAACATCCTTGTTCTTTGTTTCAGTTCCAGTTTTGTGTATACTTTCTGCCTTGCACCTGATTATTCCAACATCTGATGAATGGCCTAGGGAATCTAATTCTGGTATTGATTGTTTTTGCTGCTTGTCTCTCCTTGTAGCTTGTTTCTTCATTATTGTGTAAATTTAGATCATGACCTCATGTTTAGCTAAACATCTGACTTTGTAAGAGGCTTAGGTGTGAACACTCGTAAGCTTCATCATAAATTCCACAATGATTTATTGCTGTCCATCCAATGAGTTGCCCGCGTGGACCCCGTTTTCTAAAAGTGTTGGTCCACTACTCCCTCTAGAGGCACGGCCTCAGACAGGGATGCTTTGCACCCCGCGATCTGGGGCAGTGGCAGTGGGCGACCTGTGGCCGGGCAGGAGCCTCTCTGCGTGTGTGCCAGGGACCCATCTTCCTGCGAACTTCGGTCACCTGGCAGGAAGCTACGATGTCCAGACCTATGGTTAGCTGTGCAGCGAGGTGTACTGCGTGGACAGTTCCAGACACACTTCAAGTAAGAGGGCGGCTAGAGTGGAAAGGTGAGAGTTTGGGCAGCTGTGCAGACAAAGAAGGCGCCCTTTGTCCTGGGCCTAAATGCTTGTGACACACGACTGGGCCTGCCGGGCTCTGAGGGCCCTGCCCTGGGCACCCTTCTCCCCTGCCCTTTGTTAAGTCACAGCTGAGATGGCCACACCCACTCCCTCAGTGAGGGCAGTGTTCCAACCTCCCTCAGCCACGCCCCCTCTCCGCAGATTTCCATGGACTACAGATGTTGCATTCTGAGGCCAGGGCGTTCCGAGAATGCCAAGGGCAGACATGATGACCTTAAACGATTTCCTCTTGTGTCAGTTTTGGTAAACTTTAGGAGCTGGGAAATGGTCCACTTTACACAACTGTTCAAATTTACTGGCATTTCATATATGCTCTGCTATAACATTGTCCTGATTCTTTCTGTATATTCTTTACTTATGTTTTGGTTTTCCTTAATCAAAGTGTGTCTTTTAAATCTTGTCAAAGAATATTCTTTGGACTTACTACCTCACCTGAATTTTATACGTTTTCTGTGGTATTAAGTTCTGATCATATCTTTATTTATCTTTTTTCTAGGTTCTCAGGGTTTATTGTTTTGATATTCTGATGTCAATTAAAACACTTGGTTATTCATTTTAATAAATCTTTTTACTTATAATCATTTCAACTTTTCAAGATTCCAGCTTACTTGTAAATTTCTAACGGTCAGGTCCTCTACATTGTGGCTGGCCTAAAGCTTAGTTCACCATATAGCAATGTATATATTGACCTATTTTCCCCTCGACTTTCTGTGATTCCCTACATCTCAACTTTCTTTGCAGACAAGCCATTTGAAATACCCTATATTATTTCACAGCCAATAAGACTTAGAAATAATGTGTATTTTTTAGAGAAATCTTCTTATATATATAGGCAGAAAATCTGACCTGCCATAGTTTTCAAAACAGCATAATTTCACTCTTCTCAATGATGAATCTGTTGTATCACACAACCTTTGAGTATTTAGCTTTATCAATGACATGTACTTTTAAAATGTTTTAGAGATCCCACCAGTCTTTGCAAACGTCCTTGGTCTTTGTTTCAGTTCCAGTTTGATGTATATTTTCTGCCTTGCACCTGATTATTCCAACGTCTGATGGATGGCCTAGGGAATCTAATTCTGGTATTGATTGTTTTTGCTGATTGTCTCCCCCTGTAGCTGATTTCTTCATTATTGTGTAAATTTAGGTCATGAGCTCATGTTTAGCTCAACATCTGACTTTGTAAGAGGCTTAGGTGTGAACACTCGTAAGCTTCATCAGAAAGTCCGCAAAGATTTATTTGTGTCCCTCCAATGAGTTACCCGCGAGTACCCCGTTTTCTACAAGTGTTGGTCCACTACTCCCTCTAGAGGCACGGCCTCAGACAGGGCTGCTTTGCGCCCCACGATCTGTGGCAGTGACAGTGGGTGGCCTGTGGCCCGGGCAGGAGCCTCTCTGCGTGTGTCCCAGGGACCCATCTGCCTGCGAACTTCGCTCACCTGGCAGGAAGTTAAGATGCCCAGACCTATGTTTAGCTGTGCAGCGAGGTGTACAGCACGGACAGGTTCCACACACACTTCAAGAAACAGCGCGGCCTGAGTGGAAATGTGAGAGTTTTGGCAGCTGTGCAGACAAAGGAGGCGCCCTTTGTCCTGGGCCTAAATGCTTGTGACACCCCACTTGGCCTGCCGGGCTCTGAGGGCCCTGCCCTGGGCCCCGTGCTCCCCTGCACTTTGTCAGTCACAGCAGAATTGGCCACACCCACTCCCTCAGTGAAGGCCGTGTTCTAAACTCCCTCAGCCCTACCCCTCTCTGCAGTTTACCATGGACTACAGATGCAGCATTCTGAGTCCAGGGCATTCCGAGAATGCCAAGGGCGGACATGATGACCTTAAATGATTTGCTCTTGTGTCAGTTTTGGAAACTTTAGGAGCTAGGTAAAGGTCCACTTTACACAAATATTCAAATTTACTTGCATTTCATGTATTCTATGCTGTAACATTGTCCTGATTTTTTCTGTATATTCTTTTTATGTTTTGGTTTTCCTTAATAAAAGTGTGTCTTTTAAATCTTGTCAAAGAATATTCTTTGGACTTACTACATCCCCTGAATTTTATACATTTTCAATTGTATTAGGTTCTCCTCATATCTTTATTTATCTTTTTTCTATGTTCTCAGGGTTTATTGTTTTGATTTTCTGATGTCAATTAAAACACTAGGTTATTCATTTTCATAAATCTTTTTACTTATAAAGATTTGAACTTTTCAATATGCCAGCTTACTTGTAAGTTTCTAAGGATCAGGTCCTCTACATTGTTGCTGTCCTAAGGCTTAGTTCACCATATAGCAATGTATATATTGACCTATTTTCCCCTCGACTTTCTGTGATTCCCTACATCTCACCTTTCTTTGCAGACAAGCCATTTGAAATACCCTTAACTTATTTCACAGCCAATAAGTCTCTGAAATAATGTGTATTATTTAAAAAAATCTTCTTATATAATTAGGCAGAAAATCTGACCTGCCATAGTTTTCAAAACAGCATAATTTCACTCTTCTCAATGATGAATCTGTTGTGTGACACAACCATAGAGTATTTAGCTTTATCAAAGACATGTACCTTAAAAATATTTTAGTGATCCTACCAGTCTTTGAAACATCCTTTTTCCTTGTTTCAGTTCCTGTTTTTGTATACTTTCTGCCTTGCACCTGATTATTCCAACATCTGATGGATGGCCTAGGGAATCTAATTCTGGTATTGATTGTTTTTGCTGCTTGTCTCACCTTGTAGCTTATTTTTTCATTATTGTGTAAATTTAGATCATGAGCTCATGTTTAGCTAAACAGCTGACCTTGTAAGAGGCTTTGGTGTGAACACTCCTAAACTTCAGCAGAAAGTCCACAAAGATTTTTTTGTGTCCCTCCAATGAGTTACCCGCGCGGACTCCGTTTTCTACAAGTGTTAGTCCACTACTCCCTCTAGAGGCTGGGACTAAGACAGGACTGATTAGCTTCCCCCGATCTGGGGTAGTGGCTTTGGGCGGCCTGTGGCCTAGGCAGGAGGCTCCCCGCGTGTGTCCCACGACCGATCTGCCTGCGAACTTCGGTCACCTGGCAGGAAGCTATGATGCCCAGACCTATGGTTAGCTTTGCAGCGATGTGTACTGTGCGGACCGGTTGCACACACACTTCAAGTAAGAGGGCGGCCTGAGTGGAAAGGTGAGAGTTTGGGCAGCTGTGCAGACAAAGAAGGCACACTTTGGCCTGGGCCTAAATGCTTGTGAACACGACTGGGCCTGCCGGGCTCTGAGGGCCCTGCCGTTGGCCCCCTTCTCCCCTGCCCTTTGTTAAGTCACAGCAGTGATGGCCACACCTACTCCCTCTGTGAGGGCAGTGTTCCCACCTCCCTCAGCCCCGCCCCCTCTCCACAGGTTACCATGGACTACAGATGCTGCATTCTAAGGCCAGGGCGTTCCGAAAATGCCAAGGGCAGACATAATAACCTTAAATGATTTCCTCTTGTGTCAATTTTGGTAAACTTTAGGAGCTAGGAAATGGTCCACTTTACACAAATGTTCAAATTTACTGGCATTTTGTATATTCTCTGCTATAACATTGTCCTGATTCTTTCTGTATATTCTTTTCTTATGTTTTGGTTTTCCTTAATCAAAATGTGTCTTTTAAATCTTGTCAAATAATATTCTTTGGACTTTCTACCTCACCTGAATTTTATACATTTTCTATTGTATTATGTTCTCCTCATATCCTTATTTATATTTTTTCTGTGCTCTCGGGTTTATTGTTTTGATATTCTGATGTCAATTAAAAGACTTGGTTATTCATTTTAATAAATGTTGTTACTTATAACGATTTCAACTTTTCAAGATTCCAGCTTACTAGTAAGTTCCTAAGGGTCAGGTCCTCTACATTGTGGCTGGCCTAAGGCTTAATTCTCCATATAGCAAAGTATATATTGACCTATTTTCCCCTCGACTTTCTGTGATTTCCTACATCTCACCTTTCTTTGCAGACAAGCCAATTGAAATACCCTTAACTTATTTCACAGATAATATTTCTTTGAAATAATGTGTATTTTTTAGAGAAATCTTCTTATATATTTAGGCAGAAAATCTGACCTGCCATAGTTTTCAAAACAGCATAATTTCACTCTTCTCAATGATGAATCTGTTGTATTACACAACCTTTGAGTATTTAGCTTTATCAATGACATGTACTTTAAAAATGTTTTAGAGATCCTACCAATCTTTGAAAACATCCTTGTTCCTTGTTTCACTTCCAGTTTTATGTATATTTTCTGCCTTGCACCTGATTATTCCAACGTCTGATCAATGGCCTAGGGAATCTAATTCTGGTATTGATTGTTTTTGCTGATTGTCTCGCCCTGTAGCTGATTGCTTCATTATTGTGTAAATTTAGATCATGAGCTCATGTTTAGCTAAACATCTGACTTTGTAAGAGGCTTAGGTGTGAGCACTGGTAAGCTTCATCAGAAAGTCAGCAAAGATTTATTTGTGTCCCTCCAATGAGTTGCCCGCGAGGACCCCGTTTTCTACAAGTGTTGGTCCACTACTCCCTCTAGAGACACGGCCTCAGACAGGGCTGCTTTGTGCCCCACGATCTGTGGCAGTGGCATTGGGCGGCCACTGGCCTAGGCATGAGCCTCTCCGCGTGTGTCCCAGGGACACATCTGCCTGCGAACTTCGGTCACCTGGCAGGAAGCTATGATGCCCAGACCTATGGTTAACTGTGCAGCGAGGTGTACTGCGCGGACAGGTTCCACATGCACTTCAAGTAAGAAGGCGGCCTGAGTGGAAAGGTGAAAGTTTGGGCAGCTGTGCAGACAAAGAAGGAGCCCTTTGTCCTGGGCCTAAATTCTTGTGACACCCCACTGGGCCTGCTGGGCTCCGAGGGACCTGCACTGGGCCCCCTTTTCCCCTGCCCTTTGTTCAGTCACAGCAGAATTGGCCACACACACTCCCTTTCTGTGGGCAGTGTTCCTACTTCCCTGAGCCCCTCCCCCTCTCCGCAGGTTGCCATGGACTACAGATGCTGCATTCTGAGTCCAGGGCATTCCGAGAATGCGAAGGGCAGACATGATGACCTTAAATGATTTCCTCTTGTGTTAGTTTTGGTAAACTTTAGGAGCTAGGAAATGGTCCACTTTACACAAATGTTCAAATTTACTGGCATTTCATATATTCTCTGCTATAACATTGTCCTGATTCTTTCTGTATATTCTTTACTTATATTTTGGTTTTCCTTAGTCAAAGTGTGTCTTTTAAATCTTGTCAAAGAATATTCTTTGGACTTACTACATCACCTGAATTTTATACGTTTTCTATTGTATTAAGTTCTCCTCATATCTTTATTTATATTTTTTCTGTATTCTCAGGTTTATTGTTTTGATATTCTGATGTCAAATAAAACACTTGGTTATTCATTTTAATAAATCTTTTTACTTATAAAGATTTCAACTTTTCAAGATTCCAGCTTACTTGTAAGTTTCTAAGGGTCAGGTCCTCTACATTGTTGCTGGCCTAAGGCTTACTTCACAATATGGCAAAGTATATATTGAACTATTTTCTCCTCGACTTTCTGTGATTCCCTACATCTCACATTTCTTTGCAGTCAAGCCATTTGAAATACCCTTAACTTTTTTCACAGCCAATAAGTCTTTGAAATAATGTGTATTTTTAGAGAAATCTTCTTATATATTTAGGCAGAAAATCTGACATGCCATAATTTTCAAAACAGCATAATTTCACTCTTCTCAATGATGAATCTGTTGTATGACACAACCTTTGAGTATTTAGCTTTATCAATGACATGTACTTTAAAAATGTTTTAGAGATCCTACCAGTCTTTGAAAACATCCTTGTTCCTTGTTTCAGTTCCAGTTTTGTGTATACTTTCTGCCTTGCACCTGATTATTCCAACATCTGATGGATTGCCTAGGGAATCTAATTCTGGTATTGATTGTTTTTGCTGCTTGTCTCCCCTTGTAGCTGATTTCTTCATTATTGTGTAAATTTAGATCATGAAATCAGGTTTAGCTAAACAGATGACCTTGAATGAGGCTTAGGTGTGAACGCTCGTAAGCTTCAGCAGAAAGTCCACAAAGATTTTTTTGTGTCCCTCCAATGAGTTACCCGCGCGGAACCCGTTTTCTACAAGTGTTGGTCCACTACTCCCTCTAGAGGCTGGGACTCAGACAGGTCTGCTTTGCTTCCCCCGATCTGGGGTAGTGGCTTTGGGCGGCCCGTGGCCTGGGCAGGAGGCTCCCCGCGTGTGTCCCACGACACATCTGCCTGCGAACTTCGGTCACCTGGCAGGAAGTTATGATGCCCAGACATGTGGTTAGCTTTGCATCGAGGTGTACTGCGCGGACCGGGTCCACACACACTTCAAGTAAGAGGGCGGCCTGAGTGGAAAGGTGAGAGTTTGGGCAGCTGTGCAGACAAAGAAGGCGCCCTTTGTCCTGGCCCTAAATGCTTGTGACACCCCACTGGGCCTGCCGGGCTCTGAGGGCCCTGCCCTGGACCCCCTGCTCCACTGCCCTTTGTTCAGTCGCAGCAGAGATGGCCACACCCACTCCCTCAGTGAGGGCCGTGTTCCCACCTACCTCAGCCCAGCCCCCTCTCCACAGGTTACCATGGACTACAGATGCTGCATTCTGAGGCCAGGGTGTTCCGAGAATGCCAAGGGCAGACATGATGACCTTAAATGATTTCCTCTTGTGTCAATTTTGGTAAACTTTAGGAGCTGGGTAATGGTCCACTTTACACAAATGTTCAAATTTACTGGCATTTCATATATTCTCTGCTATAACATTGTCCTGATTCTTTCTGTATATTCTTTACTTATGTTTTGGTTTTCCTTAGTCAAAGTGTGATTTTAAATCTTGTCAAAGAATATTCTTTGGACTTACTACATTACCTGAATTTTATACGTTTTCTATTGAATTAAGTTCTCCTCATATCTTTATTTCTATTTTTTCTGTGTTCTCAGGTTTACTGTTTTGATATTCTGATGTCAATTAAAACACTTGGTTATTCATTTTAATAAATCTTTTTACTTATATATATTTCAAATTTTCAAGATTCCAGCTTACTTGTAAGTTTCTAAGGGTCAGGTCCTCTACATTGTTGCTGGCCTAAAGCGTAGTTCACAATATGGCAAAGTATATATTGACCTCTTTTCCCCTCTACTTTCTGTGATTCCCTACATCTCAACTTTCTTTGCAGACAAGCCATTTGAAATACCCTTAACTTTTTTCACAGCCAATAAGTCTTTGAAATAATGTGTATTTTTAGAGAAATCTTCTTATATATTTAGGCAGAAAATCTGACCTGCCATAATTTTCAAAACAGCATAATTTCACTCTTCTCAATGATGAATCTGTTGTATTACACAAGCTTTGAGTATTTAGCTTTATCAATGACATGTACTTTAAAAATGTTTTAGAGATCCTACCAGTCTTTGAAAACATCCTTTTTCCTTGTTTCAGTTCCAGTTTTATGTATATTTTCTGCCTTGCACCTGATTATTCCAACGTCTGATGGATGGCCTAGGGAATCTAATTCTGGTATTGATTGTTTTTGCTGATTGTCTCGCCCTGTAGCTGATTTCTTCATTATTTTGTAAATTTAGATCATGAGCTCATGTTTAGCTAAACATCTGACTTTGTAAGAGGGTTAGGTGTGAACACTCGTAAGCTTCATCAGAAAGTCCGCAAAGATTTATTTGTGTCCCACCAATGAGTTTCCCACGAGGGCCACGCTCTCTACAAGTGTTGGTCCACTACTCCCTCTAGAGGCACGGCCTCAGACAGGGCTGCTTTGCGTCCCACGATCTGGGGCAGTGGCAGTGGGCGGCCGGTGGCCCGGGCAGGAGCCTCTCTGCATGTGTCTCAGGGACCCATCTTCCTGCGAACTTCGGTCACCTGCCAGGAAGCTACGATACCCAGACCTATGGTTAGTTGTGCAGCGAGGTGTGCTGCGTGGACAGGTTCCACACACACTTCAAGTAAGACGGCGTCCTGAGTGGAAAGGTGAGAGTTTGGACAGCTGTGCAGACAAAGAACGTGCACTTTGGCCTGGGCCTAAATGCTTGTGACACCCCACTGGACCTGCCGGACTCTGAGGGCCCTGCCCTTGGCCCCTGTTCCCCTGCCCTTTGTTCTGTCACAGCAGAGATGGCCACACCCACTCCCTCAGTGAGGGCAGTGTTCCAAACTCCCTCAGCCCCGCCCCCTCTCCGCAGGTTTCCATGGACTACAGATGCTGCATTCTGAGGTCAGGGCATTCCGAGAATGCCAAGGGCAGACATGATGACCTTACATGATTTCCTCTTGTGTCAGTTTTGGTAAACTTTAGGAGCTAGGAAATGGTCCACTTTACACAAATGTACAAATTTAAGGGCATTTCATATATGCTCTGCTATAACATTGTCCTGATTCTTTCTGTATATTCTTTACTTATGTTTTGCTTTTCCTTAATCAAAGTTTGTCTTTTAAATCTTGACAAAGAATATTTTGGAGGTACTACATCACCTGAATTTTATACATTTTCTATTGCATTAAGTTCTCCTCATATCTTTATTTATATTTTTTCTGTGTTCTCAGGTTTATTGTTTGATATTCTCATGTCAATTAAAACACTTGGTTATTCATTTTAATAAATCTTTTTACTTATAAAGATTTCAACTTTTCAAGATTACAGCTTACTTGTAAGTTTCTAAGGGTCAGGTCCCCTACATTGTGGCTGGCCTAACGCTGAGTTCACCTTATAGCAATTTATATATTGACCTATTTTCTCCTCGACTTTCTGTGATTCCCTACATCTCACCTTTCTTTGCAGTCAAGCCATTTGAAATACTCTTTTTTTTTTTTTTTTTCTTTTTGCGGTATGCGGGCCTCTCACTGTTGTGGCCTCTCCCGCTGCGGAGCACAGGCTCCGGACGCGCAGGCCCAGCGGCCATGGCTCACGGGCCCAGCCGCTCCGCGGCATATGGGATCCTCCCAGACCGGGGCACGAACCCGTATCCCCTGCATCGGCAGGCGGACTCTCAACCACTGCGCCACCAGGGAGGCCCTGAAATACTCTTAACTTATTTCACAGCCAATAAGTCTTTGACATAATGAGTATTTTTTAGAGATATCTTCTTATATAATTAGGCAGAAAATCTGACCTGCCATTGTTTTCAAAACAGCATAATTCACTCTTCTCAATGATGAATCTGTTGTATGACACAACCTTTGAGTATTTAGATTTATCAATGACATTTACTTTAAAAATGTTTTAGAGATCCTACCAGTCTTTGAAAACATCCTTGTTCTTTGTTTCAGTTCCAGTTTTGTGTATACTTTCTGCCTTGCACCTGATTATTCCAACATCTGATGAATGGCCTAGGGAATCTAATTCTGGTATTGATTGTTTTTGCTGCTTGTCTCTCCTTGTAGCTTGTTTCTTCATTATTGTGTAAATTTAGATCATGACCTCATGTTTAGCTAAACATCTGACTTTGTAAGAGGCTTAGGTGTGAACACTCGTAAGCTTCATCATAAATTCCACAATGATTTATTGCTGTCCATCCAATGAGTTGCCCGCGTGGACCCCGTTTTCTAAAAGTGTTGGTCCACTACTCCCTCTAGAGGCACGGCCTCAGACAGGGATGCTTTGCACCCCGCGATCTGGGGCAGTGGCAGTGGGCGACCTGTGGCCGGGCAGGAGCCTCTCTGCGTGTGTGCCAGGGACCCATCTTCCTGCGAACTTCGGTCACCTGGCAGGAAGCTACGATGTCCAGACCTATGGTTAGCTGTGCAGCGAGGTGTACTGCGTGGACAGTTCCAGACACACTTCAAGTAAGAGGGCGGCTAGAGTGGAAAGGTGAGAGTTTGGGCAGCTGTGCAGACAAAGAAGGCGCCCTTTGTCCTGGGCCTAAATGCTTGTGACACACGACTGGGCCTGCCGGGCTCTGAGGGCCCTGCCCTGGGCACCCTTCTCCCCTGCCCTTTGTTAAGTCACAGCTGAGATGGCCACACCCACTCCCTCAGTGAGGGCAGTGTTCCAACCTCCCTCAGCCACGCCCCCTCTCCGCAGATTTCCATGGACTACAGATGTTGCATTCTGAGGCCAGGGCGTTCCGAGAATGCCAAGGGCAGACATGATGACCTTAAACGATTTCCTCTTGTGTCAGTTTTGGTAAACTTTAGGAGCTGGGAAATGGTCCACTTTACACAACTGTTCAAATTTACTGGCATTTCATATATGCTCTGCTATAACATTGTCCTGATTCTTTCTGTATATTCTTTACTTATGTTTTGGTTTTCCTTAATCAAAGTGTGTCTTTTAAATCTTGTCAAAGAATATTCTTTGGACTTACTACCTCACCTGAATTTTATACGTTTTCTGTGGTATTAAGTTCTGCTCATATCTTTATTTATCTTTTTTCTAGGTTCTCAGGGTTTATTGTTTTGATATTCTGATGTCAATTAAAACACTTGGTTATTCATTTTAATAAATCTTTTTACTTATAATCATTTCAACTTTTCAAGATTCCAGCTTACTTGTAAATTTCTAACGGTCAGGTCCTCTACATTGTGGCTGGCCTAAAGCTTAGTTCACCATATAGCAATGTATATATTGACCTATTTTCCCCTCGACTTTCTGTGATTCCCTACATCTCAACTTTCTTTGCAGACAAGCCATTTGAAATACCCTATATTATTTCACAGCCAATAAGACTTAGAAATAATGTGTATTTTTTAGAGAAATCTTCTTATATATATAGGCAGAAAATCTGACCTGCCATAGTTTTCAAAACAGCATAATATCACTCTTCTCAATGATGAATCTGTTGTATCACACAACCTTTGAGTATTTAGCTTTATCAATGACATGTACTTTTAAAATGTTTTAGAGATCCCACCAGTCTTTGCAAACGTCCTTGGTCTTTGTTTCAGTTCCAGTTTGATGTATATTTTCTGCCTTGCACCTGATTATTCCAACGTCTGATGGATGGCCTAGGGAATCTAATTCTGGTATTGATTGTTTTTGCTGATTGTCTCCCCCTGTAGCTGATTTCTTCATTATTGTGTAAATTTAGGTCATGAGCTCATGTTTAGCTCAACATCTGACTTTGTAAGAGGCTTAGGTGTGAACACTCGTAAGCTTCATCAGAAAGTCCACAAAGATTTATTTGTGTCCCTCCAATGAGTTACCCGCGAGTACCCCGTTTTCTACAAGTGTTGGTCCACTACTCCCTCTAGAGGCACGGCCTCAGACAGGGCTGCTTTGCGCCCCACGATCTGTGGCAGTGACAGTGGGTGGCCTGTGGCCCGGGCAGGAGCCTCTCTGCGTGTGTCCCAGGGACCCATCTGCCTGCGAACTTCGCTCACCTGGCAGGAAGTTAAGATGCCCAGACCTATGTTTAGCTGTGCAGCGAGGTGTACAGCGCGGACAGGTTCCACACACACTTCAAGAAACAGCGCGGCCTGAGTGGAAATGTGAGAGTTTTGGCAGCTGTGCAGACAAAGGAGGCGCCCTTTGTCCTGGGCCTAAATGCTTGTGACACCCCACTTGGCCTGCCGGGCTCTGAGGGCCCTGCCCTGGGCCCCGTGCTCCCCTGCACTTTGTCAGTCACAGCAGAATTGGCCACACCCACTCCCTCAGTGAAGGCCGTGTTCCAAACTCCCTCAGCCCTACCCCTCTCTGCAGTTTACCATGGACTACAGATGCAGCATTCTGAGTCCAGGGCATTCCGAGAATGCCAAGGGCGGACATGATGACCTTAAATGATTTGCTCTTGTGTCAGTTTTGGAAACTTTAGGAGCTAGGTAAAGGTCCACTTTACACAAATATTCAAATTTACTTGCATTTCATGTATTCTATGCTGTAACATTGTCCTGATTTTTTCTGTATATTCTTTTTATGTTTTGGTTTTCCTTAATAAAAGTGTGTCTTTTAAATCTTGTCAAAGAATATTCTTTGGACTTACTACATCCCCTGAATTTTATACATTTTCAATTGTATTAGGTTCTCCTCATATCTTTATTTATCTTTTTTCTATGTTCTCAGGGTTTATTGTTTTGATTTTCTGATGTCAATTAAAACTTTAGGAGCTAGGTAAAGGTCCACTTTACACAAATATTCAAATTTACTTGCATTTCATGTATTCTATGCTGTAACATTGTCCTGATTTTTTCTGTATATTCTTTTTATGTTTTGGTTTTCCTTAATAAAAGTGTGTCTTTTAAATCTTGTCAAAGAATATTCTTTGGACTTACTACATCCCCTGAATTTTATACATTTTCAATTGTATTAGGTTCTCCTCATATCTTTATTTATCTTTTTTCTATGTTCTCAGGGTTTATTGTTTTGATTTTCTGATGTCAATTATTCATTTTCATAAATCTTTTTACTTATAAAGATTTGAACTTTTCAATATTCCAGCTTACTTGTAAGTTTCTAAGGTTCAGGTCCTCTACATTGTTGCTGTCCTAAGGCTTAGTTCACCATATAGCAATGTATATATTGACCTATTTTCCCCTCGACTTTCTGTGATTCCCTACATCTCACCTTTCTTTGCAGACAAGCCATTTGAAATACCCTTAACTTATTTCACAGCCAATAAGTCTCTGAAATAATGTGTATTATTTAAAAAAATCTTCTTATATAATTAGGCAGAAAATCTGACCTGCCATAGTTTTCAAAACAGCATAATTTCACTCTTCTCAATGATGAATCTGTTGTGTGACACAACCATAGAGTATTTAGCTTTATCAAAGACATGTACCTTAAAAATATTTTAGTGATCCTACCAGTCTTTGAAACATCCTTTTTCCTTGTTTCAGTTCCTGTTTTTGTATACTTTCTGCCTTGCACCTGATTATTCCAACATCTGATGGATGGCCTAGGGAATCTAATTCTGGTATTGATTGTTTTTGCTGCTTGTCTCACCTTGTAGCTTATTTTTTCATTATTGTGTAAATTTAGATCATGAGCTCATGTTTAGCTAAACAGCTGACCTTGTAAGAGGCTTTGGTGTGAACACTCCTAAACTTCAGCAGAAAGTCCACAAAGATTTTTTTGTGTCCCTCCAATGAGTTACCCGCGCGGACTCCGTTTTCTACAAGTGTTAGTCCACTACTCCCTCTAGAGTCTGGGACTAAGACAGGACTGATTAGCTTCCCCCGTTCTGGGGTAGTGGCTTTGGGCGGCCTGTGGCCTAGGCAGGAGGCTCCCCGCGTGTGTCCCACGACCGATCTGCCTGCGAACTTCGGTCACCTGGCAGGAAGCTATGATGCCCAGACCTATGGTTAGCTTTGCAGCGATGTGTACTGTGCGGACCGGTTGCACACACACTTCAAGTAAGAGGGCGGCCTGAGTGGAAAGGTGAGAGTTTGGGCAGCTGTGCAGACAAAGAAGGCACACTTTGGCCTGGGCCTAAATGCTTGTGAACACGACTGGGCCTGCCGGGCTCTGAGGGCCCTGCCGTTGGCCCCCTTCTCCCCTGCCCTTTGTTAAGTCACAGCAGTGATGGCCACACCTACTCCCTCTGTGAGGGCAGTGTTCCCACCTCCCTCAGCCCCGCCCCCTCTCCACAGGTTACCATGGACTACAGATGCTGCATTCTAAGGCCAGGGCGTTCCGAAAATGCCAAGGGCAGACATAATAACCTTAAATGATTTCCTCTTGTGTCAATTTTGGTAAACTTTAGGAGCTAGGAAATGGTCCACTTTACACAAATGTTCAAATTTACTGGCATTTTGTATATTCTCTGCTATAACATTGTCCTGATTCTTTCTGTATATTCTTTTCTTATGTTTTGGTTTTCCTTAATCAAAATGTGTCTTTTAAATCTTGTCAAATAATATTCTTTGGACTTTCTACCTCACCTGAATTTTATACATTTTCTATTGTATTATGTTCTCCTCATATCCTTATTTATATTTTTTCTGTGCTCTCGGGTTTATTGTTTTGATATTCTGATGTCAATTAAAAGACTTGGTTATTCATTTTAATAAATGTTGTTACTTATAACGATTTCAACTTTTCAAGATTCCAGCTTACTAGTAAGTTCCTAAGGTTCAGGTCCTCTACATTGTGGCTGGCCTAAGGCTTAATTCTCCATATAGCAAAGTATATATTGACCTATTTTCCCCTCGACTTTCTGTGATTTCCTACATCTCACCTTTCTTTGCAGACAAGCCAATTGAAATACCCTTAACTTATTTCACAGATAATATTTCTTTGAAATAATGTGTATTTTTTAGAGAAATCTTCTTATATATTTAGGCAGAAAATCTGACCTGCCATAGTTTTCAAAACAGCATAATTTCACTCTTCTCAATGATGAATCTGTTGTATTACACAACCTTTGAGTATTTAGCTTTATCAATGACATGTACTTTAAAAATGTTTTAGAGATCCTACCAATCTTTGAAAACATCCTTGTTCCTTGTTTCAGTTCCAGTTTTATGTATATTTTCTGCCTTGCACCTGATTATTCCAACGTCTGATCAATGGCCTAGGGAATCTAATTCTGGTATTGATTGTTTTTGCTGATTGTCTCGCCCTGTAGCTGATTGCTTCATTATTGTGTAAATTTAGATCATGAGCTCATGTTTAGCTAAACATCTGACTTTGTAAGAGGCTTAGGTGTGAGCACTGGTAAGCTTCATCAGAAAGTCAGCAAAGATTTATTTGTGTCCCTCCAATGAGTTGCCCGCGAGGACCCCGTTTTCTACAAGTGTTGGTCCAGTACTCCCTCTAGAGGCACGGCCTCAGACAGGGCTGCTTTGCGTCCCACGATCTGGGGCAGTGGCAGTGGGCGGCCGGTGGCCCGGGCAGGAGCCTCTCTGCATGTGTCTCAGGGACCCATCTTCCTGCGAACTTCGGTCACCTGCCAGGAAGCTACGATACCCAGACCTATGGTTAGTTGTGCAGCGAGGTGTGCTGCGTGGACAGGTTCCACACACACTTCAAGTAAGACGGCGTCCTGAGTGGAAAGGTGAGAGTTTGGACAGCAGTGCAGACAAAGAACGTGCACTTTGGCCTGGGCCTAAATGCTTGTGACACCCCACTGGACCTGCCGGACTCTGAGGGCCCTGCCCTTGTCCCCTGTTCCCCTGCCCTTTGTTCTGTCACAGCAGAGATGGCCACACCCACTCCCTCAGTGCGGGCAGTGTTCCAAACTCCCTCAGCCCCGCCCCCTCTCCGCAGGTTTCCATGGACTACAGATGCTGCATTCTGAGGTCAGGGCATTCCGAGAATGCCAAGGGCAGACATGATGACCTTACATGATTTCCTCTTGTGTCAGTTTTGGTAAACTTTAGGAGCTAGGAAATGGTCCACTTTACACAAATGTACAAATTTAAGGGCATTTCATATATGCTCTGCTATAACATTGTCCTGATTCTTTCTGTATATTCTTTACTTATGTTTTGCTTTTCCTTAATCAAAGTTTGTCTTTTAAATCTTGTCAAAGAATATTCTTGGAGGTACTACATCACCTGAATTTTATACATTTTCTATTGCATTAAGTTCTCCTCATATCTTTATTTATATTTTTTCTGTGTTCTCAGGTTTATTGTTTGATATTCTCATGTCAATTAAAACACTTGGTTATTCATTTTAATAAATCTTTTTACTTATAAAGATTTCAACTTTTCAAGATTACAGCTTACTTGTAAGTTTCTAAGGGTCAGGTCCTCTACATTGTGGCTGGCATAAGGCTTAGTTCACCATATAGCAATGTATATATTGACCTATTTTCCCCTCGACTTTCTGTGATTCCCTACATCTCACCTTTCTTTGCAGACAAGCCATTTGAAATACCCTTAACTTATTTCACAGCCAATAAGTCTTTGAAATAACGTGTATTTTTTAGAGAAATCTTCTTATATAATTAGGCCGAAAATCTGACCTGCCATAGTTTTCAAAACAGCATAATTTCATCTTCTCAATGATGAATCTGTTGTATGACACAACCTTTGAGTATTTAGCTTTATCAACGACATGTACTTTAAAAATGTTTTAGAGATCCTACCAGTCTTTGATAACATCCTTATTCCTTGTTTCAGTTCCAGTTTTGTGTATACTTTCTGCCTTGCACCTGATTATTCCAACATCTGATGGATGGCCTAGGGAATCTAATTCAGGTATTGATTGTTTTTGCTGCTTGTCTCTCCTTGTAGCTGATTTCTTCATTGTTGTGTAAATTTAGATCATGACCTCATGTTTAGCTAAACAGCTGACCTTGTAAGAGACTTAGGTGTGAACGCTTTTAGCTTCAGCAGAAAGTCCGCAAAGATTTTTTGTGTCCCTCCAATGAAGTACCCATGCGTACCCCGTTTTCTACAAGTTTTGGTCCACTACTCCCTCTAGAGGATGGGACTCAGACAGGACAGCTTTGCTCCCCCCGATCTGGGATAGTGGCTTTGGGCGGCCTGTGGCCTGGGCAGGAGGCTCCCCACGTGTGTCCCATGACCCATCTACCTGCGAACTTCGGTCACCTGGCAGGAAGCTATGATGCCAAGACCTATGGTTAGCTTTGCAGCGATGTGTACTGCGCGAACGGGGTCCACACACACTTCAAGTAAGAGGGTGGCCTGAGTGGAAAGGTGAGAGTTTGGACATCTGTGCAGACAAAGAAAGCACACTTTGGCCTAGGCCTAAATGCTTGTGACACCCCACTGGGCCTGCCGGGCTCTGAGGGCCCTGCAGTTGGCCCCCTTCTCCCCTGCGCTTTGTTCAGTCACAGCAGAGATAGCCCCACCCACTCCCTCAGTGAGGGCAGTGTTCCAACCTCCCTCAGCCCCGCCTCCTCTCCGCAGGTTACCATGGACTACAGATGCTGCATTCTGAGGCCAGGGCGTTCCGAGAATGCCAAGGGCAGGCATGATGACCTTAAATGATTTCCTCTTGTGTCAATTTTGGTAAACTTTAGGAGCTAGGAAATGGTCCACTTTACACAAATGTTCAAATTTACTGGCATTTCATATATTCTCTGCTATAACATTGTCCTGATTCTTTCTGTATATTCTTTACTTATGTTTTGGTTTTCCTTAATCAAAGTGTGTCTTTTAAATCTTGTCAAAGAATATTCTTGGAGTTACGACATCACCTGAATTTTATACATTTTTTATTGCATTAAGTTCTCCTCATATCTTTATTTATATTTTTTCTGTGTTCTCAGGTTTATTGTTTTGATATTCTCATGTCAATTAAAACACTTGGTTATTCATTTTAATAAATCTTTTTACTTATAAAGATTTCAACTTTTCAGGACTCCAGCTTACTTGTAAGTTTCTAAGGGTCAGGTCCTCTACATTGTTGCTGGCCTAAGGCTTAGTTCACAATATGGCAAAGTATATATTGACCTACTTTCCCCTCGACTTTCTGTGATGCCCTACATCTCAACTTTCTTTGCAGCCAAGCCAATTGAAATACCCTTAACTTATTTCACAGCCAATAAGTCTTTGAAATAACGTGTAGTTTTAGAGAAATCTTCTTATATAATTAGGCCGAAAATCAGACCTGCCATAGTTTTCAAAACAGCATAATTTCACTCTTCTCAATGATGAATCAGTTGTATGACACAACCATTGAGTATTTAGCTTTATCAATGACATGTACTTTAAAAATGTTTTAGAGATCCTACCAGTCTTTGAAAACATCCTTGTTCCTTGTTTCAGTTCCAGTTTTGTGTATACTTTCTGCCTTGCACCTGATTATTCCAACATCTGATGGATGGCCTAGGGAATCTATTTCTGGTATTGATTGTTTTTGCTGCTTGTCTCCCCTTGTAGCTGATTTCTTCATTATTGTGTAAATTTACATCATGAGCTCATGTTTAGCTAAACAGCTGACCTTGTAAGAGGCTTATGTGTGAACGCTCGTAAGCTTCAGCAGAAAGTCCACAAAGATTTTTTTGTGTCCCTCCAATGAGTTACCCGCGCGGACCCCGTTTTCTACAAGTGTTCGTCCACTACTCCCTCTAGAGGCTGGGACTCAGACAGGACTGCTTTGCTGCCCCCGATCTGGGATAGTGGCTTGGGCGGCCTGTGGCCTGGGCAGGAGGCTCCCCACGAGTGTCCCACGACCCATCTGCCTGCGAACTTCGGTCACCTGTCAGGAAGTTAAGATGCCCAGACCTATGGATAGCTTTGCAGCGAGGTGTACTGCGCGGACCGGTTCCACACACACTTCAAGTAAGACGGCGGCCTGAGTGGAAAGGTGAGAGTTTGGGCAGCTGTGCAGACAAAGAAGGCAACTTTTGACTGGGCATAAATGCTTGTGACACACGACTGGGCCTGACGTCTCTGAGGGCCCTGCCATTGGCTCCCTTCTCCCCTGCCTTTTGTTCAGTCACAGCAAAGATGGCCCCCCCACTCCCTCAGTGAGGGCAGTGTTCCAACCTCCCTCAGCCCCGCCCCCTCTCCGCAGGTTACCATGGACTACAGATGCTGCATTCTGAGGCCAGGGCGTTCGGAGAATGCCAACGGCAGACATGATGACCGTAAATGATGTCCTCTTGTGTCAATTTTGGTAATTTTTAGGAGCTAGGAAATGGTCCACTTTACACAAATGTTCAAATTTACAGGCATTTCATATATTCTCTGCTATAACATTGTCCTGATTCTTTCTGTATATTCTTTGCTTATGTTTTGGTTTTCCTTAATCCAAGTTTGTCTTTTAAATCTTGTCAAACAATATTTTTTGGACTTACTCCATCACCTGAATTTTATACGTTTTCTATTGTATTAAGATCTCCTCATATCTTTATTTATCTTTTTTCAATGTTCTCAGGTTTTATTGTTTTGATATTCTGATGTCAATTAAAACACTTGGTTATTCATTTTAATAAATCTTTTTACTTATAAAGATTTGAACTTTTCAAGATTCCAGCTTACTTGTAAGTTACTAAGGGTCACGTCCTCTACATTGTGGCTGGCCTAAGGCTTAGTTCACCATATAGCAATGTATATATTGACCTATTTTCCCCTGGACTTTCTGTGATTCCCTACATCTCACCTTTCTTTGCAGACAAGCCATTTGAAATATACACTTAACTTATTTCACAGCCAATAAGTCTTTGAAATAATCTGTATTTTTTAGAGAAATCTTCTTATATAATTAGGCAGAAAATCTGACCTGCCATAGTTTTCAAAACAGCATAATTTCACTCTTCTCAATGATGAATCTGTTGTATGACACAACCTTTGAGTATTTAGCTTTATCAATGACATGTACTTTAAAAATGTTTGAGAGATCCTACCAGTCTTTGAAAACATCCTTGTTCCTTGTTTCAGTTCCAGTTTTGTCTATACTTTCTGCCTTGCACCTGATTATTCCAACATCTGATGGATGGCCTAGGGAATCTAATTCTGGTATTGATTGTTTTTGCTGATTGTCTCCCCCTGTAGCTGATTTCTTCAATATTGTGTAAATATAGATCATGACCTCATGTTTAGCTAAACATCTGTCTTTGTAAGATGCTTAGTTGTGAACACTCGTAAGCTTCATCAGGAAGTCCGCAAAGATTTATTGGTGTCCCTCCAATGAGTTGCCCGCGAGGACCCCGTTTACTTCAAGGGTCGGTCCACTACTACCTAGAGGCACGGCCTCAGACAGGGCTGCTTTGCGCCCCACGATCTGTGGCAGTAGCAGTGGGCGGACTGTGGCCCGGGCAGGAGCCACACTGCGTGTGTCCCAAGGACCCATCTTCCTGCGAACTTCAGTCACCTGGCAGGAAGCAACGATGCCCAGACCTATGGTTAGCTGTGCAGCGAGGTGTACTGCTCGGACAGGTTCCACATGCACTTCAAGTAAGAGGGCAGCCTGAGTGGAAAGGTGAGAGTTTGGGCAGCTGTGCAGAAAAAGAAGGCGCACTTTGTCCTGGGCCTAAATGCTTGTGACAACCCACAGGGCCTGCCGGGCTCTGAGGGCACTGCACTGGGCCCCCTGCTCCCCTGCCCTTTGTTCTCTCACACCAGAGATGGCCACACACACTCCCTCTGTGAGGGCAGTGTTCCAACCTCCCTCAGCCCCGCCCCCTCTCCGCAGTTTTCCATGGACTACACATGCTGCATTCTGAGTCCAGGGCATACCGAGAATGCCAAGGGCAGACATGATGACCTTAAATGATTTCCTCTTGTGTCAGTTTTGGTAAACTTTATGAGCTAGGAAATGGTCCACTTTAGAGAAATGTTCAAATTTACTGGCATTTCATATATTCTCTGCTATAACATTTTCCTGATTCTTTCTGTATATTCATTGCTTATGTTTTGGTTTTCCTTAATCAAAGTGTGTCTGTTAAATCTTGTCAAATAATATTCTTTGGACTTACTACATCACCTGAATTTTATACGTTTTCTATTATATTAAGTTCTCCTCATATCGTTAATTATCTTTTTTCTATGTTCACAGGTTTATTGTTTTGATATTATGATGTCAATTAAAACACTTGGTTATTCATTTTAATAAATCATTTTACTTATAAAGATTTGAACTTTTCAAGATTCCAGCTTACTTGTAAGTTTCTAAGGGTCAGGTGCTCTACATTGTTGCTGGCCTAATGCTGAGTTCACCATATAGCAATGTATATATTGACCTATTTTCTCCTCGACTTTCTGTGATTCCCTACATCTCACCTTTCTTTGCAGTCAAGCCATTTGAAATACCCTTAACTTATTTCACAGCCAATAAGTCTTTGAAATAATGTGTATTTTTTAGAGATATCTTCTTTTATAATTAGGCAGAAACTCTGACCTGCCATAGTTTTCAAAACAGCATAATTTCACTCTTCTCAGTGATGAATCTGTTGTATTACACAACCTTTGAGTATTTAGATTTATCAATGACATTTACTTTAAAAATGTTTTAGAGATCCTACCAGTCTTTAAAAACATCCTTGTTCTTTGTTTCAGTTCCAGTTTTGTGTATACTTTCTGCCTTGCACCTGATTATTCCAACATCTGATGGATTGCCTAGGGAATCTAATTCTAGTATTGATTGTTTTTGCTGCTTGTCTCCCCTTGTAGGTGATTTCTTCATTATTGTGTAAATTTAGATCATGACCTCATGTTTAGCTAAACATCTGACTTTGTAAGAGGCTTAGGTGTGAACACTCGTAAGCTTCATCAGAAAGTCCGCAAAGATTTATTGGGGTCCCGCCAATGAGTTGCCCGCGAGGACCCCGTTTTCTACAAGTGTTGGTCCACTACTACCTCTAGAGGCACGGCCTCCGATAGGGCTGATTTGCGCCCCACGATCGGTGGCAGTGGCAGTGGGCGGACTGTGGCCCGGGCAGGAGCCACTCTGCGTGTGTCCAAAGGACCCATCTTCCTGCGAACTTCGGTCACCTGGCAGGAAGCTACGATGCCCAGACCTATGGTTAGCTGTGCACCGAGGTGTACTGCGCGGACAGGATCCACATGCGCTTCAAGTAAGAGGGCAGCCTGAGTGGAAAGGTGAGAGTTTGGGCAGCTGTGCAGAAAAAGAAGGCGCCCTTTGTCCTGGGCCTAAATGCTTGTGACAACCCACAGGGCCTGCCGGGCTCTGAGGGCCCTTCCCTGGGCCCCCCGCTCCCTTGCACTTTGTTCTGTCACAGCCGAGATGGCCACACACACTCCCTCTGTGAGGGCAGTGTTCCAACCTCCCTCAGCTCCGCCCCCTCTCCGCAGGTTACCATGGACTACAGATGCTGCATTCTGAGTCTAGGGCAGTCCGAGAATGCCAAGGGCAGATATGATGACCTTAAATGATTTCCTCTTGTGTCAGTTTTGGTAAACTTTAGGAGCTAGGAAATGGTCCACTTTACACAAATGTTCAAATTTACTGGCATTTCATATATTCTCTGCTATAACATTGTCCTGATTCTTTCTGTATATTCTTTACTTATGTTTTGGTTTCCCTTAATCAAAGTGTGTCTTTTAAATCTTGTCAAATAATATTCTTTGGACTTACTACATCACCTGAATTTTATACGTTTTCTATTATATTAAGTTCTCCTCATATCTTTATTTATCTTTTTCTATGTTCTCAGGTTTATTGTTATGATATTATGATGTCAATTAAAATACTTGGTTATTCATTTTAATAAATCTTTTTACTTATAAAGATTTGACCTTTTCAAGATTCCAGCTTACTTGTAAGTTTCTAAGGGTCAGGTCCTCTACATTGTGGCTGGCCTTACGCTGAGTTCGCCATATAGCAATTTATATATTGACCTATTTTTTCCTCGACTTTCTGTGATTCCCTACATCTCACCTTTCTTTGCAGTCAAGCCATTTGAAATACCCTTAACTTATTTCACAGCCAATAAGTCTTTGACATAATGAGTATTTTTTAGAGATACCTTCTTATATAATTAGGCAGAAAATCTGACCTGCCATAGTTTTCAAAACAGCATAATTTCACTCTTCTCAATGATGAATCTGTTGTATTACACAACCTTTGAGTATTTAGATTTATCAATGACATTTACTTTAAAAATGTTTTAGAGATCCTACCAGTCTTTGAAAACATCCTTGTTCGTTGTTTCAGTTCCAGTTTTGTGTATACTTTCTGCCTTGCACCTGACTATTCCAACATATGATGGATGGCCTAGGGAATCTAATACTGGTATTGATTGTTTTTGCTGCTTGTCTCCCCTTGTAGCTGATTTCTTCATTATTGTGTAAATTTAGATCATGACCTCATGTTTAGCTAAACATCTGACTTTGTAAGAGGCTTAGGTGTGAACACTCGTAAGCTTCATCAGAAAGTCCGCAAATATTTATTGCTGTCCATCCAATGAGTTGCCCGCGAGGACCCCGTTTTCTACAAGTGTTGGTCCACTACTCCCTCTAGAGGCACGGCCTCAGACAGGGATGCTTTGCACCCCGTGATCTGGGGAAGTGGCAGTGGGCGACCTGTGGCCGGGCAGGAGCCTCTCTGCGTGTGTCCCAGGGACCCATCTTCCTGCGAACTTCGGTCACCTGGCAGGAAGCTACGATGTCCAGACCTATGGTCAGCTGTGCAGCGAGGTGTACTGCGTGGACAGGTTCCAGACACACTTCAAGTAAGAGGGCGGCTAGAGTGGAAAGGTGAGAGTTTGGGCAGCTGTGAAGACAAAGAAGGCGCCCTTTGTCCTGGGCCTAAATGCTTATGACACCCCACTGGTCCTGCCGGGCTCTGAGGGCCCTGCACTGGGCCCCCTGCTCCCCTGCCCTTTGTTCAGTCACAGCAGAGATGGCCACACCCACTCCCTCAGTGACGGCAGTGTTCCAACCTCCCTCAGCCCCGCCCCCTCTCCGCAGGTTTCCATGGACTACAGATGCTGCATTCTGAGTCCAGGGCATTCCGAGAATGCCAAGGGCAGACATGATGACCTTACATGATTTCCTCTTGTGTCAGTTTTGGTAAACTTTAGGAGCTAGGAAATGGTCCACTTTACACAAATGTACAAATTTAATGGCATTTCATATATGCTCTGCTATAACATTGTCCTGATTCTTTCTGTATATTCTTTACTTATGTTTTGCTTTTCCTTAATCAAAGTGTGTCTTTTAAATCTTGTCAAAGAATAATCTTGGAGGTACTACATCACCTGAATTTTATACATTTTCTATTGCATTAAGTTCTACTCATATCTTTATTTATATTATTTCTGTGTTCTCAGGTTTATTGTTTTGATATTCTCATGTCAATTAAAACACTTGGTTATTCATTTTAATAAATCTTTTTACTTATAAAGATTTCAAATTTTCAAGATTACAGCTTACTTGTAAGTTTCTAAGGGTCAGGTCCTCAACATTGTGGCTGGTGTAAGGCTTAGTTCACCATATAGAAATGTATATATTGACCTATTTTCCCCTCGACTTTCTGTGATTCCCTACATCTCAACTTTCTTTGCAGACAAGCCATTTGAAATACCCTTAACTTTTTTCACAGCCAATAAGTCTTTGAAATAATGTGTATTTTTAGAGAAATCTTCTTATATATTTAGGCAGAAAATCTGACCTGCCATAATTTTCAAAACAGCATAATTTCATCTTCTCAATGATGAATCTGTTGTATGACACAACCTTTGAGTATTTAGCTTTATCAACGACATGTACTTTAAAAATGTTTTAGAGATCCTACCAGTCTTTGAAAACATCCTTATTCCTTGTTTCAGTTCCAGTTTTGTGTATACTTTCTGCCTTGCACCTGATTATTCCAACATCTGATGGATGGCCTAGGGAATCTAATTCAGGTATTGATTGTTTTTGCTGCTTGTCTCTCCTTGTAGCTGATTTCTTCATTGTTGTGTAAATTTAGATCATGACCTCATGTTTAGCTAAACAGCTGACCTTGTAAGAGACTTAGGTGTGAACGCTTTTAGCTTCAGCAGAAAGTCCGCAAAGATTTTTTTGTGTCCCTCCAATGAAGTACCCATGCGTACCCCGTTTTCTACAAGTTTTGGTCCACTACTCCCTCTAGAGGATGGGACTCAGACAGGACAGCTTTGCTCCCCCCGATCTGGGATAGTGGCTTTGGGCGGCCTGTGGCCTGGGCAGGAGGCTCCCCACGTGTGTCCCATGACCCATCTACCTGCGAACTTCGGTCACCTGGCAGGAAGCTATGATGCCAAGACCTATGGTTAGCTTTGCAGCGATGTGTACTGCGCGAACGGGGTCCACACACACTTCAAGTAAGAGGGTGGCCTGAGTGGAAAGGTGAGAGTTTGGACATCTGTGCAGACAAAGAAAGCACACTTTGGCCTAGGCCTAAATGCTTGTGACACCCCACTGGGCCTGCCGGGCTCTGAGGGCCCTGCAGTTGGCCCCCTTCTCCCCTGCGCTTTGTTCAGTCACAGCAGAGATAGCCCCACCCACTCCCTCAGTGAGGGCAGTGTTCCAACCTCCCTCAGCCCCGCCTCCTCTCCGCAGGTTACCATGGACTACAGATGCTGCATTCTGAGGCCAGGGCGTTCCGAGAATGCCAAGGGCAGGCATGATGACCTTAAATGATTTCCTCTTGTGTCAATTTTGGTAAACTTTAGGAGCTAAGAAATGGTCCACTTTACACAAATGTTCAAATTTACTGGCATTTCATATATTCTCTGCTATAACATTGTCCTGATTCTTTCTGTATATTCTTTACTTATGTTTTGGTTTTCCTTAATCAAAGTGTGTCTTTTAAATCTTGTCAAAGAATATTCTTGGAGTTACGACATCACCTGAATTTTATACATTTTTTATTGCATTAAGTTCTCCTCATATCTTTATTTATATTTTTTCTGTGTTCTCAGGTTTATTGTTTTGATATTCTCATGTCAATTAAAACACTTGGTTATTCATTTTAATAAATCTTTTTACTTATAAAGATTTCAACTTTTCAGGACTCCAGCTTACTTGTAAGTTTCTAAGGGTCAGGTCCTCTACATTGTTGCTGGCCTAAGGCTTAGTTCACAATATGGCAAAGTATATATTGACCTATTTTCCCCTCGACTTTCTGTGATGCCGTACATCTCAACTTTCTTTGCAGCTAAGCCAATTGAAATACCCTTAACTTATTTCACAGCCAATAAGTCTTTGAAATAACGTGTAGTTTAGAGAAATCTTCTTATATAATTAGGCCGAAAATCAGACCTGCCATAGTTTTCAAAACAGCATAATTTCACTCTTCTCAATGATGAATCAGTTGTATGACACAACCATTGAGTATTTAGCTTTATCAATGACATGTACTTTAAAAATGTTTTAGAGATCCTACCAGTCTTTGAAAACATCCTTGTTCCTTGTTTCAGTTCCAGTTTCGTGTATACTTTCTGCCTTGCACCTGATTATTCCAACATCTGATGGATGGCCTAGGGAATCTATTTCTGGTATTGATTGTTTTTGCTGCTTGTCTCCCCTTGTAGCTGATTTCTTCATTATTGTGTAAATTTACATCATGAGCTCATGTTTAGCTAAACAGCTGACCTTGTAAGAGGCTTATGTGTGAACGCTCGTAAGCTTCAGCAGAAAGTCCACAAAGATTTTTTTGTGTCCCTCCAATGAGTTACCCGCGCGGACCCCGTTTTCTACAAGTGTTGGTCCACTACTCCCTCTAGAGGCTGGGACTCAGACAGGACTGCTTTGCTGCCCCCGATCTGGGATAGTGGCTTGGGCGGCCTGTGGCCTGGGCAGGAGGCTCCCCACGAGTGTCTCACGACCCATCTGCCTGCGAACTTCGGTCACCTGTCAGGAAGTTAAGATGCCCAGACCTATGGATAGCTTTGCAGCGAGGTGTACTGCGCGGACCGGTTCCACACACACTTCAAGTAAGACGGCGGCCTGAGTGGAAAGGTGAGAGTTTGGGCAGCTGTGCAGACAAAGAAGGCAACTTTTGACTGGGCATAAATGCTTGTGACACACGACTGGGCCTGCCGTCTCTGAGGGCCCTGCCTTTGGCTCCCTTCTCCCCTGCCCTTTGTTCAGTCACAGCAGAGATGGCCACACACACTCCCTCAGTGAGGGCAGTGTTCCCACCTCCCTCAGCCCCGCCCCCTCTCCGCAGTTTACCATGGACTACAGATGTTGCATTCTGAGGCCAGGGCGTTCCGAGAATGCCAAGGGCAGACATGATGACCTTAAACGATTTCCTCTTGTGTCAGTTTTGGTAAACTTTAGGAGCTAGGAAATGGTCCACTTTACACAACTGTTCAAATTTACTGGCATTTCATATATGCTCTGCTATAACATTTTCCTGATTCTTTCTGTATATTCTTTATTTATGTTTTGGTTTTCCTTAATCAAAGTTTGTCTTTTAAATCTTGTCAAAGAATATTCTTTGGACTTACTACCTCACCTGAATTTTATACGTTTTCTGTGGTATTAAGTTCTGCTCATATCTTTATTTATCTTTTTTCTATGTTTTCAGGGTTTATTGTTTTGATATTCTGATGTCAATTAAAACACTTGGTTATTCATTTTAATAAATCTTTTTACTTATAATCATTTCAACTTTTCAAGATTCCAGCTTACTTGTAAATTTCTAATGGTCAGGTTCTCTACATTGTGGCTGGCCTAAAGCTTAGTTCACCATATAGCAATGTATATATTGACCTATTTTCCCCTCGACTTTCTGTGATTCCCTACATCTCAACTTTCTTTGCAGACAAGCCATTTGAAATACCCTATATTATTTCACAGCCAATAAGACTTAGAAATAATGTGTATTTTTTAGAGAAATCTTCTTATATATATAGGCAGAAAATCTGACATGCCATAGTTTTCAAAACAGCATAATTTCACTCTTCTCAATGATGAATCTGTTGTATCACACAACCTTTGAGTATTTAGCTTTATCAATGACATGTACTTTTAAAATGTTTTAGAGATCCCACCAGTCTTTGCAAACGTCCTTGGTCTTTGTTTCAGTTCCAGTTTGATGTATATTTTCTGCCTTGCACCTGATTATTCCAACGTCTGATGGATGGCCTAGGGAATCTAATTCTGGTATTGATTGTTTTTGCTGATTGTCTCCCCCTATAGCTGATTTCTTCATTATTGTGTAAATTTAGATCATGAGCTCATGTTTAGCTCAACATCTGACTTTGTAAGAGGCTTAGGTGTGAACACTCGTAAGCTTCATCAGAAAGTCCGCAAAGATTTATTTGTGTCCCTCCAATGAGTTACCCGCGAGTACCCCGTTTTCTACAAGTGTTCGTCCAATATTCCCTCTAGAGGCACGGCCTCAGTCAGGGCTGCTTTGTGTCCCACGATCTGGGGCAGTGGCAGTGGGCGGCCTGTGGCCCGGGCAGGAGCATTTCCGCGTGTGTCCCAGGGACCCATCTGCCTGCGAACTTCGCTCACCTGGCAGGAAGTTACGATGCCCAGACCTATGGTTAGCTGTGCAGCGAGGTGTACAGCCCGGACAGGTTCCACACACACTTCAAGAAACAGCGCGGCCTGAGTGGAAAGGTGAGAGTTTGGGCAGCTGTGCAGACAAAGAAGGCGCCCTTTGTCCTGTGCCTAAATGCTTGTGACACCCAACTGGGCCTGCCGTGCTTTGAGGGCCCTGCCCTGGGCCCCGTGCTCCCCTGCCTTTTGTTCAGTCACAGCAGAGATGGCCACACCCACTCCCTCAGTGAGGGCTGTCTTCCAACCTCCCTCACCCACGCCCCCTATCCGCAGGTTACCATGGACTACAGATTCTGCATTCTGAGGCCAGGGCGTTCCGAGAATGCCAAGGGCAGACATGATGACCTTAAATGATTTCCTCTTGTGTCAGTTTTGGTAAACTTTAGGAGCTAGGAAATGGTCCACTTTACACAAATGTTCAAATTTACTGGCATTTCATATATTCTCTGCTATAACATTGTCCTGAATCTTTCTGTATATTCTTTACTTATGTGTTTGTTTTCCTTAATCAAAGTGTTTCTTTTAAATCTTGTCAAAGAATATTCTTTGGACTTACTACATCACCTGAATTTTATACGTTTTCTATTGTATTAAGTTCTGATCATATATTTATTTATCTTGTTTCTATGTTCTCAGGTTTTATTGTTTTGATATTCTGATGTCAATTAAAACATTTGGTTATTCATTTTCATAAATCCTTTTACTTTTAAAGATTTGAACTTTTCAAGATTCCAGCTTACTTGTAAGTTTCTAAGGGTCAGGTCCTCTACATTGTGGCTGGCCTAAGGCTTAGTTCACCATATAGCAATGTATATATTGACCTATTTTCTCCTCAACTTTCTGTGATTAACTGCATCTCACCTTTCTTTGCAGACAAGCCATGTGAAATACCCCTAACTTATTTCACAGCCAATTAGTCTTTGAAATAATGTGTATATTTTAGAGAAATCTTCTTATATAATTAGGTAGAAAATCTGACCTGTCATAGTTTTGAAAACAGCATAATTTCACTCTTCTCAATGATGAATCTGTTGTATTACACAACCATAGAGTATTTAGCTTTATCAATGACATGTACTTTAAAAATGTTTAAGAGATCCTACCAGTCTTTGAAAACATCATTGTTCCTTGTTTCAGTTCCAGTTTTCTCTATATTTTCTGCCTTGCACCTGATTATTCCAACATCTGATGGATGGCCTAGGGAGTCAAATTCCGGTATTGATTGTTTTTGCTGCTTGTCTCACCTAGTAGCTGATTTCTTCATTATTTTGTAAATTTAGATCATGAGCTCATGTTTAGCTAAACAGCTGACCTTGTAAGAGGCTTAGCTGTGAACGCCCGTAAGCTTCAGCAGAAAGTCCGCAAAGATTTTTTTGTGTCCCTACAATGAGTTACCCGCATGGACCCAGTTTTCTACAAGTGTTGGTCCACTACTCCCTCTAGAGGCTGGGACTGATACAGTACTGCTTTGCTGCCCCCGATCTGGGATTGTGGCTTTGTGCGGCCTGTGGCCTGGGCAGGAGGCTCCCCACGTGTGTCCCACGACCAATCTCCCTGCGAACATCGGTCACCTAGCAGGAAGCTATGATGCCCAGACTTATGGTTAGCTTTGCAGCGAGGTGTACTGCGCGGACCGGGTCCACACACACTTCAAGTAAGAGGTCGGCCTGAGTGGAAAGGTGAGTGTTTGGGCAGCTGTGCAGGCAAAGAAGGCGCACTTTGTCCTGGGCCTAAATGCTTGTGACACACGACGGGGCCTGCCGGGCTCTGAGGGCCCAGCCGTTGGCCCCCTTCTCCCCTGCCCTTTGTTCAGTCACAGCAGAGTTGGCCCCAGCCACTCCCTCAGTGAGGGCAGTGTTCCAACCTCCCTCAGCCCCGCCCCCTCTCCGCAGGTTACCATGGACTACAGATGCTGCATTCTGAGGCCAGGGCGTTCAGAGAATGCCAAGGGCAGACATGATGACCTTAAATGATTTCCTCTTCTGTCAATTATGGTAAACTTTAGGAGCTAGGAAATGGTCTAATGTACACAAATGTTCAAATTTACTGGCATTTCATATATTCTCTGCTATAACATTGTCCTGATTCTTTCTGTATGTTCTTTACTTATGTTTTGATTTTCCTTAATCAAAGTGTGTCTTTTAAATTTTGTCAATTAAAATTTTTTGGACTTACTACCTCACCTGAATTTTATATGTTTTCTGTGGTATTAAGTTCTGCTCATATCTTTATTTATCTTTTTTCTATGTTCTCAGGGTTTATTGTTTTGATCTTCTGATGTCAATTAAAACACTTGGTAATTCTTTTTAATAAATCTTTTTACTTATAAAGATTTGAACTTTTAAAGATTCCAGCTTACTTGTAAGTTTCTAAGGATCAGGTCCTCTACATTGTGGCTGGCCTAAGGCTTAGTTCACAATATAGCAAAGTATATATTGACCTATTTTGCCCTCGACTTTCTGTAGTTTCCTACATCTCACCTATCTTTGCAGACAAGCCATTTGAAATACCCTTAACTTATTTCACAGCCAATAAGTCTTTGAAATAATGTGTAATTTTTAGAGAAATCTGCTTATATATTTAGGAAGAAAATCTGACCTGCCATAGTTTTCAAAACAGCATAATTTCACACTTGTCAATGATGAATCTGTTGTATTACACAACCTTTGAGTATTTAGCTTTATCAATGGCATGTACTTTCAAAATGTTTTAGAGATCCTACCAGTCTTTGAAAACATCCTTGTTCCTTGTTTCAGTTCCAGTTTTGTGTATACTTTGTGCCTTGCACGTGATTATTCCAACATCTGATGCATGGCCTAGGGAATCTAAATCTGGTATTGATTGTTTTTGCTGCTTGTCTCCCCTTGTAGCTGATTTCTTCATTATTTTGTAAATTTACATCATGAGCTCATGTTTAGCTAAACAGCTGACCTTGAAAGAGGCTTAGCCTTGAACGCTCGTAAGCTTCAGCAGAAAATCCGCAAAAATTTTTTTGTGTCCCTCCAATGAGTTACCAGCGCGGACCCTGTTTTCTACAAGTGTTGGTCCACTACTCCCTCAAGAGCCTGGGACTCAGACAGGACTGCTTTGCTGCCCCCGATCTGGGATTGTGGCTTTGGGCGGCCTGTGGCCTGGGCAGGAGGCTCCCCTCGTGTGTCCCACGACCCATCTGCCTGCGAACTTTGGTCACTTCTCTGGAAGCTATGATGCCCAGTCCTATGGATAGCTTTTCAGCGAGGAGTACAGCGCGGACCGGTTCCACACACACTTCATGTAAGAGGGCGGCCTGAGTGGAAAGGTGAGATTTTGGGCATCTGTGCAGACAAAGAAGGCTCCCTTTGGCCGGGGCCTAAATGCTTGTGACACACGACTGGGCCTGCCCGGCTCTGAGGGCCCTGCCTTGGGCCCCCTGCACCCCTGCCCTTTGTTCAGTCACAGCAGAGATGGCCACACCCACTCCCTCAGTGAGGGCAGTGTTCCAACCTCCCTCAGCCCCGCTCCCTCTCCGCAGGTTTCCATTGACTACAGATGCTGCATTCTCAGTCCAGGGCATTCCCAGAATGCCAAGGGCAGACATGATGACCTTAAATGATTTCCTCTTGTGTCAGGTTTGGTAAACTTTAGGAGCTAGGAAATGGTCCACTTTACACAAATGTTCAAATTTACTGGCATTTCATATATTCTCTGCTATTACATTGTCCTGATTCTTTCTGTATATTCTTTACTTATGTTTTGGTTTTCCTTAATCAAAGTGTGTCTTTTAAATCTTGTCAAAGAATATTCCTGGACTTACTACAACACCTGAATTTTTTACATTTTCTATTGTATTAAGTTCTCCTCATATATTATTTATATTTTTTCTGTGTTCTCATGTTTATTGTTTTGATCTTCTGATGTCAATTAAAACACTTGGTTATTCATTTTAATAAATCTTATTACTCATAAAGATTTCAACTTTTCAAGATTCCAGCTTACTTGTAAGTTTCTAAGGGTCTGGTCCTCTACATTGTTGCTGGCCTAAGGCTTAGTTCACAATATGGCAAAGTATATAGTTAGATATTTTCCCCTCGAGTTTCTTTGATTCCCTACATCTCAACATTCTTTGCAGAGAAGCCATTTGAAATACCCATAACTTATTTCTCAGCCAATAATTCTTTGAAATAATGTGTATTTTTTAGAGAAATCTTCTTATATATTTAGGCAGAAAATCTTACCTGCCATAGTTTTCAAAACAGCATAATTTCACTCTTCTCAATGATGAAACTCTTGTATTACACAGCCTTTGAGTATCTAGCTTTGTCAATGACATGTACTTTAAAAATGTTTTAGAGATCCTACCAGTCTTTGAAAACATCCTTGTTCCTTGTTTCAGTTCCAGTTTTATGTATATTTTCTGCCTTGAACCTGATTATTCCAACGTCTGATCGATGGCCTAGGGAATCTAATTCTTGTATTGATTGTTTTTGCTGATTGTCTCCCCCTGTAGCTGATTTCTTCTTTATTGTGTAAATTAGATCATGTGCTCATGTTTAGCTAAACAGCTGACCTTGTAAGAGGCTTAGGTGTGAACAGTCGTAAGCTTCCTCAAAAAGTCCGCAAAGATTTATTTGTGTCCATCCAATGAGTTGCCCACGAGTACCCCGTTTTCTACAAGTGTTGGTCCAATATTCCCTCTAGAGGCACGGCTTCAGTTAGGGTTGCTTTGTGCCCCACGATCTGGGGCAGTGGTAGTGGGCGGCCTGTGGCCTCGGCAGGAGCATCTACGCGTGTGTCCCAGGGACCAATCTGCCTGCGAACTTCGGTCACCTTGCAGGAAGCTACGATGCCCAGACCTATGGTTAGCTGTGCAGCGAGGTGTACTGCGCGGACAGGTTCCACACGCACTTCAAGTAAGCGGGCGGCCTGAGTGGAAAGGTGAAAGTTTGGGCAGGTGTGCAGACAAAGAAGGCTTCCTTTGTCTTGGGCCTAAATGCTTGTGACAACCCACTGGGCCTGCTGGGCTCTGAGGGCCCACTGTTCCCCTGCCCTTTGTTCAGTCACAGCAGAGATGCCCACACCCACTCCCTCAGAGAGGGCCGTGTTCCAAACTCCCTCAGCCTCGCCCCCTCTCCGCAGTTTACCATGGACTACAGATGCTGCATTCTGAGTCCAGGGAATTCCGAGAATGCCAAGGGCAGACATGATGACCTTAAATGATTTCCTCTTGTGTAAGTTTTGGTAAACTTTAGGAGCTAGGAAATGGTCCACTTTACAGAAATGTTCAAATTTACTGGCATTTCATATATTCTCTGCTATAACATTGTCCTGATTCTTTCTGTATATTCTTTACTTATGTTTTGGTTTTCCTTAATCAAAGTGTGTCTTTTAAATCTTGTCAAAGAATATTCCTGGACTTACTACAACACCTGAATTTTTTACATTTTCTATTGTATAAGTTCTCCTCATATATTATTTATATTTTTTCTGTGTTCTCATGTTTATTGTTTTGATCTTCTGATGTCAATTAAAACACTTGGTTATTCATTTTAATAAATCTTATTACTCATAAAGATTTCAACTTTTCAAGATTCCAGCTTACTTGTAAGTTTCAAAGGGTCAGGTCCTCTACATTGTTGCTGGCCTAAGGCTTAGTTCACAATATGGCAAAGTATATAGTTAGATATTTTCCCCTCGAGTTTCTTTGATTCCCTACATCTCAACATTCTTTGCAGAGAAGCCATTTGAAATACCAATAACTTATTTCTCAGCCAATAATTCTTTGAAATAATGTGTATTTTTTAGAGAAATCTTCTTATATATTTAGGCAGAAAATCTTACCTGCCATAGTTTTCAAAACAGCATAATTTCACTCTTCTCAATGATGAAACTCTTGTATTACACAGCCTTTGAGTATCTAGCTTTGTCAATGACATGTACTTTAAAAATGTTTTAGAGATCCTACCAGTCTTTGAAAACATCCTTGTTCCTTGTTTCAGTTCCAGTTTTATGTATATTTTCTGCCTTGAACCTGATTATTCCAACGTCTGATCGATGGCCTAGGGAATCTAATTCTTGTATTGATTGTTTTTGCTGATTGTCTCCCCCTGTAGCTGATTTCTTCTTTATTGTGTAAATTAGATCATGCGCTCATGTTTAGCTAAACAGCTGACCTTGTAAGAGGCTTAGGTGTTAACAGTCGTAAGCTTCCTCAAAAAGTCCGCAAAGATTTATTTGTGTCCATCCAATGAGTTGCCCACGAGTACCCCGTTTTCTACAAGTGTTGGTCCAATATTCCCTCTAGAGGCACGGCTTCAGTTAGGGCTGCTTTGTGCCCCACGATCTGGGGCAGTGGTAGTGGGCGGCCTGTGGCCTCGGCAGGAGCATCTACGCGTGTGTCCCAGGGACCAATCTGCCTGCGAACTTCGGTCACCTTGCAGGAAGCTACGATGCCCAGACCTATGGTTAGCTGTGCAGCGAGGTGTACTGCGCGGACAGGTTCCACACGCACTTCAAGTAAGCGGGCGGCCTGAGTGGAAAGGTGAAAGTTTGGGCAGCTGTGCAGACAAAGAAGGCTTCCTTTGTCTTGGGCCTAAATGCTTGTGACAACCCACTGGGCCTGCTGGGCTCTGAGGGCCCACTGTTCCCCAGCCCTTTGTTCAGTCACAGCAGAGATGCCCACACCCACTCCCTCAGTGAGGGCCGTGTTCCAAACTCCCTCAGCCTCGCCCCCTCTCCGCAGTTTACCATGGACTACAGATGCTGCATTCTGAGTCCAGGGAATTCCGAGAATGCCAAGGGCAGACATGATGACCTTAAATGATTTCCTCTTGTGTAAGTTTTGGTAAACTTTAGGAGCTAGGAAATGGTCCACTTTACAGAAATGTTCAAATTTACGGGCATTTCATATATTCTCTGCTATAACATTGTCCTGATTCTTTCTGTATATTCTTTACTTATGTTTTGGATTTCCTTAATCAAAGTGTGTCTTTTAAATCTTGTCAAAGAATATTCTTAGACTTACTACATCACCTGAATTTTATACATCTTCTATTGTATTAAGTTCTCTTCATATCTTTATTTATATTTTTTCTATGTTCTCAGGTTTATTGTTTTGATATTCTGATGTCAATTAAAACACTTTGTTATTCATTTTAATAAATGTTTTTACTTATAAAGATTACAACGTTTCAACATTCCAGCTTTCTTGTAAGTTTCTAAGGGTCAGGTCCTCTACATTGTTGCTGGCCTAAGGCTTAGTTCACCGTACAGCAATGTATATATTGACCTATTTTCCCCTCGACTTTCTGTGATTCCCTACATCTCACCTTTCTTTGCAGACAAGCCATTTGAAATACTCTTAACTTATTTCACAGCCAATAAGTCTTTGAAATAATGTGTATTTTTTAGAGAAATCTTCTTATATAATTAGGCAGAAAATCTGACCTGCCATAGTTTTCAAAACAGCATAATTTCACTCTTCTAAATGATGAATCTGTTGTGTTAAACAACCATTCAGTATTTAGCTTTATCAATGACATGTACTTTAAAAATGTTTTAGAGATCCTTCCAGTGTTTGAAAACATCCTTGTTCCTTGTTTCAGTTCCAGTTTTGTGTATACTTTGTGCCTTGCACGTGATTATTCCAACATCTGATGGATGGCCTAGGGAATCTAATTCTGGTATTGATTGTTTTTGCTGCTTGTCTCCCCTTGTAGCTGATTTCTTCATTATTGTGTAAATTTAGATCATGAACTCATGTTTAGCTAAACAGCTGACCTTGTAAGAGGCTTAGCTGTGAACGCTCGTAAGCTTCAGCAGAAAGTCCGCAAAGATTTTTTTGTGTCCCTACAATGAGTTACCCGCATGGACCCCGTTTTCTACAAGTGTTGGTCCACTACTCCCTCTAGAGGCTGGGACTGCTACAGTACTGCTTTGCTGCCCCCGATCTGGGATTGTGGCTTTGTGCGGCCTGTGGCCTGGGCAGGAGGCTCGCCACGTGTGTCCCACGACCAATCTGCCTGCGAACATCGTTCACCTGGCAGGTAGCTATGATGCCGAGACCTATGGTGAGCTTTTCAGCGAGGTGTACTGAGCGGACCGGGTCCACACACACTTCAAGTAAGAGGTCGGCCTGAGGGGAAAGGTGAGAGTTTGGGCAGCTGTGCAGACAAAGAAGGCGCACTTTGGCCTGGGCCTAAATGCTTGTGACACCCCACTGGGCCTGCCGGGCTCTGAGGGCCCTGCCGTTGGCCCCCTTCTCCCCTGCCCTTTTTTCAGTCACAGCAGAGATGGCCCAAAACACTCCCTCAGTGAGGGCTGTGTTCAAACCTCCCTCAGCCCCGCCCCCTCTCCACAGGTTACCATGGACTACAGATGCTGCATTCTGAGGCCAGGGCGTTCAGAGAATGCCAAGGGCAGACATGATGACCTTACATGATTTCCTCTTGTGTCAGTTTTGGTAAACTTTAGGAGCTAGGAAATGGTACAGTTTACACAAATGATCAAATTTACTGGCATTTCAGATATTCTCTGCTATAACATTGTCCTGATTCTTTCTGTATATTCTTTACTTATGTTTTTGTTTTCCTTAATCAAACTGTGTCTTTTAAATCTTGTCAAAGAATATTCTTTGGACTTACTACATCACCTGAATTTTATACCTTTTCCGTTGTATTAAGTTCTGCTCATATCTTTATTTATCTTTTTTCTATGTTCTCAGGGTTTATTGTTTTGATCTTCTGATGTCAATTAAAACACTTGGTTACTCATTTTAATAAATATTTTTACTTATAAAGATTTGAACTTTTCAAGATTCCGGCTTACTTGTAAGTTTCTAAGGGTCAGGTCCTCTACATTGTTGCTGGCCTAAGGCTTGTTCACAATATAGTAAAGATTATATTGACCTATTTTCCCCTCGACTTTCTGTGATTCCCTACATCTCCCCTTTCTTTTCAGACAAGCCATTTGAAATACCCTTAACTTATTTCACAGCTTACAAGTCTTTGAAATAATGTGTATTTTTTTAGAGAAATCTTCTTATATATTTAGGCAGAAAATCTGACCTGCCATAGTTTTCAAATCAGCATAATTACACTCTTCTCAATGATGAATCTGTTGTATTACAAAACCTTTGAGTATTTAGCTTTATCAATGACATTTACTTTAAAAATGTTTGAGAGATCCTAAAAGTCTTTGAAAACAACCTTGTTTTTGTTTCAGTTCCAGTTTTGTGTATACTTTCTGCCTTGCACCTGATTATTCCAACATCTGATGGTTGGCCTAGGGAATCTAATTCTGTTATTGATTGTTTTTGCTGATTGTCTCCCCCTGTAGCTGATTTCTTCATTATTGTGTAAATTTAGATCATGAGCTCATGTTTAGCCAGACAGCTGACCTTGTAAGAGGCTTATGTGTGAACGCTCCTAAGCTTCAGCAGAAAGTCCACCAAGATTTATTTGTGTCCCTGCAATGAGTTCCCACTGAGGACCCCGTTTTCTACAACTGTTGGTCCACTACTACCTCTAGAGTTAGGAACTGAGACAGGACTGCTTTGCTGCCCCCGATATGGGGTACTGGCTTTGGGCGGCCTGTGGCCCTGGCAGGAGGCTCCCAGCGTGTGTCCCACGACCCATCTGCCTGCGAAATTCGCTCACCTGGCAGGAAGCTACGATGCCCAGACCTATGGTCTGCTCTGCAGCAAAGTGTAGTGTGCAGACCGGTTCCACACACACTTCAAGTAAGAGGGCGGCCTGAGTGGAAAATTGAGAGTTTGGGCAGCTGTGCAGACAAAGAAGGTGCCCTTTTGCCTGGGCCTAAATTCTTGTGACACCCGTGTGGTCCTGCCGGGCTCTGAGGTCCCTGCCCTTGGCCCCCTTCTACCCTGCCCTTTGTTCAGTCACAGCAGAGATGGCCACACCCACTCCCTCAGTGAGGGCAGTGTTCCAACCTCCCTCAGCCCCGGCCCCTCTCCATAGGTTAAGATGGACTACAGATGCTACATTCTGATGCCAGGGCGTGCCGAGTATGCAAAGGGCAGACATGATGAACTTAAATGATTTCCTCTTGTGTCAATTTTGGTAAACTTTAGGAGCTATGAAATGGTCCACTTTACCCAAATGTTCAAATTTACTGGCATTTCATATATTCTCTGCTATAACATAGTCCTGATTCTTTCAGTACATTCTTTATTTATGTTTTGGTTTACCTTAATCAAAGTGTGTCTTTTAAATCTTGTCAAAGAATATTCTTTTGAAGATCTACATCACCTGAATTTTATACGTTTTCTGTGGTATTATGTTCTGCTCATATCTTTATTTATCTTTTTTCTATGTTCTCAGGGTTTATTGTTTTGATCTTCTGATGTCAATTAAAACACTTGGTTATTTATTTTAATAAATCTTTTTACTTATAAAGATTTGAACTTTTCAAGATTCCAGCTTACTTGTAAGTTTCTAAGGGTCAGGTCCTCTACACTGTGGCTGTCCTAAGGCTTAGTTCACAATATAGCAAAGTATATATTGACCTATTTTCCCCTCGACTTTCTGTGATTTCCTACATCTCACCTTTCTTAGCAGACAAGCCATTTGAAATACCCTTAACTTATTTCACAGCCAATAATTCTTTGAAATAATGTGTATTTTTAGAGAAATCTTCTCATATTATTAGGCAGAAAATCTGACCTGCCATAGTTTTCAAAACAGCATAATTTCACTCTTCTCAATGATGAATCTGTTTTATCACACAACCTTTGAGTATTTAGCTTTATTAATGACATGTACTTTAAAAATATTTTAGATATCCTACCAGTCTTTGAAAACATCCTTGTTCTTTGTTACAGTTCCAGTTTTATGTATATTTTCTGCCTTGCACCTGATTATTCCAACGTCTGATGGATGGCCTAGGGAATCTAATTCAAGTATTGATTGTTTTTGCAGATTGTCTCCCCTTGTAGCTGATTTCTTCATTATTGTGTAAATTTAGATCATGAGCTCATGTTTAGCTAGACAGCTGACCTTGTAAGAGGCTTAGGGGTGAACGCTCGTAAGCTTCATCAGAAAGTCGGCAAAGATTTATTTGTGTCCCTCCAATGAGTTGCCAGCTAGGACCCCGTTTTCTACAAGTGTTGGTCCAATACTTCCTCTAGAGGCAGGGACTCAGACAGGGCTGCTTTGCGGCCCCCGATCTGGGGCCGGGGCTGTGAGCGGCCTGTGGCCCGGGCTGGAGCCAATCCGCGTGTATCCCAGGGACCCACCTGCCAACGCACTTCGGTCACCTGGTAGGAAGCTATGATGCCCAGACCTATGGTTAGCTGTGCAGCGAGTTTTACTGCACGGTGAGGTTCCACCCACACTTCAAGTAAGATGGCGGCCTGAGTGGAAAGGTGAGAGTTTGGGCAGGTGTGCATAAAAAGAAGGCGCCCTTTGGCCTGGGCCTAAATGCTTGTGACACCCCACTGGACCTGCCTGGCTCTGAGGGCCCTGCCCTTGGCCCCCTGATCCCTTGCCCTTTGTTCAATCACAGCAGAGATGGCCACACCCACTCCATCAGTGAGCGCAGTGTTCCAACCTCCCTCAGCCCCGCCCCCTCTCCGCAGGTTTCCATGGACTACAGATTCTGCATTCTGAGGCCAGGGCGTACCGAGAATGCCAAGGGCAGACATGATGACCTTACATGATTTCCTCTTGTGTGAGTTTTGGTAAACTTTAGGAACTAGGAAATGGTCCACTTTACAAAAATGTTCAAATTTACTGGCATTGCAGATATTCTCTGCTACAACTTTGTCCTGATTCTCTCTGTATATTTTTTACTTATGTTTTTGTTTTCCTTAATCAAAGTGTGACTTTTACATCTTTTCAAAGAATATTATTTGGACTGACTACCTCACCTGAATTTTATATGTTTTCTATTGTATTAAGTTCTGCTCATATCTTTATTTATCTTTTTTCAATGTTCTCAGCTTTTATTGTTTTGATCTTCTGATGTCAATTAAAACACTTGGTTATTCATTTTAATAAATCTTTTTCCTTACAAAGATTTGAACTTTTAAAGATTCCAGCTTACTTGTAATATTCTAAGGCTCGGGTCCTGTTCATTTTTGCAGGCCTAAGGCTTAGTTCAACATATAGCAATGTATATATTGACCAATTTTCCCCTCGACTTTCTGTGATTCCCTACATCTCACCTTACTTTGCAGACCAGCCCTTTGAAATACCCTTAACTTATTTCACAGCCCATAAGTCATTGAAATAATGTGTATTTTTAAGAGAAATCTTCTTATATAATTAGGCAGAAAATCTGACCTGCCATAGTTTTCAAAACAGCATAATTTCAGTCATCTCTAAGATGAATCTGTTGTATTACATAACCTTTGAATATTTAACTTTGTCAATGACATGTACTTTAAAAATGTTTTAGCGATCCTACCAGTCTTTGAAAACATCCTTGTTCCTTGTTTCAGTTCCAGTTTAGTGTATATTTTCTGCCTTGCACCTGATTATTCCAACATCTGATGGATGGCCTCGGGAATCTAATTCTGGTATTGATTGTTTTTGCTGATTGTCTCCCCCTTGTAGCTGATTTCTTCATTATTGTGTAAATTTAGATCATGAGCTCATGTTTAGCCAAACAGCTAACCTTGTAAGAGACTTAGGTGTGAACGCTCGTAAGCTTCATCAGAAAGTCGGCAAAGGTCCTCCCTGGTGGCGCAGTGGTTGAGAGTCCGCCTGCCGATGCAGGGGATACGGGTTCGTGCCCCGGTCTGGGAGGATCCCATATGCCGCGGAGCGGCTGGGCCCGTGAGCCATGGCCGCTGGGCCTGCGCATCCGGAGCCTGTGCTCCGCAACGGGAGAGGCCACAACAGTGAGAGGCCCGCATACCGCAAAAAAAAGAAAAAAAAAAAAAAAAAAAAAAAAAAGAAAGTCGGCAAAGATTTATTTGTGTCCCTCCAATGAGTTGCCCGCGAGAACTCCGTTTTCTACAAGTGTTGGTCCAATACTCCCTCTAGAGGCAGGGACTCAGACAGGGCTGCTTTGTGGCCCCCGATCTGAGGCAGTGGCAGTTGGCGGCCTGAGGCCCTGGCAGGAGCCTCTCCGCGTGTGTCCCAGGGACCCAACTGCCTGCGAACTTCGCTCACCTGGCAGGAAGCTATGATGCCCAGACCTATGGTTAGCTGTGCAGTGAGGTGTATTGCGCGGACAGGTTTCACACACACTTCAAGTAAGAGGGCGTCCTGGGTGGATAGGTGAGTGTTTGGGCGGCTGTGCAGAAAAAGAGGGCGCTCTTCGACCTGGGCCTAAATGCTTGTGACACCCCACGGCACCTGCCGGGCTCTGAGGGCCCTGCCCCGGGCCCCTGCTCACCTGCCCTTTGTTCAGTCACAGCAGAGATGGCCACACCCACTCCTTCAGTGACGGCAGTGTTCCAACCTCCCTCAGACCAGCCCCCTCTCCGCAGGTTACCTTGGACTACAGATGCTGCATTCTGAGGCCATGGCGTTCCGAGAATGCCAAGGGCAGACATGATGACCTTAAATGATTTCCTCTTGTGTCAGTTTTGGTAAACTTTAGGAGCTAGGAAATGGTCCACTTTACACAAATATTCAAATTTACTGGCATTTCAGATATTCTCTGCTATAACATTGTCCTGATTCTCTCTGTATATTCTTTACTTATGTTTTTGTTTTCCTTAATCAAAGTGTGTCTTTTAAATCTTTTCAAAGAATATTCTTTGGACTTACTAAATCACCTCAATTTTATACGTTTTCTGTTGTATTAATTTCTGCTCACATCTGTATTTATCTTTTTTCTATATTTTCATGGTTTAATGTTTTGATCTTATGATGTCAATTAAAACACTTGGTTATTCATTTTAATAAATCTTTTTCCTTATAAAGATTTGAACTTTTAAAGATTTCAGCTTACTTGTAAGTTTCTAAGGCTCAGGTCCTCTTCATTTTGCAGGCCTAAGGCTTACTTCAACATATAGAAATGTATATATTGACCTATTTTCCCCTCGACTTTCTGTGATTCCCTACATCTCACCTTTCTCTGCAGACAAGCCATTTGAAATAACCTTAACTTATTTCACAGCCAATAAGTGTTTGAAATAATGTGTATTTTTTACAGAAATCGTCTTATATAATTAGGTAGAAAATCTGACCAGCCGTAGTTTTCAAAACAGCATAAATTCACTCTTCTCAAAGATTAATCTGTTGTATTACACAACCTTTGAGTATTTATCTTCATCAATGACATGTACTTTAAAAATGTTTTAAACATCCTACCAGTCCTTGTAATCATCCTTGTTCCTTGTTTCAGTTCCAGTTTAATGTATATTTCCTTCCTTGCACCTGATTATTCCAACATCTGATGGATGGCCTTGGGAATCTAATTCTGGTATTGATTGTTTTTGCTGATTGTCTCCCCTTGTAGCTCATTTCTTCATTATTGTGTAAATTTAGATCATGAGCTCATGTTTAGCTAAACAGCTGACCTTGTAAGCACCTTAGGTGTGAACGCTCGTAAGCTTCATCAGAAAGTCGGCAAAGATTTATTTGTGTGGCTCCAATGAGTTTCCCTCGAGGACCCTGTTTTCTATAACTGTTAGTCCAATACTACCTCTAGAGGCAGGGACTCAGACAGGGCTGGACTGCAGCCCTCGATCTGGGGCAGTGGCATTGGGCAGCCTGTGGCCCGGGCAGGAGCCTCTCCTCGTGTATCCCAGGGACCCATCGGCCTGCGAACTTCGGTCACATGGTAGGAAGCTACAATGCCCAGACCGATGGTTAGCTGTGCAGTGAGGTGTATTGCACGGACAGGTTTCACACACACTTCAAGTAAGAGGGCGGCCTGAGTGGATAGGTGAGTGTTTGGGCGGCTGTGCAGAAAAATAGGGCGCTCTTCGGCCTGGGCCTAAATGCTTGTGACACCCCACGGCACCTGCCGGGCTCTGAGGGCCCTGCCGTGGGCCCCTGCTCCCCTGCCCTTTGTTCAGTCACAGCAGAGATGGCCACTCCCACTCCCTCAGTGTGGGCAGTGTTCCAACCTCCCTCAGCCCCGCCCCCTCTCCGCAGGTTACCATGGACTACAGAGGCTGCATTTTAGCCTTCTTTGTCTCCACAGATGCCCAACCTCTCATCTTTCCACTAGCAAGCCCTCTTAGTTGAAGTGTGTGTGGAACGTGTCCGCGCAGTACAAATCGTTGCACAGCTAACCATAGGTCTGGGCATCATAGCTTCCTGCCTCTTGACCGAAGCTCGAAGGCATATTGGTCCTGGGAAACACTCAGAGATGTTTCTGCCCGGTCCACAGACTGACCACTGCACCGGCTCCTGAGGGAGGATCGCAAAGCAGCCATGTCTGTGTCCCCTGCCTCTAGAGGGAGTATTGGACAAACAGTACTCGAAAAGAGGCTCCTTGCAGGCAATTCATTGGAGGGACACAAATAAATCTTGGCTCACTTTCTGCTGAATATTATGAGAGTTCACACCTAAGGCTCTGACAAGGTCAGGTGTTTAGCTAAACATGAGCTCATGATCTAAATTTAAACAATTATGAAGAAATGAGCTATAAGGGGAGACAATCAGCAAAAACAATCAATACCTGAATTATATTACCAAGTACATCAATCTGATGTTGGAATAATCAGGTGCAAGGCAAAAAAATATATAAAAAACTGGAACTGAAGAAAGGAACAAGGATGTTTTCAAAGACAGGGAGGATCTCTGAAACCTTTTTAAAGTACATGTCATTGATAAAGCTAAATACTCAAAGGTTGTGTAATACAACAGATTAATCATCTCTAAGAGTGAAATTATGCTGTTTTGAAAACTAGGGCAGGTCAGATTTTCTGCCTAATTATATAAGAAGATTTCTCTAAAAAATACACATTATTTCAAAGACTTATTGGCTGTGAAATAAGTTAAGGGTATTTCAAATGTCTTGTCTGCAAAGAAAGGTGAGATGTAGGGAATCACAGAAAGTCGAGGGGAAAATAGGTCAATATATACATTGCTATATGTTGAACTAAGCCTTAGGCCAGGAACAATGTAGAGGACCTGACCCTTAGAAACTTACAAGTAAGCTGGAATCTTCAAAAGTTCAAATCTTCATAAGTAAAAAGATTAATTAAAATGAAAAACGAAGTGTTTTAATAGACAACAGAAGATCAAAACAATAAACCCTGAGAACATAGAAAAAAGATAAATAAAGATATGAGCAGACATTAGTACAACAGAAAACGTAAAAAATTCAGGTGATGTAGTAAGTCCAAAGAATATTCTTTGAAAAGATTTAAAAGCACACTTTGATTAAGGAAAAGACAAACATAAGTAAAGAATATACAGAAAGAATCAGGACAAATTTATAGCAGAGAATATAGGAAATGCCAGTAAATTAGAACATTTCTGTAAAGTGGACCATTTCCTAGCTCCAAAAGTTTACCAAAACTGACACCAGAGGAAATCATTTAAGGTCATCATGTCTTCCGTTGGCACTCTCGGAATGCCCTTGCCTCAGTATGCAACATCTGTAGTCCATGGTGTCCTACGGAGAGGGGTCGGCACTGAGGGAGTTTCAAACACTGCCCTCAGTAATGGAGAGGTTGTGGCCATCTCTGCTGTGACTAAACAAAGGTCATGGGAGCAGGGGGCCCAGGGCAGGGCCCTCAGAGCCCGGCAGGCCCAGTGGTGTGTCACAAGATTTTAGGCGCTGGCCAAAGGACGCCTGCTTTGTCTGCACAGCTGCCCAAATACTCACCTTTCCACTCAGGCCGCCCTCTTATTTGAAGTGTGTGTGGAACCTGTCCACGCAGTACACTTCGCTGCACAGGTATCCATAGGTCTGGGCACCGTAGCTTCCTGTCAGGTTACAGAAGTTCGCAGGCAGATGGGACCCAGCGACACACACGTAGAGGCTCCAGCCGGGCCACAGGCCGCCCACTGCCCCTGCCCCAGAATGTGGGCCGCATATCAGCCCTCTCTGTGTCCCCTGCCTGTAGAGGGAGTATTGGACCAACACTTGTAGCAAACGGGGTCCTTGCGGGCAACTCATTGGAGGGACACAAATAAATCTTTGCCGACTTTCTGTTGAAGCTTACGAGCGTTCACACCTAAGCCTCGTACAAGGTCAGCTGTTTGGCTAAACATGAGCTCATGATCTAAATTTACACAATAATGAAGGAATCAGCTACAAGGGGGATACAATCAGCAAAAACAATCAATACCAGAATTAGATTCCCTAGGCCATCCATCAGATGTTGGAATAATCAGGTGCAAGGCAGAAAATATACATAAAACTGGAACTGAAGCAAGGAACAAGGATGTTTTCAAAGACTGGTAGGATCTCTAAAATATTTTTAAAGTACATGTCATTGATAAAGCTAAACACTCAAAGGTTGGGTAATACAACAGATTCATAATTGAGAAGAGTGAAATTATGCTGTTTTGAAAACTATGGCAGGTCAGATTTTCTGCCTAATTATAGAAGAAGATTTCTCTAAAAAATACACATTATTTCAAAGACTTATTGGCTGTGAACTATGTTAAGGGTATTTCAAATGGATTGTTGGCAAAGGAAGGTGAGATGTATCGAATCACAGAAAGTCGAGGGGAAAATAGGTCAATATATACATTGCTGTATGGTGAACTAAGCCTTAGGTCAGTAACAATGTAGAGGACCTGACCCTTAGAAATTTACAAGTAAGTTGGAGTCTTCCAAAGTTCAAAAGTTTATATGTAAAAAGATTGATGAAAATGAATAACCAAGTGTTTTAATGGACATCAGAAGATCAAAACAATAAACCCTGAGAACATAGAAAAAAGATAAATAAAGATATGAGCAGAACTTAATACAACAGAAAACGTATAAAATTCAAGTGATGTAGTAAGTCCAAAGAATATTCTTTGAAAAAATTTAAAAGACACACTTTGATTAAGGAAAACAAAAACATAAGTCAAGAATATACAGAAAGAATCAGGACAATGATATAGCAGAGAATATCTGAAATGCCAGTAAATTTGAACATTTGTGTAAAGTGGACCATTTCCTAGCTCCTACAGTTTACCAAAACTGACACAAGAGGAAATCATTTAAGTTTATTATGTCTGCCCTTGACATTCTCGAAACGCCCTGGCCTCAGAATTCAGCATCTGTAGTCCATGGTAACCTGTGGAGAGGGGGCGGGGCTGAGGGAGGTTGGAACACTGCCCTCACTGAGGGAGAGGGTGTGGCCATCTCTGCTGTGACTGAACATAGGCCAGGAGAGCAGGGAAACAAGGGCAGGGCCCTCACAGCCCGGCAAGCCCAGTAGGGTGTCACAAGCATTTAGGCCCAGGGCAAAGGGCGCCTTCTTTGTCTGCTCATCTGCTCAAACTCTCATTTTTCCACTCAGGCCGCCTCTTACTTGAAGTGTGTGTGGAACCTGCCCACGCAGTACATCTCGCTGCACAGCTAACCATATGTCTGGGCATCGTAGCTTCATGACAGGTGACCGAAATTCGCAGGCCCATGGGTCCCTGGGAAACCCGTGGCGAAGCTCCTGCCCGGGCCACAGTCTGCCCACTGCCCCTGACCGAGATCGGGGGCCGCAAAGCTGCCCTGTCTGAGTCCATGCCTCTAGAAGGAGAATTGGTCCAACACTTGTAGAAAACGGGGTCCTCGCAGGAAACTCTTTGGAGGGACACAAATAAATCTTGGCCGACTTTCTGATGAAGCTTACGAGCGTTCACACCTAAGCCTCTTACAAGGTCACCTGTTTAGATAAACATGAGCTCATGATCTAAATTTACACAATAATGAAGAAATCAGCTACAAGGGGAGACAATCAGCAAAAAACAATCAATTCCAGAATTAGATTCCCAAGGCCATCCATCAGATGTTGGAATAATCAGGTTCAAGGCAGAAAATATACATAAAACTGGAACTGAAACAAGGAACAAGGATGTTTTCAAAGACTGGTAGGATCTTTAAAACATTTTTAAAGTACATGTCATTGATAAAGATAAATACTCAAAGGTTGTGTAATACAACAGATTAATCTTTGAGAAGAGTGAATTTATGCTGTTTCTAAGACTATGGCTGCTCAGATTTTCTGCCTAATTATATAAGACGATTTCTCTAAAATATACACATTATTTCAACGACTTATTGGCTGTGAAATAAGTTAAGGATATTTCAAATGGCTTGTCTGCAAAGAAAGGGGAGATGTAGGGAATCACAGAAAGCCGAGGGGAAAATAGGTCAATATATACATTGCTATATGGTGAACTAAGCCATAGGCCAGCAACAATGTAGAGGACCTGACCCTTAGAAACTAACAAGTAAGCAGGAATCTTCAAAAGTTCAAATCTTTATGAGTAAAAAGATTCATTAAAATGAATAACCAAGTGTTTTACTTGACATCAGGAGACCAAAACAATAAACACTGAGAACATAGAAAAAAGATAAATAAAGATATGAGCAGAACTTAATACAACAGAAAATGTATAAAATTCAGGTGATGTAGTAAGTCCAAAGAATATTCTTTGAAAAGATTTAAAAGACACACTTTGATTAAGGAAAACAAAAACATAAGTGAAGAATATACAGAGAGAATCAGGACAAACTTATAGCAGAGGAGATCTGAAATGCCAGTAAATTTGAACAATTCTGTAAAGTGGACCATTGCCTAGCTCCTAAAGTTTACCAAAACTGACACGAGAAGAAATAATTTACTGACATCATGTCTGCCCTTGGCATTCTCGGAATGCCCTGGCCTCAGAATGCATCATCTGTAGTCAATGGAAACCTGCGGAAAGGGGGCGGGGCTGAGGGAGTTTGGAACCCTGGCCTCACTGAGGGAGTGGGTGTGGCCATCTCTGCTGTGACTGAAAAAGGGGCAGGGGAGCGGGGGCCCAGGGTAGGGCCCTCAGAGCCCGGCAGGCCCAGTTGGTTGTCACAAGCATTTAGGCCCAGGCCAAAGGGCGCCTTCTTTGTCTGCACAGCTGCCCAAACACTCACCTTTCCACTCAGGCTGCCCTCTTACTTGAAGTGTGTGCGGAAGCTGTCCGCACAGTACACCTCGCTGCAGAGCTAACCGTAGGTCTGGGCATCGTAGCTTCCTGCCGGGTGCCCAAAGTTCGCAGGCAGATGGTTCCATGGGACACACGCAGAGAGTCTCCTGACAGAGCCACAGACCGCCCACAGCCCCTTCCCCAAATCGGGGGCCGCAAAGCAGCCCTGTCCGAGTCCCTGCCTCTAGAGGGAGTATTGGAACAACACTTGCAGAAAACGGGGTCCTCGCGGGCAACTCATTGGAGGGACACAAATAAATCTTTGCCGACTTTCTGCTGAAGCTTAAGAGCGTTCACACCAAAGCCTCTTACAAGGTCAGCTCTTTAGCTAAACATGAGCTCATAATCTAAATTTACACAATAATGAAGAAATCAGCTACAAGGGGGAGACAATCAGCAAAAACAAGCAATACCAGAATTAGATTCCCTAGGCCATCCATCAGATGTTGGAATAATCAGGTGCAAGGAAGGAAATATACATAAACCTGGAACTGAAACAAGGAACAAGGATGTTTTCAAAGACTGGTAGGATCTCTAAAACATTTTTAAACTACCTGTCATTGATAAAGCTAAATACTCAAAGGTTGTGTAATACAACAGATTCCTCATTGAGAAGAGTGAAATTATGATGTTTTGAAAACTATGGCAAGTCAGATTTTCTGCCTAATTAGATAAGAAGATTTCTCTAAAAAATACACATTATTTCAAAGACTTATTGGCTGTGAAATAAGTTAAGGGTATTTAAAATGGCTTGTCTGCAAAGAAAGGTGAGATTTAGGGAATCACAGAAATTCGAGGGGAAAATAGTTCAATATATACATTGCTATAGGGTGAACTAAGCTTTAGGCCAGCAACAATGTAGGGTACCTGACCCTTAGAAACTTACAAGTAAGCTGGAATCTTCAAAAGTTCAAATCTTTATAAGTAAAAAGATTTATGAAAAAGAATAACCAAGTGTTTTAATTGACATCAGAAAAGCAAAACAATAAACCCTGAGAACATAGAAAAAAGATAAATAAAGATATGAGCAGAACTTAATACAACAGAAAACGTATAAAATTCAGGTGATTTAGTAAGTCCAAAGAATATTCTTTGAAAAGATTTAAAAGACACACTTTGATTAAGGAAAACAAAAACATAAGTAAAGAATATAGAGAAAGAATCAGGACAATGTTATAGCAGAGAATATATGAAATGCCAGTAAATTTGAACATTTCAGTAAAGTGGACCTTTTCCTAGCTCCTAAAGTTTACCAAAAGTGACACAAGAGGAAATCATTTAAGGTCATCATGTCTGCCCTTGGCATTCTCAGAACGCCCTGGTCTCAGAATGCAGCATCTGTAGACCATGGTAACTTGCGGAGAGGGGGCAGTACTGAATGAGGCTGGAACACTGCCCTCACTGAGGGAGTGGGTGTGGCCATCTCTGCTGTGACTGAACAAAGGGCAGGGGAGCAGGGCGTCCAGTGCAGGGCCCTCAGAGCCCGGCAGGCAATGTTCGGTTTCTCAAGCATTTGGGCCCAGGCAAAAGGCCGCCTTCTTTGTCTGCACAGCTGCCCCAGCTCTCACCTTTCCACTCAGGCCGCCCTCTTACTTGAAGTGTGTGTGGAACCTGTGCGCGCAGTTCACCCCGCTGTGCAGCCAACCATAGGTAGGGGCATCGTAGCTTCCTGCCAGGTGACCGAGGATCGCAGGCATATTGTTCCCTGGGACACACGCAGAGAGGCTCCTGACCGAGCCACAGGCCTCCCACAGCCCCTTCCCCAAATCGGGGGGGCGCAAAGCAGCCCTGTCCGAGTCCCTGCCTCTAGAAGGAGTATTTGACCAACACTTGTAGAAATCGGGGTCCTCGCAGGAAACTCAATGGAGGGACACAAATAAATCTCTGCCGACTTTCTGATGAAACTTAAGAGAGTTAACACCTAAGCCTCTTACAAGGTCAGCTGTTTAGCTAAACAGGAGCTCATGAACAAAATTTACACAGTAATGAAGAAATCAGCTACAAGGGGGAGACAATCAGCAAAAACAAGCAATACCAGAATTAGATTCCCTAGGCCATCCATCAGATGTTGGAATAATCATTTGCAAGGCAGAAAATATACATAAAACTGGAACTGAAACAAGGAATAAGGATGTTTTCAAAGACTGGTAGGATCTCTAAAATATTTTTAAAGTACATGTCATAGATAAAGGTAAATACTCAAAGTTGTGTAATACAACAGATTCAACAGTTAGAAGACTGAAAGTATGCTGTTTTGAAAAGTATGGCAGGTCAGATTTTCTGCCTAATTATATAAGAAGATTTCTCTAAAAAATACACATTATTTCAAAGACTTATTGGCTGTGAAATAAGTTAAAGGTATTTCAAATGGCTTGTCTGCAAAGAAAGGTGAGATGTAGGGAATCACAGAAAGTCGAGGGCAAAATAGGTCAATATATACATTGCTATATGGTGAACTAACCTTACTCCAGCAACAATGTAGTCGACGTGACCCTTAGAAACTTACAAGTAAGCTGGAATCTTCAAAAGTTCAAATCTTCATAAGTAAAAAGATTAATTAAAATGAAAAACGAAGTGTTTTAATAGACAACAGAAGATCAAAACAATAAACCCTGAGAACATAGAAAAAAGATAAATAAAGATATGAGCAGACATTAGTACAACAGAAAACGTAAAAAATTCAGGTGATGTAGTAAGTCCAAAGAATATTCTTTGAAAAGATTTAAAAGCACACTTTGATTAAGGAAAAGACAAACATAAGTAAAGAATATACAGAAAGAATCAGGACAAATTTATAGCAGAGAATATAGGAAATGCCAGTAAATTAGAACATTTCTGTAAAGTGGACCATTTCCTAGCTCCAAAAGTTTACCAAAACTGACACCAGAGGAAATCATTTAAGGTCATCATGTCTTCCGTTGGCACTCTCGGAATGCCCTTGCCTCAGTATGCAACATCTGTAGTCCATGGTGTCCTACGGAGAGGGGTCGGCACTGAGGGAGTTTCAAACACTGCCCTCAGTAATGGAGAGGTTGTGGCCATCTCTGCTGTGACTAAACAAAGGTCATGGGAGCAGGGGGCCCAGGGCAGGGCCCTCAGAGCCCGGCAGGCCCAGTGGTGTGTCACAAGAATTTAGGCGCTGGCCAAAGGACGCCTGCTTTGTCTGCACAGCTGCCCAAATACTCACCTTTCCACTCAGGCCGCCCTCTTATTTGAAGTGTGTGTGGAACCTGTCCACGCAGTACAATTCGCTGCACAGGTATCCATAGGTCTGGGCACCGTAGCTTCCTGTCAGGTTACAGAAGTTCGCAGGCAGATGGGACCCAGCGACACACACGTAGAGGCTCCAGCCGGGCCACAGGCCGCCCACTGCCCCTGCCCCAGAATGTGGGCCGCATATCAGCCCTCTCTGTGTCCCCTGCCTGTAGAGGGAGTATTGGACCAACACTTGTAGCAAACGGGGTCCTTGCGGGCAACTCATTGGAGGGACACAAATAAATCTTTGCCGACTTTCTGATGAAGCTTACGAGCGTTCACACCTAAGCCTCGTACAAGGTCAGCTGTTTGGCTAAACATGAGCTCATGATCTAAATTTACACAATAATGAAGGAATCAGCTACAAGGGGGATACAATCAGCAAAAACAATCAATACCAGAATTAGATTCCCTAGGCCATCCATCAGATGTTGGAATAATCAGGTGCAAGGCAGAAAATATACATAAAACTGGAACTGAAGCAAGGAACAAGGATGTTTTCAAAGACTGGTAGGATCTCTAAAATATTTTTAAAGTACATGTCATTGATAAAGCTAAACACTCAAAGGTTGGGTAATACAACAGATTCATAATTGAGAAGAGTGAAATTATGCTGTTTTGAAAACTATGGCAGGTCAGATTTTCTGCCTAATTATAGAAGAAGATTTCTCTAAAAAATACACATTATTTCAAAGACTTATTGGCTGTGAACTATGTTAAGGGTATTTCAAATGGATTGTTGGCAAAGGAAGGTGAGATGTATCGAATCACAGAAAGTCGAGGGGAAAATAGGTCAATATATACATTGCTGTATGGTGAACTAAGCCTTAGGTCAGTAACAATGTAGAGGACCTGACCCTTAGAAATTTACAAGTAAGTTGGAGTCTTCCAAAGTTCAAAAGTTTATATGTAAAAAGATTGATGAAAATGAATAACCAAGTGTTTTAATGGACATCAGAAGATCAAAACAATAAACCCTGAGAACATAGAAAAAAGATAAATAAAGATATGAGCAGAACTTAATACAACAGAAAACGTATAAAATTCAAGTGATGTAGTAAGTCCAAAGAATATTCTTTGAAAAAATTTAAAAGACACACTTTGATTAAGGAAAACAAAAACATAAGTCAAGAATATACAGAAAGAATCAGGACAATGATATAGCAGAGAATATCTGAAATGCCAGTAAATTTGAACATTTGTGTAAAGTGGACCATTTCCTAGCTCCTACAGTTTACCAAAACTGACACAAGAGGAAATCATTTAAGTTTATTATGTCTGCCCTTGACATTCTCGAAACGCCCTGGCCTCAGAATTCAGCATCTGTAGTCCATGGTAACCTGTGGAGAGGGGGCGGGGCTGAGGGAGGTTGGAACACTGCCCTCACTGAGGGAGAGGGTGTGGCCATCTCTGCTGTGACTGAACATAGGCCAGGAGAGCAGGGAAACAAGGGCAGGGCCCTCACAGCCCGGCAAGCCCAGTAGGGTGTCACAAGCATTTAGGCCCAGGGCAAAGGGCGCCTTCTTTGTCTGCTCATCTGCTCAAACTCTCATTTTTCCACTCAGGCCGCCTCTTACTTGAAGTGTGTGTGGAACCTGCCCACGCAGTACATCTCGCTGCACAGCTAACCATATGTCTGGGCATCGTAGCTTCATGACAGGTGACCGAAATTCGCAGGCCCATGGGTCCCTGGGAAACCCGTGGCGAAGCTCCTGCCCGGGCCACAGTCTGCCCACTGCCCCTGACCGAGATCGGGGGCCGCAAAGCTGCCCTGTCTGAGTCCATGCCTCTAGAAGGAGAATTGGTCCAACACTTGTAGAAAACGGGGTCCTCGCAGGAAACTCTTTGGAGGGACACAAATAAATCTTGGCCGACTTTCTGATGAAGCTTACGAGCGTTCACACCTAAGCCTCTTACAAGGTCACCTGTTTAGATAAACATGAGCTCATGATCTAAATTTACACAATAATGAAGAAATCAGCTACAAGGGGAGACAATCAGCAAAAAACAATCAATTCCAGAATTAGATTCCCAAGGCCATCCATCAGATGTTGGAATAATCAGGTTCAAGGCAGAAAATATACATAAAACTGGAACTGAAACAAGGAACAAGGATGTTTTCAAAGACTGGTAGGATCTTTAAAACATTTTTAAAGTACATGTCATTGATAAAGATAAATACTCAAAGGTTGTGTAATACAACAGATTAATCTTTGAGAAGAGTGAATTTATGCTGTTTCTAAGACTATGGCTGCTCAGATTTTCTGCCTAATTATATAAGACGATTTCTCTAAAATATACACATTATTTCAACGACTTATTTGCTGTGAAATAAGTTAAGGATATTTCAAATGGCTTGTCTGCAAAGAAAGGGGAGATGTAGGGAATCACAGAAAGCCGAGGGGAAAATAGGTCAATATATACATTGCTATATGGTGAACTAAGCCATAGGCCAGCAACAATGTAGAGGACCTGACCCTTAGAAACTAACAAGTAAGCAGGAATCTTCAAAAGTTCAAATCTTTATGAGTAAAAAGATTCATTAAAATGAATAACCAAGTGTTTTACTTGACATCAGGAGACCAAAACAATAAACACTGAGAACATAGAAAAAAGATAAATAAAGATATGAGCAGAACTTAATACAACAGAAAATGTATAAAATTCAGGTGATGTAGTAAGTCCAAAGAATATTCTTTGAAAAGATTTAAAAGACACACTTTGATTAAGGAAAACAAAAACATAAGTGAAGAATATACAGAGAGAATCAGGACAAACTTATAGCAGAGGAGATCTGAAATGCCAGTAAATTTGAACAATTCTGTAAAGTGGACCATTGCCTAGCTCCTAAAGTTTACCAAAACTGACACGAGAAGAAATAATTTACTGACATCATGTCTGCCCTTGGCATTCTCGGAATGCCCTGGCCTCAGAATGCATCATCTGTAGTCAATGGAAACCTGCGGAAAGGGGGCGGGGCTGAGGGAGTTTGGAACCCTGGCCTCACTGAGGGAGTGGGTGTGGCCATCTCTGCTGTGACTGAAAAAGGGGCAGGGGAGCGGGGGCCCAGGGTAGGGCCCTCAGAGCCCGGCAGGCCCAGTTGGTTGTCACAAGCATTTAGGCCCAGGCCAAAGGGCGCCTTCTTTGTCTGCACAGCTGCCCAAACACTCACCTTTCCACTCAGGCTGCCCTCTTACTTGAAGTGTGTGCGGAAGCTGTCCGCACAGTACACCTCGCTGCAGAGCTAACCGTAGGTCTGGGCATCGTAGCTTCCTGCCGGGTGCCCAAAGTTCGCAGGCAGATGGTTCCATGGGACACACGCAGAGAGTCTCCTGACAGAGCCACAGACCGCCCACAGCCCCTTCCCCAAATCGGGGGCCGCAAAGCAGCCCTGTCCGAGTCCCTGCCTCTAGAGGGAGTATTGGAACAACACTTGCAGAAAACGGGGTCCTCGCGGGCAACTCATTGGAGGGACACAAATAAATCTTTGCCGACTTTCTGCTGAAGCTTAAGAGCGTTCACACCAAAGCCTCTTACAAGGTCAGCTCTTTAGCTAAACATGAGCTCATAATCTAAATTTACACAATAATGAAGAAATCAGCTACAAGGGGGAGACAATCAGCAAAAACAAGCAATACCAGAATTAGATTCCCTAGGCCATCCATCAGATGTTGGAATAATCAGGTGCAAGGAAGGAAATATACATAAACCTGGAACTGAAACAAGGAACAAGGATGTTTTCAAAGACTGGTAGGATCTCTAAAACATTTTTAAACTACCTGTCATTGATAAAGCTAAATACTCAAAGGTTGTGTAATACAACAGATTCCTCATTGAGAAGAGTGAAATTATGATGTTTTGAAAACTATGGCAAGTCAGATTTTCTGCCTAATTAGATAAGAAGATTTCTCTAAAAAATACACATTATTTCAAAGACTTATTGGCTGTGAAATAAGTTAAGGGTATTTAAAATGGCTTGTCTGCAAAGAAAGGTGAGATTTAGGGAATCACAGAAATTCGAGGGGAAAATAGTTCAATATATACATTGCTATAGGGTGAACTAAGCTTTAGGCCAGCAACAATGTAGGGTACCTGACCCTTAGAAACTTACAAGTAAGCTGGAATCTTCAAAAGTTCAAATCTTTATAAGTAAAAAGATTTATGAAAAAGAATAACCAAGTGTTTTAATTGACATCAGAAAAGCAAAACAATAAACCCTGAGAACATAGAAAAAAGATAAATAAAGATATGAGCAGAACTTAATACAACAGAAAACGTATAAAATTCAGGTGATTTAGTAAGTCCAAAGAATATTCTTTGAAAAGATTTAAAAGACACACTTTGATTAAGGAAAACAAAAACATAAGTAAAGAATATAGAGAAAGAATCAGGACAATGTTATAGCAGAGAATATATGAAATGCCAGTAAATTTGAACATTTCAGTAAAGTGGACCTTTTCCTAGCTCCTAAAGTTTACCAAAAGTGACACAAGAGGAAATCATTTAAGGTCATCATGTCTGCCCTTGGCATTCTCAGAACGCCCTGGTCTCAGAATGCAGCATCTGTAGACCATGGTAACTTGCGGAGAGGGGGCAGTACTGAATGAGGCTGGAACACTGCCCTCACTGAGGGAGTGGGTGTGGCCATCTCTGCTGTGACTGAACAAAGGGCAGGGGAGCAGGGCGTCCAGTGCAGGGCCCTCAGAGCCCGGCAGGCAATGTTCGGTTTCTCAAGCATTTGGGCCCAGGCAAAAGGCCGCCTTCTTTGTCTGCACAGCTGCCCCAGCTCTCACCTTTCCACTCAGGCCGCCCTCTTACTTGAAGTGTGTGTGGAACCTGTGCGCGCAGTTCACCCCGCTGTGCAGCCAACCATAGGTAGGGGCATCGTAGCTTCCTGCCAGGTGACCGAGGATCGCAGGCATATTGTTCCCTGGGACACACGCAGAGAGGCTCCTGACCGAGCCACAGGCCTCCCACAGCCCCTTCCCCAAATCGGGGGGGCGCAAAGCAGCCCTGTCCGAGTCCCTGCCTCTAGAAGGAGTATTTGACCAACACTTGTAGAAATCGGGGTCCTCGCAGGAAACTCAATGGAGGGACACAAATAAATCTCTGCCGACTTTCTGATGAAACTTAAGAGAGTTAACACCTAAGCCTCTTACAAGGTCAGCTGTTTAGCTAAACAGGAGCTCATGAACAAAATTTACACAGTAATGAAGAAATCAGCTACAAGGGGGAGACAATCAGCAAAAACAAGCAATACCAGAATTAGATTCCCTAGGCCATCCATCAGATGTTGGAATAATCATTTGCAAGGCAGAAAATATACATAAAACTGGAACTGAAACAAGGAATAAGGATGTTTTCAAAGACTGGTAGGATCTCTAAAATATTTTTAAAGTACATGTCATAGATAAAGGTAAATACTCAAAGTTGTGTAATACAACAGATTCAACAGTTAGAAGACTGAAAGTATGCTGTTTTGAAAAGTATGGCAGGTCAGATTTTCTGCCTAATTATATAAGAAGATTTCTCTAAAAAATACACATTATTTCAAAGACTTATTGGCTGTGAAATAAGTTAAAGGTATTTCAAATGGCTTGTCTGCAAAGAAAGGTGAGATGTAGGGAATCACAGAAAGTCGAGGGCAAAATAGGTCAATATATACATTGCTATATGGTGAACTAACCTTACTCCAGCAACAATGTAGTCGACGTGACCCTTAGAAACTTACAAGTAAGCTGGAATCTTCAAAAGTTCAAATCTTCATAAGTAAAAAGATTAATTAAAATGAAAAACGAAGTGTTTTAATAGACAACAGAAGATCAAAACAATAAACCCTGAGAACATAGAAAAAAGATAAATAAAGATATGAGCAGACATTAGTACAACAGAAAACGTAAAAAATTCAGGTGATGTAGTAAGTCCAAAGAATATTCTTTGAAAAGATTTAAAAGCACACTTTGATTAAGGAAAAGACAAACATAAGTAAAGAATATACAGAAAGAATCAGGACAAATTTATAGCAGAGAATATAGGAAATGCCAGTAAATTAGAACATTTCTGTAAAGTGGACCATTTCCTAGCTCCAAAAGTTTACCAAAACTGACACCAGAGGAAATCATTTAAGGTCATCATGTCTTCCGTTGGCACTCTCGGAATGCCCTTGCCTCAGTATGCAACATCTGTAGTCCATGGTGTCCTACGGAGAGGGGTCGGCACTGAGGGAGTTTCAAACACTGCCCTCAGTAATGGAGAGGTTGTGGCCATCTCTGCTGTGACTAAACAAAGGTCATGGGAGCAGGGGGCCCAGGGCAGGGCCCTCAGAGCCCGGCAGGCCCAGTGGTGTGTCACAAGAATTTAGGCGCTGGCCAAAGGACGCCTGCTTTGTCTGCACAGCTGCCCAAATACTCACCTTTCCACTCAGGCCGCCCTCTTATTTGAAGTGTGTGTGGAACCTGTCCACGCAGTACAATTCGCTGCACAGGTATCCATAGGTCTGGGCACCGTAGCTTCCTGTCAGGTTACAGAAGTTCGCAGGCAGATGGGACCCAGCGACACACACGTAGAGGCTCCAGCCGGGCCACAGGCCGCCCACTGCCCCTGCCCCAGAATGTGGGCCGCATATCAGCCCTCTCTGTGTCCCCTGCCTGTAGAGGGAGTATTGGACCAACACTTGTAGCAAACGGGGTCCTTGCGGGCAACTCATTGGAGGGACACAAATAAATCTTTGCCGACTTTCTGATGAAGCTTACGAGCGTTCACACCTAAGCCTCGTACAAGGTCAGCTGTTTGGCTAAACATGAGCTCATGATCTAAATTTACACAATAATGAAGGAATCAGCTACAAGGGGGATACAATCAGCAAAAACAATCAATACCAGAATTAGATTCCCTAGGCCATCCATCAGATGTTGGAATAATCAGGTGCAAGGCAGAAAATATACATAAAACTGGAACTGAAGCAAGGAACAAGGATGTTTTCAAAGACTGGTAGGATCTCTAAAATATTTTTAAAGTACATGTCATTGATAAAGCTAAACACTCAAAGGTTGGGTAATACAACAGATTCATAATTGAGAAGAGTGAAATTATGCTGTTTTGAAAACTATGGCAGGTCAGATTTTCTGCCTAATTATAGAAGAAGATTTCTCTAAAAAATACACATTATTTCAAAGACTTATTGGCTGTGAACTATGTTAAGGGTATTTCAAATGGATTGTTGGCAAAGGAAGGTGAGATGTATCGAATCACAGAAAGTCGAGGGGAAAATAGGTCAATATATACATTGCTGTATGGTGAACTAAGCCTTAGGTCAGTAACAATGTAGAGGACCTGACCCTTAGAAATTTACAAGTAAGTTGGAGTCTTCCAAAGTTCAAAAGTTTATATGTAAAAAGATTGATGAAAATGAATAACCAAGTGTTTTAATGGACATCAGAAGATCAAAACAATAAACCCTGAGAACATAGAAAAAAGATAAATAAAGATATGAGCAGAACTTAATACAACAGAAAACGTATAAAATTCAAGTGATGTAGTAAGTCCAAAGAATATTCTTTGAAAAAATTTAAAAGACACACTTTGATTAAGGAAAACAAAAACATAAGTCAAGAATATACAGAAAGAATCAGGACAATGATATAGCAGAGAATATCTGAAATGCCAGTAAATTTGAACATTTGTGTAAAGTGGACCATTTCCTAGCTCCTACAGTTTACCAAAACTGACACAAGAGGAAATCATTTAAGTTTATTATGTCTGCCCTTGACATTCTCGAAACGCCCTGGCCTCAGAATTCAGCATCTGTAGTCCATGGTAACCTGTGGAGAGGGGGCGGGGCTGAGGGAGGTTGGAACACTGCCCTCACTGAGGGAGAGGGTGTGGCCATCTCTGCTGTGACTGAACATAGGCCAGGAGAGCAGGGAAACAAGGGCAGGGCCCTCACAGCCCGGCAAGCCCAGTAGGGTGTCACAAGCATTTAGGCCCAGGGCAAAGGGCGCCTTCTTTGTCTGCTCATCTGCTCAAACTCTCATTTTTCCACTCAGGCCGCCTCTTACTTGAAGTGTGTGTGGAACCTGCCCACGCAGTACATCTCGCTGCACAGCTAACCATATGTCTGGGCATCGTAGCTTCATGACAGGTGACCGAAATTCGCAGGCCCATGGGTCCCTGGGAAACCCGTGGCGAAGCTCCTGCCCGGGCCACAGTCTGCCCACTGCCCCTGACCGAGATCGGGGGCCGCAAAGCTGCCCTGTCTGAGTCCATGCCTCTAGAAGGAGAATTGGTCCAACACTTGTAGAAAACGGGGTCCTCGCAGGAAACTCTTTGGAGGGACACAAATAAATCTTGGCCGACTTTCTGATGAAGCTTACGAGCGTTCACACCTAAGCCTCTTACAAGGTCACCTGTTTAGATAAACATGAGCTCATGATCTAAATTTACACAATAATGAAGAAATCAGCTACAAGGGGAGACAATCAGCAAAAAACAATCAATTCCAGAATTAGATTCCCAAGGCCATCCATCAGATGTTGGAATAATCAGGTTCAAGGCAGAAAATATACATAAAACTGGAACTGAAACAAGGAACAAGGATGTTTTCAAAGACTGGTAGGATCTTTAAAACATTTTTAAAGTACATGTCATTGATAAAGATAAATACTCAAAGGTTGTGTAATACAACAGATTAATCTTTGAGAAGAGTGAATTTATGCTGTTTCTAAGACTATGGCTGCTCAGATTTTCTGCCTAATTATATAAGACGATTTCTCTAAAATATACACATTATTTCAACGACTTATTGGCTGTGAAATAAGTTAAGGATATTTCAAATGGCTTGTCTGCAAAGAAAGGGGAGATGTAGGGAATCACAGAAAGCCGAGGGGAAAATAGGTCAATATATACATTGCTATATGGTGAACTAAGCCATAGGCCAGCAACAATGTAGAGGACCTGACCCTTAGAAACTAACAAGTAAGCAGGAATCTTCAAAAGTTCAAATCTTTATGAGTAAAAAGATTCATTAAAATGAATAACCAAGTGTTTTACTTGACATCAGGAGACCAAAACAGTAAACACTGAGAACATAGAAAAAAGATAAATAAAGATATGAGCAGAACTTAATACAACAGAAAATGTATAAAATTCAGGTGATGTAGTAAGTCCAAAGAATATTCTTTGAAAAGATTTAAAAGACACACTTTGATTAAGGAAAACAAAAACATAAGTGAAGAATATACAGAGAGAATCAGGACAAACTTATAGCAGAGGAGATCTGAAATGCCAGTAAATTTGAACAATTCTGTAAAGTGGACCATTGCCTAGCTCCTAAAGTTTACCAAAACTGACACGAGAAGAAATAATTTACTGACATCATGTCTGCCCTTGGCATTCTCGGAATGCCCTGGCCTCAGAATGCATCATCTGTAGTCAATGGAAACCTGCGGAAAGGGGGCGGGGCTGAGGGAGTTTGGAACCCTGGCCTCACTGAGGGAGTGGGTGTGGCCATCTCTGCTGTGACTGAAAAAGGGGCAGGGGAGCGGGGGCCCAGGGTAGGGCCCTCAGAGCCCGGCAGGCCCAGTTGGTTGTCACAAGCATTTAGGCCCAGGCCAAAGGGCGCCTTCTTTGTCTGCACAGCTGCCCAAACACTCACCTTTCCACTCAGGCTGCCCTCTTACTTGAAGTGTGTGCGGAAGCTGTCCGCACAGTACACCTCGCTGCAGAGCTAACCGTAGGTCTGGGCATCGTAGCTTCCTGCCGGGTGCCCAAAGTTCGCAGGCAGATGGTTCCATGGGACACACGCAGAGAGTCTCCTGACAGAGCCACAGACCGCCCACAGCCCCTTCCCCAAATCGGGGGCCGCAAAGCAGCCCTGTCCGAGTCCCTGCCTCTAGAGGGAGTATTGGAACAACACTTGCAGAAAACGGGGTCCTCGCGGGCAACTCATTGGAGGGACACAAATAAATCTTTGCCGACTTTCTGCTGAAGCTTAAGAGCGTTCACACCAAAGCCTCTTACAAGGTCAGCTCTTTAGCTAAACATGAGCTCATAATCTAAATTTACACAATAATGAAGAAATCAGCTACAAGGGGGAGACAATCAGCAAAAACAAGCAATACCAGAATTAGATTCCCTAGGCCATCCATCAGATGTTGGAATAATCAGGTGCAAGGAAGGAAATATACATAAACCTGGAACTGAAACAAGGAACAAGGATGTTTTCAAAGACTGGTAGGATCTCTAAAACATTTTTAAACTACCTGTCATTGATAAAGCTAAATACTCAAAGGTTGTGTAATACAACAGATTCCTCATTGAGAAGAGTGAAATTATGATGTTTTGAAAACTATGGCAAGTCAGATTTTCTGCCTAATTAGATAAGAAGATTTCTCTAAAAAATACACATTATTTCAAAGACTTATTGGCTGTGAAATAAGTTAAGGGTATTTAAAATGGCTTGTCTGCAAAGAAAGGTGAGATTTAGGGAATCACAGAAATTCGAGGGGAAAATAGTTCAATATATACATTGCTATAGGGTGAACTAAGCTTTAGGCCAGCAACAATGTAGGGTACCTGACCCTTAGAAACTTACAAGTAAGCTGGAATCTTCAAAAGTTCAAATCTTTATAAGTAAAAAGATTTATGAAAAAGAATAACCAAGTGTTTTAATTGACATCAGAAAAGCAAAACAATAAACCCTGAGAACATAGAAAAAAGATAAATAAAGATATGAGCAGAACTTAATACAACAGAAAACGTATAAAATTCAGGTGATTTAGTAAGTCCAAAGAATATTCTTTGAAAAGATTTAAAAGACACACTTTGATTAAGGAAAACAAAAACATAAGTAAAGAATATAGAGAAAGAATCAGGACAATGTTATAGCAGAGAATATATGAAATGCCAGTAAATTTGAACATTTCAGTAAAGTGGACCTTTTCCTAGCTCCTAAAGTTTACCAAAAGTGACACAAGAGGAAATCATTTAAGGTCATCATGTCTGCCCTTGGCATTCTCAGAACGCCCTGGTCTCAGAATGCAGCATCTGTAGACCATGGTAACTTGCGGAGAGGGGGCAGTACTGAATGAGGCTGGAACACTGCCCTCACTGAGGGAGTGGGTGTGGCCATCTCTGCTGTGACTGAACAAAGGGCAGGGGAGCAGGGCGTCCAGTGCAGGGCCCTCAGAGCCCGGCAGGCAATGTTCGGTTTCTCAAGCATTTGGGCCCAGGCAAAAGGCCGCCTTCTTTGTCTGCACAGCTGCCCCAGCTCTCACCTTTCCACTCAGGCCGCCCTCTTACTTGAAGTGTGTGTGGAACCTGTGCGCGCAGTTCACCCCGCTGTGCAGCCAACCATAGGTAGGGGCATCGTAGCTTCCTGCCAGGTGACCGAGGATCGCAGGCATATTGTTCCCTGGGACACACGCAGAGAGGCTCCTGACCGAGCCACAGGCCTCCCACAGCCCCTTCCCCAAATCGGGGGGCGCAAAGCAGCCCTGTCCGAGTCCCTGCCTCTAGAAGGAGTATTTGACCAACACTTGTAGAAATCGGGGTCCTCACAGGAAACTCAATGGAGGGACACAAATAAATCTCTGCCGACTTTCTGATGAAACTTAAGAGAGTTAACACCTAAGCCTCTTACAAGGTCAGCTGTTTAGCTAAACAGGAGCTCATGAACAAAATTTACACAGTAATGAAGAAATCAGCTACAAGGGGGAGACAATCAGCAAAAACAAGCAATACCAGAATTAGATTCCCTAGGCCATCCATCAGATGTTGGAATAATCATTTGCAAGGCAGAAAATATACATAAAACTGGAACTGAAACAAGGAATAAGGATGTTTTCAAAGACTGGTAGGATCTCTAAAATATTTTTAAAGTACATGTCATAGATAAAGGTAAATACTCAAAGTTGTGTAATACAACAGATTCAACAGTTAGAAGACTGAAAGTATGCTGTTTTGAAAAGTATGGCAGGTCAGATTTTCTGCCTAATTATATAAGAAGATTTCTCTAAAAAATACACATTATTTCAAAGACTTATTGGCTGTGAAATAAGTTAAAGGTATTTCAAATGGCTTGTCTGCAAAGAAAGGTGAGATGTAGGGAATCACAGAAAGTCGAGGGCAAAATAGGTCAATATATACATTGCTATATGGTGAACTAACCTTACTCCAGCAACAATGTAGTCGACGTGACCCTTAGAAACTTACATGTAAGCTGGAATCTTCAAAAGTTCAAATATTTATAAATAAAAAGATTGATGAAAATGAATAACCAAGTGTTTTAATTGACATCAGAAGATCAAAACAATAAACCCTTAGAATATAGAAAAAAGATAAATAAAGATATGAGCAGAACTTAATACAACAGAAAACGTATAAAATTCAGGTGATGTAGTAAGTCCAAAGAATATTCTTTGAAAAGATTTAAAAGCACACTTTGATTAAGGAAAACACAAACATAAGTAAACAATATACAGAAAGAATCAGGACAAAATTATAGCAGAGAATATAGGAAATGCCAGTAAATTAGAACATTTCTGTAAAGTGGACCATTTCCTAGCTCCAAAAGTTTACCAAAACTGACACCAGAGGAAATCATTTAAGGTCATCATGTCTTCCCTTGGCACTCTCGGAATGCCCTTGCCTCAGTATGCAACATCTGTAGTCCATGGTGTCCTACGGAGAGGGGTCGGCACTGAGGGAGTTTCAAACACTGCCCTCAGTAATGGAGAGGTTGTGGCCATCTCTGCTGTGACTAAACAAAGGTCATGGGAGCAGGGGGCCCAGGGCAGGGCCCTCAGAGCCCGGCAGGCCCAGTGGTGTGTCACAAGAATTTAGGCGCTGGCCAAAGGACGCCTGCTTTGTCTGCACAGCTGCCCAAATACACACCTTTCCACTCAGGCCGCCCTCTTATTTGAAGTGTGTGTGGAACCTGTCCACGCAGTACACTTCGCTGCACAGGTATCCATAGGTCTGGGCACCGTAGCTTCCTGTCAGGTTACAGAAGTTCGCAGGCAGATGGGACCCAGCGACACACACGTAGAGGCTCCAACCGGGCCACAGGCCGCCCACTGCCCCTGCCCCAGAATGTGGGCCGCATATCAGCCCTCTCTGTGTCCCCTGCCTGTAGAGGGAGTATTGGACCAACACTTGTAGCAAACGGGGTCCTTGCGGGCAACTCATTGGAGGGACACAAATAAATCTTTGCCGACTTTCTGATGAAGCTTACGAGCGTTCACACCTAAGCCTCGTACAAGGTCAGCTGTTTGGCTAAACATGAGCTCATGATCTAAATTTACACAATAATGAAGGAATCAGCTACAAGGGGGATACAATCAGCAAAAACAATCAATACCAGAATTAGATTCCCTAGGCCATCCATCAGATGTTGGAATAATCAGGTGCAAGGCAGAAAATATACATAAAACTGGAACTGAAGCAAGGAACAAGGATGTTTTCAAAGACTGGTAGGATCTCTAAAATATTTTTAAAGTACATGTCATTGATAAAGCTAAACACTCAAAGGTTGGGTAATACAACAGATTCATAATTGAGAAGAGTGAAATTATGCTGTTTTGAAAACTATGGCAGGTCAGATTTTCTGCCTAATTATAGAAGAAGATTTCTCTAAAAAATACACATTATTTCAAAGACTTATTGGCTGTGAACTATGTTAAGGGTATTTCAAATGGATTGTTGGCAAAGGAAGGTGAGATGTATCGAATCACAGAAAGTCGAGGGGAAAATAGGTCAATATATACATTGCTGTATGGTGAACTAAGCCTTAGGTCAGTAACAATGTAGAGGACCTGACCCTTAGAAATTTACAAGTAAGTTGGAGTCTTCCAAAGTTCAAAAGTTTATATGTAAAAAGATTGATGAAAATGAATAACCAAGTGTTTTAATGGACATCAGAAGATCAAAACAATAAACCCTGAGAACATAGAAAAAAGATAAATAAAGATATGAGCAGAACTTAATACAACAGAAAACGTATAAAATTCAAGTGATGTAGTAAGTCCAAAGAATATTCTTTGAAAAAATTTAAAAGACACACTTTGATTAAGGAAAACAAAAACATAAGTCAAGAATATACAGAAAGAATCAGGACAATGATATAGCAGAGAATATCTGAAATGCCAGTAAATTTGAACATTTGTGTAAAGTGGACCATTTCCTAGCTCCTACAGTTTACCAAAACTGACACAAGAGGAAATCATTTAAGTTTATTATGTCTGCCCTTGACATTCTCGAAACGCCCTGGCCTCAGAATTCAGCATCTGTAGTCCATGGTAACCTGTGGAGAGGGGGCGGGGCTGAGGGAGGTTGGAACACTGCCCTCACTGAGGGAGAGGGTGTGGCCATCTCTGCTGTGACTGAACATAGGCCAGGAGAGCAGGGAAACAAGGGCAGGGCCCTCACAGCCCGGCAAGCCCAGTAGGGTGTCACAAGCATTTAGGCCCAGGGCAAAGGGCGCCTTCTTTGTCTGCTCATCTGCTCAAACTCTCATTTTTCCACTCAGGCCGCCTCTTACTTGAAGTGTGTGTGGAACCTGCCCACGCAGTACATCTCGCTGCACAGCTAACCATATGTCTGGGCATCGTAGCTTCATGACAGGTGACCGAAATTCGCAGGCCCATGGGTCCCTGGGAAACCCGTGGCGAAGCTCCTGCCCGGGCCACAGTCTGCCCACTGCCCCTGACCGAGATCGGGGGCCGCAAAGCTGCCCTGTCTGAGTCCATGCCTCTAGAAGGAGAATTGGTCCAACACTTGTAGAAAACGGGGTCCTCGCAGGAAACTCTTTGGAGGGACACAAATAAATCTTGGCCGACTTTCTGATGAAGCTTACGAGCGTTCACACCTAAGCCTCTTACAAGGTCACCTGTTTAGATAAACATGAGCTCATGATCTAAATTTACACAATAATGAAGAAATCAGCTACAAGGGGAGACAATCAGCAAAAAACAATCAATTCCAGAATTAGATTCCCAAGGCCATCCATCAGATGTTGGAATAATCAGGTTCAAGGCAGAAAATATACATAAAACTGGAACTGAAACAAGGAACAAGGATGTTTTCAAAGACTGGTAGGATCTTTAAAACATTTTTAAAGTACATGTCATTGATAAAGATAAATACTCAAAGGTTGTGTAATACAACAGATTAATCTTTGAGAAGAGTGAATTTATGCTGTTTCTAAGACTATGGCTGCTCAGATTTTCTGCCTAATTATATAAGACGATTTCTCTAAAATATACACATTATTTCAACGACTTATTGGCTGTGAAATAAGTTAAGGATATTTCAAATGGCTTGTCTGCAAAGAAAGGGGAGATGTAGGGAATCACAGAAAGCCGAGGGGAAAATAGGTCAATATATACATTGCTATATGGTGAACTAAGCCATAGGCCAGCAACAATGTAGAGGACCTGACCCTTAGAAACTAACAAGTAAGCAGGAATCTTCAAAAGTTCAAATCTTTATGAGTAAAAAGATTCATTAAAATGAATAACCAAGTGTTTTACTTGACATCAGGAGACCAAAACAGTAAACACTGAGAACATAGAAAAAAGATAAATAAAGATATGAGCAGAACTTAATACAACAGAAAATGTATAAAATTCAGGTGATGTAGTAAGTCCAAAGAATATTCTTTGAAAAGATTTAAAAGACACACTTTGATTAAGGAAAACAAAAACATAAGTGAAGAATATACAGAGAGAATCAGGACAAACTTATAGCAGAGGAGACCTGAAATGCCAGTAAATTTGAACAATTCTGTAAAGTGGACCATTGCCTAGCTCCTAAAGTTTACCAAAACTGACACGAGAAGAAATAATTTACTGACATCATGTCTGCCCTTGGCATTCTCGGAATGCCCTGGCCTCAGAATGCATCATCTGTAGTCAATGGAAACCTGCGGAAAGGGGGCGGGGCTGAGGGAGTTTGGAACCCTGGCCTCACTGAGGGAGTGGGTGTGGCCATCTCTGCTGTGACTGAAAAAGGGGCAGGGGAGCGGGGGCCCAGGGTAGGGCCCTCAGAGCCCGGCAGGCCCAGTTGGTTGTCACAAGCATTTAGGCCCAGGCCAAAGGGCGCCTTCTTTGTCTGCACAGCTGCCCAAACACTCACCTTTCCACTCAGGCTGCCCTCTTACTTGAAGTGTGTGCGGAAGCTGTCCGCACAGTACACCTCGCTGCAGAGCTAACCGTAGGTCTGGGCATCGTAGCTTCCTGCCGGGTGCCCAAAGTTCGCAGGCAGATGGTTCCATGGGACACACGCAGAGAGTCTCCTGACAGAGCCACAGACCGCCCACAGCCCCTTCCCCAAATCGGGGGCCGCAAAGCAGCCCTGTCCGAGTCCCTGCCTCTAGAGGGAGTATTGGAACAACACTTGCAGAAAACGGGGTCCTCGCGGGCAACTCATTGGAGGGACACAAATAAATCTTTGCCGACTTTCTGCTGAAGCTTAAGAGCGTTCACACCAAAGCCTCTTACAAGGTCAGCTCTTTAGCTAAACATGAGCTCATAATCTAAATTTACACAATAATGAAGAAATCAGCTACAAGGGGGAGACAATCAGCAAAAACAAGCAATACCAGAATTAGATTCCCTAGGCCATCCATCAGATGTTGGAATAATCAGGTGCAAGGAAGGAAATATACATAAACCTGGAACTGAAACAAGGAACAAGGATGTTTTCAAAGACTGGTAGGATCTCTAAAACATTTTTAAACTACCTGTCATTGATAAAGCTAAATACTCAAAGGTTGTGTAATACAACAGATTCCTCATTGAGAAGAGTGAAATTATGATGTTTTGAAAACTATGGCAAGTCAGATTTTCTGCCTAATTAGATAAGAAGATTTCTCTAAAAAATACACATTATTTCAAAGACTTATTGGCTGTGAAATAAGTTAAGGGTATTTAAAATGGCTTGTCTGCAAAGAAAGGTGAGATTTAGGGAATCACAGAAATTCGAGGGGAAAATAGTTCAATATATACATTGCTATAGGGTGAACTAAGCTTTAGGCCAGCAACAATGTAGGGTACCTGACCCTTAGAAACTTACAAGTAAGCTGGAATCTTCAAAAGTTCAAATCTTTATAAGTAAAAAGATTTATGAAAAAGAATAACCAAGTGTTTTAATTGACATCAGAAAAGCAAAACAATAAACCCTGAGAACATAGAAAAAAGATAAATAAAGATATGAGCAGAACTTAATACAACAGAAAACGTATAAAATTCAGGTGATTTAGTAAGTCCAAAGAATATTCTTTGAAAAGATTTAAAAGACACACTTTGATTAAGGAAAACAAAAACATAAGTAAAGAATATAGAGAAAGAATCAGGACAATGTTATAGCAGAGAATATATGAAATGCCAGTAAATTTGAACATTTCAGTAAAGTGGACCTTTTCCTAGCTCCTAAAGTTTACCAAAAGTGACACAAGAGGAAATCATTTAAGGTCATCATGTCTGCCCTTGGCATTCTCAGAACGCCCTGGTCTCAGAATGCAGCATCTGTAGACCATGGTAACTTGCGGAGAGGGGGCAGTACTGAATGAGGCTGGAACACTGCCCTCACTGAGGGAGTGGGTGTGGCCATCTCTGCTGTGACTGAACAAAGGGCAGGGGAGCAGGGCGTCCAGTGCAGGGCCCTCAGAGCCCGGCAGGCAATGTTCGGTTTCTCAAGCATTTGGGCCCAGGCAAAAGGCCGCCTTCTTTGTCTGCACAGCTGCCCCAGCTCTCACCTTTCCACTCAGGCCGCCCTCTTACTTGAAGTGTGTGTGGAACCTGTGCGCGCAGTTCACCCCGCTGTGCAGCCAACCATAGGTAGGGGCATCGTAGCTTCCTGCCAGGTGACCGAGGATCGCAGGCATATTGTTCCCTGGGACACACGCAGAGAGGCTCCTGACCGAGCCACAGGCCTCCCACAGCCCCTTCCCCAAATCGGGGGGCGCAAAGCAGCCCTGTCCGAGTCCCTGCCTCTAGAAGGAGTATTTGACCAACACTTGTAGAAATCGGGGTCCTCGCAGGAAACTCAATGGAGGGACACAAATAAATCTCTGCCGACTTTCTGATGAAACTTAAGAGAGTTAACACCTAAGCCTCTTACAAGGTCAGCTGTTTAGCTAAACAGGAGCTCATGAACAAAATTTACACAGTAATGAAGAAATCAGCTACAAGGGGGAGACAATCAGCAAAAACAAGCAATACCAGAATTAGATTCCCTAGGCCATCCATCAGATGTTGGAATAATCATTTGCAAGGCAGAAAATATACATAAAACTGGAACTGAAACAAGGAATAAGGATGTTTTCAAAGACTGGTAGGATCTCTAAAATATTTTTAAAGTACATGTCATAGATAAAGGTAAATACTCAAAGTTGTGTAATACAACAGATTCAACAGTTAGAAGACTGAAAGTATGCTGTTTTGAAAAGTATGGCAGGTCAGATTTTCTGCCTAATTATATAAGAAGATTTCTCTAAAAAATACACATTATTTCAAAGACTTATTGGCTGTGAAATAAGTTAAAGGTATTTCAAATGGCTTGTCTGCAAAGAAAGGTGAGATGTAGGGAATCACAGAAAGTCGAGGGCAAAATAGGTCAATATATACATTGCTATATGGTGAACTAACCTTACTCCAGCAACAATGTAGTCGACGTGACCCTTAGAAACTTACATGTAAGCTGGAATCTTCAAAAGTTCAAATATTTATAAATAAAAAGATTGATGAAAATGAATAACCAAGTGTTTTAATTGACATCAGAAGATCAAAACAATAAACCCTTAGAATATAGAAAAAAGATAAATAAAGATATGAGCAGAACTTAATACAACAGAAAACGTATAAAATTCAGGTGATGTAGTAAGTCCAAAGAATATTCTTTGAAAAGATTTAAAAGCACACTTTGATTAAGGAAAACACAAACATAAGTAAACAATATACAGAAAGAATCAGGACAAAATTATAGCAGAGAATATAGGAAATGCCAGTAAATTAGAACATTTCTGTAAAGTGGACCATTTCCTAGCTCCAAAAGTTTACCAAAACTGACACCAGAGGAAATCATTTAAGGTCATCATGTCTTCCCTTGGCACTCTCGGAATGCCCTTGCCTCAGTATGCAACATCTGTAGTCCATGGTGTCCTACGGAGAGGGGTCGGCACTGAGGGAGTTTCAAACACTGCCCTCAGTAATGGAGAGGTTGTGGCCATCTCTGCTGTGACTAAACAAAGGTCATGGGAGCAGGGGGCCCAGGGCAGGGCCCTCAGAGCCCGGCAGGCCCAGTGGTGTGTCACAAGAATTTAGGCGCTGGCCAAAGGACGCCTGCTTTGTCTGCACAGCTGCCCAAATACACACCTTTCCACTCAGGCCGCCCTCTTATTTGAAGTGTGTGTGGAACCTGTCCACGCAGTACACTTCGCTGCACAGGTATCCATAGGTCTGGGCACCGTAGCTTCCTGTCAGGTTACAGAAGTTCGCAGGCAGATGGGACCCAGCGACACACACGTAGAGGCTCCAACCGGGCCACAGGCCGCCCACTGCCCCTGCCCCAGAATGTGGGCCGCATATCAGCCCTCTCTGTGTCCCCTGCCTGTAGAGGGAGTATTGGACCAACACTTGTAGCAAACGGGGTCCTTGCGGGCAACTCATTGGAGGGACACAAATAAATCTTTGCCGACTTTCTGATGAAGCTTACGAGCGTTCACACCTAAGCCTCGTACAAGGTCAGCTGTTTGGCTAAACATGAGCTCATGATCTAAATTTACACAATAATGAAGGAATCAGCTACAAGGGGGATACAATCAGCAAAAACAATCAATACCAGAATTAGATTCCCTAGGCCATCCATCAGATGTTGGAATAATCAGGTGCAAGGCAGAAAATATACATAAAACTGGAACTGAAGCAAGGAACAAGGATGTTTTCAAAGACTGGTAGGATCTCTAAAATATTTTTAAAGTACATGTCATTGATAAAGCTAAACACTCAAAGGTTGGGTAATACAACAGATTCATAATTGAGAAGAGTGAAATTATGCTGTTTTGAAAACTATGGCAGGTCAGATTTTCTGCCTAATTATAGAAGAAGATTTCTCTAAAAAATACACATTATTTCAAAGACTTATTGGCTGTGAACTATGTTAAGGGTATTTCAAATGGATTGTTGGCAAAGGAAGGTGAGATGTATCGAATCACAGAAAGTCGAGGGGAAAATAGGTCAATATATACATTGCTGTATGGTGAACTAAGCCTTAGGTCAGTAACAATGTAGAGGACCTGACCCTTAGAAATTTACAAGTAAGTTGGAGTCTTCCAAAGTTCAAAAGTTTATATGTAAAAAGATTGATGAAAATGAATAACCAAGTGTTTTAATGGACATCAGAAGATCAAAACAATAAACCCTGAGAACATAGAAAAAAGATAAATAAAGATATGAGCAGAACTTAATACAACAGAAAACGTATAAAATTCAAGTGATGTAGTAAGTCCAAAGAATATTCTTTGAAAAAATTTAAAAGACACACTTTGATTAAGGAAAACAAAAACATAAGTCAAGAATATACAGAAAGAATCAGGACAATGATATAGCAGAGAATATCTGAAATGCCAGTAAATTTGAACATTTGTGTAAAGTGGACCATTTCCTAGCTCCTACAGTTTACCAAAACTGACACAAGAGGAAATCATTTAAGTTTATTATGTCTGCCCTTGACATTCTCGAAACGCCCTGGCCTCAGAATTCAGCATCTGTAGTCCATGGTAACCTGTGGAGAGGGGGCGGGGCTGAGGGAGGTTGGAACACTGCCCTCACTGAGGGAGAGGGTGTGGCCATCTCTGCTGTGACTGAACATAGGCCAGGAGAGCAGGGAAACAAGGGCAGGGCCCTCACAGCCCGGCAAGCCCAGTAGGGTGTCACAAGCATTTAGGCCCAGGGCAAAGAGCGCCTTCTTTGTCTGCTCATCTGCTCAAACTCTCATTTTTCCACTCAGGCCGCCTCTTACTTGAAGTGTGTGTGGAACCTGCCCACGCAGTACATCTCGCTGCACAGCTAACCATATGTCTGGGCATCGTAGCTTCATGACAGGTGACCGAAATTCGCAGGCCCATGGGTCCCTGGGAAACCCGTGGCGAAGCTCCTGCCCGGGCCACAGTCTGCCCACTGCCCCTGACCGAGATCGGGGGCCGCAAAGCTGCCCTGTCTGAGTCCATGCCTCTAGAAGGAGAATTGGTCCAACACTTGTAGAAAACGGGGTCCTCGCAGGAAACTCTTTGGAGGGACACAAATAAATCTTGGCCGACTTTCTGATGAAGCTTACGAGCGTTCACACCTAAGCCTCTTACAAGGTCACCTGTTTAGATAAACATGAGCTCATGATCTAAATTTACACAATAATGAAGAAATCAGCTACAAGGGGAGACAATCAGCAAAAAACAATCAATTCCAGAATTAGATTCCCAAGGCCATCCATCAGATGTTGGAATAATCAGGTTCAAGGCAGAAAATATACATAAAACTGGAACTGAAACAAGGAACAAGGATGTTTTCAAAGACTGGTAGGATCTTTAAAACATTTTTAAAGTACATGTCATTGATAAAGATAAATACTCAAAGGTTGTGTAATACAACAGATTAATCTTTGAGAAGAGTGAATTTATGCTGTTTCTAAGACTATGGCTGCTCAGATTTTCTGCCTAATTATATAAGACGATTTCTCTAAAATATACACATTATTTCAACGACTTATTGGCTGTGAAATAAGTTAAGGATATTTCAAATGGCTTGTCTGCAAAGAAAGGGGAGATGTAGGGAATCACAGAAAGCCGAGGGGAAAATAGGTCAATATATACATTGCTATATGGTGAACTAAGCCATAGGCCAGCAACAATGTAGAGGACCTGACCCTTAGAAACTAACAAGTAAGCAGGAATCTTCAAAAGTTCAAATCTTTATGAGTAAAAAGATTCATTAAAATGAATAACCAAGTGTTTTACTTGACATCAGGAGACCAAAACAATAAACACTGAGAACATAGAAAAAAGATAAATAAAGATATGAGCAGAACTTAATACAACAGAAAATGTATAAAATTCAGGTGATGTAGTAAGTCCAAAGAATATTCTTTGAAAAGATTTAAAAGACACACTTTGATTAAGGAAAACAAAAACATAAGTGAAGAATATACAGAGAGAATCAGGACAAACTTATAGCAGAGGAGATCTGAAATGCCAGTAAATTTGAACAATTCTGTAAAGTGGACCATTGCCTAGCTCCTAAAGTTTACCAAAACTGACACGAGAAGAAATAATTTACTGACATCATGTCTGCCCTTGGCATTCTCGGAATGCCCTGGCCTCAGAATGCATCATCTGTAGTCAATGGAAACCTGCGGAAAGGGGGCGGGGCTGAGGGAGTTTGGAACCCTGGCCTCACTGAGGGAGTGGGTGTGGCCATCTCTGCTGTGACTGAAAAAGGGGCAGGGGAGCGGGGGCCCAGGGTAGGGCCCTCAGAGCCCGGCAGGCCCAGTTGGTTGTCACAAGCATTTAGGCCCAGGCCAAAGGGCGCCTTCTTTGTCTGCACAGCTGCCCAAACACTCACCTTTCCACTCAGGCTGCCCTCTTACTTGAAGTGTGTGCGGAAGCTGTCCGCACAGTACACCTCGCTGCAGAGCTAACCGTAGGTCTGGGCATCGTAGCTTCCTGCCGGGTGCCCAAAGTTCGCAGGCAGATGGTTCCATGGGACACACGCAGAGAGTCTCCTGACAGAGCCACAGACCGCCCACAGCCCCTTCCCCAAATCGGGGGCCGCAAAGCAGCCCTGTCCGAGTCCCTGCCTCTAGAGGGAGTATTGGAACAACACTTGCAGAAAACGGGGTCCTCGCGGGCAACTCATTGGAGGGACACAAATAAATCTTTGCCGACTTTCTGCTGAAGCTTAAGAGCGTTCACACCAAAGCCTCTTACAAGGTCAGCTCTTTAGCTAAACATGAGCTCATAATCTAAATTTACACAATAATGAAGAAATCAGCTACAAGGGGGAGACAATCAGCAAAAACAAGCAATACCAGAATTAGATTCCCTAGGCCATCCATCAGATGTTGGAATAATCAGGTGCAAGGAAGGAAATATACATAAACCTGGAACTGAAACAAGGAACAAGGATGTTTTCAAAGACTGGTAGGATCTCTAAAACATTTTTAAACTACCTGTCATTGATAAAGCTAAATACTCAAAGGTTGTGTAATACAACAGATTCCTCATTGAGAAGAGTGAAATTATGATGTTTTGAAAACTATGGCAAGTCAGATTTTCTGCCTAATTAGATAAGAAGATTTCTCTAAAAAATACACATTATTTCAAAGACTTATTGGCTGTGAAATAAGTTAAGGGTATTTAAAATGGCTTGTCTGCAAAGAAAGGTGAGATTTAGGGAATCACAGAAATTCGAGGGGAAAATAGTTCAATATATACATTGCTATAGGGTGAACTAAGCTTTAGGCCAGCAACAATGTAGGGTACCTGACCCTTAGAAACTTACAAGTAAGCTGGAATCTTCAAAAGTTCAAATCTTTATAAGTAAAAAGATTTATGAAAAAGAATAACCAAGTGTTTTAATTGACATCAGAAAAGCAAAACAATAAACCCTGAGAACATAGAAAAAAGATAAATAAAGATATGAGCAGAACTTAATACAACAGAAAACGTATAAAATTCAGGTGATTTAGTAAGTCCAAAGAATATTCTTTGAAAAGATTTAAAAGACACACTTTGATTAAGGAAAACAAAAACATAAGTAAAGAATATAGAGAAAGAATCAGGACAATGTTATAGCAGAGAATATATGAAATGCCAGTAAATTTGAACATTTCAGTAAAGTGGACCTTTTCCTAGCTCCTAAAGTTTACCAAAAGTGACACAAGAGGAAATCATTTAAGGTCATCATGTCTGCCCTTGGCATTCTCAGAACGCCCTGGTCTCAGAATGCAGCATCTGTAGACCATGGTAACTTGCGGAGAGGGGGCAGTACTGAATGAGGCTGGAACACTGCCCTCACTGAGGGAGTGGGTGTGGCCATCTCTGCTGTGACTGAACAAAGGGCAGGGGAGCAGGGCGTCCAGTGCAGGGCCCTCAGAGCCCGGCAGGCAATGTTCGGTTTCTCAAGCATTTGGGCCCAGGCAAAAGGCCGCCTTCTTTGTCTGCACAGCTGCCCCAGCTCTCACCTTTCCACTCAGGCCGCCCTCTTACTTGAAGTGTGTGTGGAACCTGTGCGCGCAGTTCACCCCGCTGTGCAGCCAACCATAGGTAGGGGCATCGTAGCTTCCTGCCAGGTGACCGAGGATCGCAGGCATATTGTTCCCTGGGACACACGCAGAGAGGCTCCTGACCGAGCCACAGGCCTCCCACAGCCCCTTCCCCAAATCGGGGGGCGCAAAGCAGCCCTGTCCGAGTCCCTGCCTCTAGAAGGAGTATTTGACCAACACTTGTAGAAATCGGGGTCCTCGCAGGAAACTCAATGGAGGGACACAAATAAATCTCTGCCGACTTTCTGATGAAACTTAAGAGAGTTAACACCTAAGCCTCTTACAAGGTCAGCTGTTTAGCTAAACAGGAGCTCATGAACAAAATTTACACAGTAATGAAGAAATCAGCTACAAGGGGGAGACAATCAGCAAAAACAAGCAATACCAGAATTAGATTCCCTAGGCCATCCATCAGATGTTGGAATAATCATTTGCAAGGCAGAAAATATACATAAAACTGGAACTGAAACAAGGAATAAGGATGTTTTCAAAGACTGGTAGGATCTCTAAAATATTTTTAAAGTACATGTCATAGATAAAGGTAAATACTCAAAGTTGTGTAATACAACAGATTCAACAGTTAGAAGACTGAAAGTATGCTGTTTTGAAAAGTATGGCAGGTCAGATTTTCTGCCTAATTATATAAGAAGATTTCTCTAAAAAATACACATTATTTCAAAGACTTATTGGCTGTGAAATAAGTTAAAGGTATTTCAAATGGCTTGTCTGCAAAGAAAGGTGAGATGTAGGGAATCACAGAAAGTCGAGGGCAAAATAGGTCAATATATACATTGCTATATGGTGAACTAACCTTACTCCAGCAACAATGTAGTCGACGTGACCCTTAGAAACTTACATGTAAGCTGGAATCTTCAAAAGTTCAAATATTTATAAATAAAAAGATTGATGAAAATGAATAACCAAGTGTTTTAATTGACATCAGAAGATCAAAACAATAAACCCTTAGAATATAGAAAAAAGATAAATAAAGATATGAGCAGAACTTAATACAACAGAAAACGTATAAAATTCAGGTGATGTAGTAAGTCCAAAGAATATTCTTTGAAAAGATTTAAAAGCACACTTTGATTAAGGAAAACACAAACATAAGTAAACAATATACAGAAAGAATCAGGACAAAATTATAGCAGAGAATATAGGAAATGCCAGTAAATTAGAACATTTCTGTAAAGTGGACCATTTCCTAGCTCCAAAAGTTTACCAAAACTGACACCAGAGGAAATCATTTAAGGTCATCATGTCTTCCCTTGGCACTCTCGGAATGCCCTTGCCTCAGTATGCAACATCTGTAGTCCATGGTGTCCTACGGAGAGGGGTCGGCACTGAGGGAGTTTCAAACACTGCCCTCAGTAATGGAGAGGTTGTGGCCATCTCTGCTGTGACTAAACAAAGGTCATGGGAGCAGGGGGCCCAGGGCAGGGCCCTCAGAGCCCGGCAGGCCCAGTGGTGTGTCACAAGAATTTAGGCGCTGGCCAAAGGACGCCTGCTTTGTCTGCACAGCTGCCCAAATACACACCTTTCCACTCAGGCCGCCCTCTTATTTGAAGTGTGTGTGGAACCTGTCCACGCAGTACACTTCGCTGCACAGGTATCCATAGGTCTGGGCACCGTAGCTTCCTGTCAGGTTACAGAAGTTCGCAGGCAGATGGGACCCAGCGACACACACGTAGAGGCTCCAACCGGACCACAGGCCGCCCACTGCCCCTGCCCCAGAATGTGGGCCGCATATCAGCCCTCTCTGTGTCCCCTGCCTGTAGAGGGAGTATTGGACCAACACTTGTAGCAAACGGGGTCCTTGCGGGCAACTCATTGGAGGGACACAAATAAATCTTTGCCGACTTTCTGATGAAGCTTACGAGCGTTCACACCTAAGCCTCGTACAAGGTCAGCTGTTTGGCTAAACATGAGCTCATGATCTAAATTTACACAATAATGAAGGAATCAGCTACAAGGGGGATACAATCAGCAAAAACAATCAATACCAGAATTAGATTCCCTAGGCCATCCATCAGATGTTGGAATAATCAGGTGCAAGGCAGAAAATATACATAAAACTGGAACTGAAGCAAGGAACAAGGATGTTTTCAAAGACTGGTAGGATCTCTAAAATATTTTTAAAGTACATGTCATTGATAAAGCTAAACACTCAAAGGTTGGGTAATACAACAGATTCATAATTGAGAAGAGTGAAATTATGCTGTTTTGAAAACTATGGCAGGTCAGATTTTCTGCCTAATTATAGAAGAAGATTTCTCTAAAATATACACATTATTTCAACGACTTATTGGCTGTGAAATAAGTTAAGGATATTTCAAATGGCTTGTCTGCAAAGAAAGGGGAGATGTAGGGAATCACAGAAAGCCGAGGGGAAAATAGGTCAATATATACATTGCTATATGGTGAACTAAGCCATAGGCCAGCAACAATGTAGAGGACCTGACCCTTAGAAACTAACAAGTAAGCAGGAATCTTCAAAAGTTCAAATCTTTATGAGTAAAAAGATTCATTAAAATGAATAACCAAGTGTTTTACTTGACATCAGGAGACCAAAACAATAAACACTGAGAACATAGAAAAAAGATAAATAAAGATATGAGCAGAACTTAATACAACAGAAAATGTATAAAATTCAGGTGATGTAGTAAGTCCAAAGAATATTCTTTGAAAAGATTTAAAAGACACACTTTGATTAAGGAAAACAAAAACATAAGTGAAGAATATACAGAGAGAATCAGGACAAACTTATAGCAGAGGAGATCTGAAATGCCAGTAAATTTGAACAATTCTGTAAAGTGGACCATTGCCTAGCTCCTAAAGTTTACCAAAACTGACACGAGAAGAAATAATTTACTGACATCATGTCTGCCCTTGGCATTCTCGGAATGCCCTGGCCTCAGAATGCATCATCTGTAGTCAATGGAAACCTGCGGAAAGGGGGCGGGGCTGAGGGAGTTTGGAACCCTGGCCTCACTGAGGGAGTGGGTGTGGCCATCTCTGCTGTGACTGAAAAAGGGGCAGGGGAGCGGGGGCCCAGGGTAGGGCCCTCAGAGCCCGGCAGGCCCAGTTGGTTGTCACAAGCATTTAGGCCCAGGCCAAAGGGCGCCTTCTTTGTCTGCACAGCTGCCCAAACACTCACCTTTCCACTCAGGCTGCCCTCTTACTTGAAGTGTGTGCGGAAGCTGTCCGCACAGTACACCTCGCTGCAGAGCTAACCGTAGGTCTGGGCATCGTAGCTTCCTGCCGGGTGCCCAAAGTTCGCAGGCAGATGGTTCCATGGGACACACGCAGAGAGTCTCCTGACAGAGCCACAGACCGCCCACAGCCCCTTCCCCAAATCGGGGGCCGCAAAGCAGCCCTGTCCGAGTCCCTGCCTCTAGAGGGAGTATTGGAACAACACTTGCAGAAAACGGGGTCCTCGCGGGCAACTCATTGGAGGGACACAAATAAATCTTTGCCGACTTTCTGCTGAAGCTTAAGAGCGTTCACACCAAAGCCTCTTACAAGGTCAGCTCTTTAGCTAAACATGAGCTCATAATCTAAATTTACACAATAATGAAGAAATCAGCTACAAGGGGGAGACAATCAGCAAAAACAAGCAATACCAGAATTAGATTCCCTAGGCCATCCATCAGATGTTGGAATAATCAGGTGCAAGGAAGGAAATATACATAAACCTGGAACTGAAACAAGGAACAAGGATGTTTTCAAAGACTGGTAGGATCTCTAAAACATTTTTAAACTACCTGTCATTGATAAAGCTAAATACTCAAAGGTTGTGTAATACAACAGATTCCTCATTGAGAAGAGTGAAATTATGATGTTTTGAAAACTATGGCAAGTCAGATTTTCTGCCTAATTAGATAAGAAGATTTCTCTAAAAAATACACATTATTTCAAAGACTTATTGGCTGTGAAATAAGTTAAGGGTATTTAAAATGGCTTGTCTGCAAAGAAAGGTGAGATTTAGGGAATCACAGAAATTCGAGGGGAAAATAGTTCAATATATACATTGCTATAGGGTGAACTAAGCTTTAGGCCAGCAACAATGTAGGGTACCTGACCCTTAGAAACTTACAAGTAAGCTGGAATCTTCAAAAGTTCAAATCTTTATAAGTAAAAAGATTTATGAAAAAGAATAACCAAGTGTTTTAATTGACATCAGAAAAGCAAAACAATAAACCCTGAGAACATAGAAAAAAGATAAATAAAGATATGAGCAGAACTTAATACAACAGAAAACGTATAAAATTCAGGTGATTTAGTAAGTCCAAAGAATATTCTTTGAAAAGATTTAAAAGACACACTTTGATTAAGGAAAACAAAAACATAAGTAAAGAATATAGAGAAAGAATCAGGACAATGTTATAGCAGAGAATATATGAAATGCCAGTAAATTTGAACATTTCAGTAAAGTGGACCTTTTCCTAGCTCCTAAAGTTTACCAAAAGTGACACAAGAGGAAATCATTTAAGGTCATCATGTCTGCCCTTGGCATTCTCAGAACGCCCTGGTCTCAGAATGCAGCATCTGTAGACCATGGTAACTTGCGGAGAGGGGGCAGTACTGAATGAGGCTGGAACACTGCCCTCACTGAGGGAGTGGGTGTGGCCATCTCTGCTGTGACTGAACAAAGGGCAGGGGAGCAGGGCGTCCAGTGCAGGGCCCTCAGAGCCCGGCAGGCAATGTTCGGTTTCTCAAGCATTTGGGCCCAGGCAAAAGGCCGCCTTCTTTGTCTGCACAGCTGCCCCAGCTCTCACCTTTCCACTCAGGCCGCCCTCTTACTTGAAGTGTGTGTGGAACCTGTGCGCGCAGTTCACCCCGCTGTGCAGCCAACCATAGGTAGGGGCATCGTAGCTTCCTGCCAGGTGACCGAGGATCGCAGGCATATTGTTCCCTGGGACACACGCAGAGAGGCTCCTGACCGAGCCACAGGCCTCCCACAGCCCCTTCCCCAAATCGGGGGGCGCAAAGCAGCCCTGTCCGAGTCCCTGCCTCTAGAAGGAGTATTTGACCAACACTTGTAGAAATCGGGGTCCTCGCAGGAAACTCAATGGAGGGACACAAATAAATCTCTGCCGACTTTCTGATGAAACTTAAGAGAGTTAACACCTAAGCCTCTTACAAGGTCAGCTGTTTAGCTAAACAGGAGCTCATGAACAAAATTTACACAGTAATGAAGAAATCAGCTACAAGGGGGAGACAATCAGCAAAAACAAGCAATACCAGAATTAGATTCCCTAGGCCATCCATCAGATGTTGGAATAATCATTTGCAAGGCAGAAAATATACATAAAACTGGAACTGAAACAAGGAATAAGGATGTTTTCAAAGACTGGTAGGATCTCTAAAATATTTTTAAAGTACATGTCATAGATAAAGGTAAATACTCAAAGTTGTGTAATACAACAGATTCAACAGTTAGAAGACTGAAAGTATGCTGTTTTGAAAAGTATGGCAGGTCAGATTTTCTGCCTAATTATATAAGAAGATTTCTCTAAAAAATACACATTATTTCAAAGACTTATTGGCTGTGAAATAAGTTAAAGGTATTTCAAATGGCTTGTCTGCAAAGAAAGGTGAGATGTAGGGAATCACAGAAAGTCGAGGGCAAAATAGGTCAATATATACATTGCTATATGGTGAACTAACCTTACTCCAGCAACAATGTAGTCGACGTGACCCTTAGAAACTTACATGTAAGCTGGAATCTTCAAAAGTTCAAATATTTATAAATAAAAAGATTGATGAAAATGAATAACCAAGTGTTTTAATTGACATCAGAAGATCAAAACAATAAACCCTTAGAATATAGAAAAAAGATAAATAAAGATATGAGCAGAACTTAATACAACAGAAAACGTATAAAATTCAGGTGATGTAGTAAGTCCAAAGAATATTCTTTGAAAAGATTTAAAAGCACACTTTGATTAAGGAAAACACAAACATAAGTAAACAATATACAGAAAGAATCAGGACAAAATTATAGCAGAGAATATAGGAAATGCCAGTAAATTAGAACATTTCTGTAAAGTGGACCATTTCCTAGCTCCAAAAGTTTACCAAAACTGACACCAGAGGAAATCATTTAAGGTCATCATGTCTTCCCTTGGCACTCTCGGAATGCCCTTGCCTCAGTATGCAACATCTGTAGTCCATGGTGTCCTACGGAGAGGGGTCGGCACTGAGGGAGTTTCAAACACTGCCCTCAGTAATGGAGAGGTTGTGGCCATCTCTGCTGTGACTAAACAAAGGTCATGGGAGCAGGGGGCCCAGGGCAGGGCCCTCAGAGCCCGGCAGGCCCAGTGGTGTGTCACAAGAATTTAGGCGCTGGCCAAAGGACGCCTGCTTTGTCTGCACAGCTGCCCAAATACACACCTTTCCACTCAGGCCGCCCTCTTATTTGAAGTGTGTGTGGAACCTGTCCACGCAGTACACTTCGCTGCACAGGTATCCATAGGTCTGGGCACCGTAGCTTCCTGTCAGGTTACAGAAGTTCGCAGGCAGATGGGACCCAGCGACACACACGTAGAGGCTCCAACCGGACCACAGGCCGCCCACTGCCCCTGCCCCAGAATGTGGGCCGCATATCAGCCCTCTCTGTGTCCCCTGCCTGTAGAGGGAGTATTGGACCAACACTTGTAGCAAACGGGGTCCTTGCGGGCAACTCATTGGAGGGACACAAATAAATCTTTGCCGACTTTCTGATGAAGCTTACGAGCGTTCACACCTAAGCCTCGTACAAGGTCAGCTGTTTGGCTAAACATGAGCTCATGATCTAAATTTACACAATAATGAAGGAATCAGCTACAAGGGGGATACAATCAGCAAAAACAATCAATACCAGAATTAGATTCCCTAGGCCATCCATCAGATGTTGGAATAATCAGGTGCAAGGCAGAAAATATACATAAAACTGGAACTGAAGCAAGGAACAAGGATGTTTTCAAAGACTGGTAGGATCTCTAAAATATTTTTAAAGTACATGTCATTGATAAAGCTAAACACTCAAAGGTTGGGTAATACAACAGATTCATAATTGAGAAGAGTGAAATTATGCTGTTTTGAAAACTATGGCAGGTCAGATTTTCTGCCTAATTATAGAAGAAGATTTCTCTAAAATATACACATTATTTCAACGACTTATTGGCTGTGAAATAAGTTAAGGATATTTCAAATGGCTTGTCTGCAAAGAAAGGGGAGATGTAGGGAATCACAGAAAGCCGAGGGGAAAATAGGTCAATATATACATTGCTATATGGTGAACTAAGCCATAGGCCAGCAACAATGTAGAGGACCTGACCCTTAGAAACTAACAAGTAAGCAGGAATCTTCAAAAGTTCAAATCTTTATGAGTAAAAAGATTCATTAAAATGAATAACCAAGTGTTTTACTTGACATCAGGAGACCAAAACAATAAACACTGAGAACATAGAAAAAAGATAAATAAAGATATGAGCAGAACTTAATACAACAGAAAATGTATAAAATTCAGGTGATGTAGTAAGTCCAAAGAATATTCTTTGAAAAGATTTAAAAGACACACTTTGATTAAGGAAAACAAAAACATAAGTGAAGAATATACAGAGAGAATCAGGACAAACTTATAGCAGAGGAGATCTGAAATGCCAGTAAATTTGAACAATTCTGTAAAGTGGACCATTGCCTAGCTCCTAAAGTTTACCAAAACTGACACGAGAAGAAATAATTTACTGACATCATGTCTGCCCTTGGCATTCTCGGAATGCCCTGGCCTCAGAATGCATCATCTGTAGTCAATGGAAACCTGCGGAAAGGGGGCGGGGCTGAGGGAGTTTGGAACCCTGGCCTCACTGAGGGAGTGGGTGTGGCCATCTCTGCTGTGACTGAAAAAGGGGCAGGGGAGCGGGGGCCCAGGGTAGGGCCCTCAGAGCCCGGCAGGCCCAGTTGGTTGTCACAAGCATTTAGGCCCAGGCCAAAGGGCGCCTTCTTTGTCTGCACAGCTGCCCAAACACTCACCTTTCCACTCAGGCTGCCCTCTTACTTGAAGTGTGTGCGGAAGCTGTCCGCACAGTACACCTCGCTGCAGAGCTAACCGTAGGTCTGGGCATCGTAGCTTCCTGCCGGGTGCCCAAAGTTCGCAGGCAGATGGTTCCATGGGACACACGCAGAGAGTCTCCTGACAGAGCCACAGACCGCCCACAGCCCCTTCCCCAAATCGGGGGCCGCAAAGCAGCCCTGTCCGAGTCCCTGCCTCTAGAGGGAGTATTGGAACAACACTTGCAGAAAACGGGGTCCTCGCGGGCAACTCATTGGAGGGACACAAATAAATCTTTGCCGACTTTCTGCTGAAGCTTAAGAGCGTTCACACCAAAGCCTCTTACAAGGTCAGCTCTTTAGCTAAACATGAGCTCATAATCTAAATTTACACAATAATGAAGAAATCAGCTACAAGGGGGAGACAATCAGCAAAAACAAGCAATACCAGAATTAGATTCCCTAGGCCATCCATCAGATGTTGGAATAATCAGGTGCAAGGAAGGAAATATACATAAACCTGGAACTGAAACAAGGAACAAGGATGTTTTCAAAGACTGGTAGGATCTCTAAAACATTTTTAAACTACCTGTCATTGATAAAGCTAAATACTCAAAGGTTGTGTAATACAACAGATTCCTCATTGAGAAGAGTGAAATTATGATGTTTTGAAAACTATGGCAAGTCAGATTTTCTGCCTAATTAGATAAGAAGATTTCTCTAAAAAATACACATTATTTCAAAGACTTATTGGCTGTGAAATAAGTTAAGGGTATTTAAAATGGCTTGTCTGCAAAGAAAGGTGAGATTTAGGGAATCACAGAAATTCGAGGGGAAAATAGTTCAATATATACATTGCTATAGGGTGAACTAAGCTTTAGGCCAGCAACAATGTAGGGTACCTGACCCTTAGAAACTTACAAGTAAGCTGGAATCTTCAAAAGTTCAAATCTTTATAAGTAAAAAGATTTATGAAAAAGAATAACCAAGTGTTTTAATTGACATCAGAAAAGCAAAACAATAAACCCTGAGAACATAGAAAAAAGATAAATAAAGATATGAGCAGAACTTAATACAACAGAAAACGTATAAAATTCAGGTGATTTAGTAAGTCCAAAGAATATTCTTTGAAAAGATTTAAAAGACACACTTTGATTAAGGAAAACAAAAACATAAGTAAAGAATATAGAGAAAGAATCAGGACAATGTTATAGCAGAGAATATATGAAATGCCAGTAAATTTGAACATTTCAGTAAAGTGGACCTTTTCCTAGCTCCTAAAGTTTACCAAAAGTGACACAAGAGGAAATCATTTAAGGTCATCATGTCTGCCCTTGGCATTCTCAGAACGCCCTGGTCTCAGAATGCAGCATCTGTAGACCATGGTAACTTGCGGAGAGGGGGCAGTACTGAATGAGGCTGGAACACTGCCCTCACTGAGGGAGTGGGTGTGGCCATCTCTGCTGTGACTGAACAAAGGGCAGGGGAGCAGGGCGTCCAGTGCAGGGCCCTCAGAGCCCGGCAGGCAATGTTCGGTTTCTCAAGCATTTGGGCCCAGGCAAAAGGCCGCCTTCTTTGTCTGCACAGCTGCCCCAGCTCTCACCTTTCCACTCAGGCCGCCCTCTTACTTGAAGTGTGTGTGGAACCTGTGCGCGCAGTTCACCCCGCTGTGCAGCCAACCATAGGTAGGGGCATCGTAGCTTCCTGCCAGGTGACCGAGGATCGCAGGCATATTGTTCCCTGGGACACACGCAGAGAGGCTCCTGACCGAGCCACAGGCCTCCCACAGCCCCTTCCCCAAATCGGGGGGCGCAAAGCAGCCCTGTCCGAGTCCCTGCCTCTAGAAGGAGTATTTGACCAACACTTGTAGAAATCGGGGTCCTCGCAGGAAACTCAATGGAGGGACACAAATAAATCTCTGCCGACTTTCTGATGAAACTTAAGAGAGTTAACACCTAAGCCTCTTACAAGGTCAGCTGTTTAGCTAAACAGGAGCTCATGAACAAAATTTACACAGTAATGAAGAAATCAGCTACAAGGGGGAGACAATCAGCAAAAACAAGCAATACCAGAATTAGATTCCCTAGGCCATCCATCAGATGTTGGAATAATCATTTGCAAGGCAGAAAATATACATAAAACTGGAACTGAAACAAGGAATAAGGATGTTTTCAAAGACTGGTAGGATCTCTAAAATATTTTTAAAGTACATGTCATAGATAAAGGTAAATACTCAAAGTTGTGTAATACAACAGATTCAACAGTTAGAAGACTGAAAGTATGCTGTTTTGAAAAGTATGGCAGGTCAGATTTTCTGCCTAATTATATAAGAAGATTTCTCTAAAAAATACACATTATTTCAAAGACTTATTGGCTGTGAAATAAGTTAAAGGTATTTCAAATGGCTTGTCTGCAAAGAAAGGTGAGATGTAGGGAATCACAGAAAGTCGAGGGCAAAATAGGTCAATATATACATTGCTATATGGTGAACTAACCTTACTCCAGCAACAATGTAGTCGACGTGACCCTTAGAAACTTACATGTAAGCTGGAATCTTCAAAAGTTCAAATATTTATAAATAAAAAGATTGATGAAAATGAATAACCAAGTGTTTTAATTGACATCAGAAGATCAAAACAATAAACCCTTAGAATATAGAAAAAAGATAAATAAAGATATGAGCAGAACTTAATACAACAGAAAACGTATAAAATTCAGGTGATGTAGTAAGTCCAAAGAATATTCTTTGAAAAGATTTAAAAGCACACTTTGATTAAGGAAAACACAAACATAAGTAAACAATATACAGAAAGAATCAGGACAAAATTATAGCAGAGAATATAGGAAATGCCAGTAAATTAGAACATTTCTGTAAAGTGGACCATTTCCTAGCTCCAAAAGTTTACCAAAACTGACACCAGAGGAAATCATTTAAGGTCATCATGTCTTCCCTTGGCACTCTCGGAATGCCCTTGCCTCAGTATGCAACATCTGTAGTCCATGGTGTCCTACGGAGAGGGGTCGGCACTGAGGGAGTTTCAAACACTGCCCTCAGTAATGGAGAGGTTGTGGCCATCTCTGCTGTGACTAAACAAAGGTCATGGGAGCAGGGGGCCCAGGGCAGGGCCCTCAGAGCCCGGCAGGCCCAGTGGTGTGTCACAAGAATTTAGGCGCTGGCCAAAGGACGCCTGCTTTGTCTGCACAGCTGCCCAAATACACACCTTTCCACTCAGGCCGCCCTCTTATTTGAAGTGTGTGTGGAACCTGTCCACGCAGTACACTTCGCTGCACAGGTATCCATAGGTCTGGGCACCGTAGCTTCCTGTCAGGTTACAGAAGTTCGCAGGCAGATGGGACCCAGCGACACACACGTAGAGGCTCCAACCGGGCCACAGGCCGCCCACTGCCCCTGCCCCAGAATGTGGGCCGCATATCAGCCCTCTCTGTGTCCCCTGCCTGTAGAGGGAGTATTGGACCAACACTTGTAGCAAACGGGGTCCTTGCGGGCAACTCATTGGAGGGACACAAATAAATCTTTGCCGACTTTCTGATGAAGCTTACGAGCGTTCACACCTAAGCCTCGTACAAGGTCAGCTGTTTGGCTAAACATGAGCTCATGATCTAAATTTACACAATAATGAAGGAATCAGCTACAAGGGGGATACAATCAGCAAAAACAATCAATACCAGAATTAGATTCCCTAGGCCATCCATCAGATGTTGGAATAATCAGGTGCAAGGCAGAAAATATACATAAAACTGGAACTGAAGCAAGGAACAAGGATGTTTTCAAAGACTGGTAGGATCTCTAAAATATTTTTAAAGTACATGTCATTGATAAAGCTAAACACTCAAAGGTTGGGTAATACAACAGATTCATAATTGAGAAGAGTGAAATTATGCTGTTTTGAAAACTATGGCAGGTCAGATTTTCTGCCTAATTATAGAAGAAGATTTCTCTAAAAAATACACATTATTTCAAAGACTTATTGGCTGTGAACTATGTTAAGGGTATTTCAAATGGATTGTTGGCAAAGGAAGGTGAGATGTATCGAATCACAGAAAGTCGAGGGGAAAATAGGTCAATATATACATTGCTGTATGGTGAACTAAGCCTTAGGTCAGTAACAATGTAGAGGACCTGACCCTTAGAAATTTACAAGTAAGTTGGAGTCTTCCAAAGTTCAAAAGTTTATATGTAAAAAGATTGATGAAAATGAATAACCAAGTGTTTTAATGGACATCAGAAGATCAAAACAATAAACCCTGAGAACATAGAAAAAAGATAAATAAAGATATGAGCAGAACTTAATACAACAGAAAACGTATAAAATTCAAGTGATGTAGTAAGTCCAAAGAATATTCTTTGAAAAAATTTAAAAGACACACTTTGATTAAGGAAAACAAAAACATAAGTCAAGAATATACAGAAAGAATCAGGACAATGATATAGCAGAGAATATCTGAAATGCCAGTAAATTTGAACATTTGTGTAAAGTGGACCATTTCCTAGCTCCTACAGTTTACCAAAACTGACACAAGAGGAAATCATTTAAGTTTATTATGTCTGCCCTTGACATTCTCGAAACGCCCTGGCCTCAGAATTCAGCATCTGTAGTCCATGGTAACCTGTGGAGAGGGGGCGGGGCTGAGGGAGGTTGGAACACTGCCCTCACTGAGGGAGAGGGTGTGGCCATCTCTGCTGTGACTGAACATAGGCCAGGAGAGCAGGGAAACAAGGGCAGGGCCCTCACAGCCCGGCAAGCCCAGTAGGGTGTCACAAGCATTTAGGCCCAGGGCAAAGGGCGCCTTCTTTGTCTGCTCATCTGCTCAAACTCTCATTTTTCCACTCAGGCCGCCTCTTACTTGAAGTGTGTGTGGAACCTGCCCACGCAGTACATCTCGCTGCACAGCTAACCATATGTCTGGGCATCGTAGCTTCATGACAGGTGACCGAAATTCGCAGGCCCATGGGTCCCTGGGAAACCCGTGGCGAAGCTCCTGCCCGGGCCACAGTCTGCCCACTGCCCCTGACCGAGATCGGGGGCCGCAAAGCTGCCCTGTCTGAGTCCATGCCTCTAGAAGGAGAATTGGTCCAACACTTGTAGAAAACGGGGTCCTCGCAGGAAACTCTTTGGAGGGACACAAATAAATCTTGGCCGACTTTCTGATGAAGCTTACGAGCGTTCACACCTAAGCCTCTTACAAGGTCACCTGTTTAGATAAACATGAGCTCATGATCTAAATTTACACAATAATGAAGAAATCAGCTACAAGGGGAGACAATCAGCAAAAAACAATCAATTCCAGAATTAGATTCCCAAGGCCATCCATCAGATGTTGGAATAATCAGGTTCAAGGCAGAAAATATACATAAAACTGGAACTGAAACAAGGAACAAGGATGTTTTCAAAGACTGGTAGGATCTTTAAAACATTTTTAAAGTACATGTCATTGATAAAGATAAATACTCAAAGGTTGTGTAATACAACAGATTAATCTTTGAGAAGAGTGAATTTATGCTGTTTCTAAGACTATGGCTGCTCAGATTTTCTGCCTAATTATATAAGACGATTTCTCTAAAATATACACATTATTTCAACGACTTATTGGCTGTGAAATAAGTTAAGGATATTTCAAATGGCTTGTCTGCAAAGAAAGGGGAGATGTAGGGAATCACAGAAAGCCGAGGGGAAAATAGGTCAATATATACATTGCTATATGGTGAACTAAGCCATAGGCCAGCAACAATGTAGAGGACCTGACCCTTAGAAACTAACAAGTAAGCAGGAATCTTCAAAAGTTCAAATCTTTATGAGTAAAAAGATTCATTAAAATGAATAACCAAGTGTTTTACTTGACATCAGGAGACCAAAACAGTAAACACTGAGAACATAGAAAAAAGATAAATAAAGATATGAGCAGAACTTAATACAACAGAAAATGTATAAAATTCAGGTGATGTAGTAAGTCCAAAGAATATTCTTTGAAAAGATTTAAAAGACACACTTTGATTAAGGAAAACAAAAACATAAGTGAAGAATATACAGAGAGAATCAGGACAAACTTATAGCAGAGGAGATCTGAAATGCCAGTAAATTTGAACAATTCTGTAAAGTGGACCATTGCCTAGCTCCTAAAGTTTACCAAAACTGACACGAGAAGAAATAATTTACTGACATCATGTCTGCCCTTGGCATTCTCGGAATGCCCTGGCCTCAGAATGCATCATCTGTAGTCAATGGAAACCTGCGGAAAGGGGGCGGGGCTGAGGGAGTTTGGAACCCTGGCCTCACTGAGGGAGTGGGTGTGGCCATCTCTGCTGTGACTGAAAAAGGGGCAGGGGAGCGGGGGCCCAGGGTAGGGCCCTCAGAGCCCGGCAGGCCCAGTTGGTTGTCACAAGCATTTAGGCCCAGGCCAAAGGGCGCCTTCTTTGTCTGCACAGCTGCCCAAACACTCACCTTTCCACTCAGGCTGCCCTCTTACTTGAAGTGTGTGCGGAAGCTGTCCGCACAGTACACCTCGCTGCAGAGCTAACCGTAGGTCTGGGCATCGTAGCTTCCTGCCGGGTGCCCAAAGTTCGCAGGCAGATGGTTCCATGGGACACACGCAGAGAGTCTCCTGACAGAGCCACAGACCGCCCACAGCCCCTTCCCCAAATCGGGGGCCGCAAAGCAGCCCTGTCCGAGTCCCTGCCTCTAGAGGGAGTATTGGAACAACACTTGCAGAAAACGGGGTCCTCGCGGGCAACTCATTGGAGGGACACAAATAAATCTTTGCCGACTTTCTGCTGAAGCTTAAGAGCGTTCACACCAAAGCCTCTTACAAGGTCAGCTCTTTAGCTAAACATGAGCTCATAATCTAAATTTACACAATAATGAAGAAATCAGCTACAAGGGGGAGACAATCAGCAAAAACAAGCAATACCAGAATTAGATTCCCTAGGCCATCCATCAGATGTTGGAATAATCAGGTGCAAGGAAGGAAATATACATAAACCTGGAACTGAAACAAGGAACAAGGATGTTTTCAAAGACTGGTAGGATCTCTAAAACATTTTTAAACTACCTGTCATTGATAAAGCTAAATACTCAAAGGTTGTGTAATACAACAGATTCCTCATTGAGAAGAGTGAAATTATGATGTTTTGAAAACTATGGCAAGTCAGATTTTCTGCCTAATTAGATAAGAAGATTTCTCTAAAAAATACACATTATTTCAAAGACTTATTGGCTGTGAAATAAGTTAAGGGTATTTAAAATGGCTTGTCTGCAAAGAAAGGTGAGATTTAGGGAATCACAGAAATTCGAGGGGAAAATAGTTCAATATATACATTGCTATAGGGTGAACTAAGCTTTAGGCCAGCAACAATGTAGGGTACCTGACCCTTAGAAACTTACAAGTAAGCTGGAATCTTCAAAAGTTCAAATCTTTATAAGTAAAAAGATTTATGAAAAAGAATAACCAAGTGTTTTAATTGACATCAGAAAAGCAAAACAATAAACCCTGAGAACATAGAAAAAAGATAAATAAAGATATGAGCAGAACTTAATACAACAGAAAACGTATAAAATTCAGGTGATTTAGTAAGTCCAAAGAATATTCTTTGAAAAGATTTAAAAGACACACTTTGATTAAGGAAAACAAAAACATAAGTAAAGAATATAGAGAAAGAATCAGGACAATGTTATAGCAGAGAATATATGAAATGCCAGTAAATTTGAACATTTCAGTAAAGTGGACCTTTTCCTAGCTCCTAAAGTTTACCAAAAGTGACACAAGAGGAAATCATTTAAGGTCATCATGTCTGCCCTTGGCATTCTCAGAACGCCCTGGTCTCAGAATGCAGCATCTGTAGACCATGGTAACTTGCGGAGAGGGGGCAGTACTGAATGAGGCTGGAACACTGCCCTCACTGAGGGAGTGGGTGTGGCCATCTCTGCTGTGACTGAACAAAGGGCAGGGGAGCAGGGCGTCCAGTGCAGGGCCCTCAGAGCCCGGCAGGCAATGTTCGGTTTCTCAAGCATTTGGGCCCAGGCAAAAGGCCGCCTTCTTTGTCTGCACAGCTGCCCCAGCTCTCACCTTTCCACTCAGGCCGCCCTCTTACTTGAAGTGTGTGTGGAACCTGTGCGCGCAGTTCACCCCGCTGTGCAGCCAACCATAGGTAGGGGCATCGTAGCTTCCTGCCAGGTGACCGAGGATCGCAGGCATATTGTTCCCTGGGACACACGCAGAGAGGCTCCTGACCGAGCCACAGGCCTCCCACAGCCCCTTCCCCAAATCGGGGGGCGCAAAGCAGCCCTGTCCGAGTCCCTGCCTCTAGAAGGAGTATTTGACCAACACTTGTAGAAATCGGGGTCCTCGCAGGAAACTCAATGGAGGGACACAAATAAATCTCTGCCGACTTTCTGATGAAACTTAAGAGAGTTAACACCTAAGCCTCTTACAAGGTCAGCTGTTTAGCTAAACAGGAGCTCATGAACAAAATTTACACAGTAATGAAGAAATCAGCTACAAGGGGGAGACAATCAGCAAAAACAAGCAATACCAGAATTAGATTCCCTAGGCCATCCATCAGATGTTGGAATAATCATTTGCAAGGCAGAAAATATACATAAAACTGGAACTGAAACAAGGAATAAGGATGTTTTCAAAGACTGGTAGGATCTCTAAAATATTTTTAAAGTACATGTCATAGATAAAGGTAAATACTCAAAGTTGTGTAATACAACAGATTCAACAGTTAGAAGACTGAAAGTATGCTGTTTTGAAAAGTATGGCAGGTCAGATTTTCTGCCTAATTATATAAGAAGATTTCTCTAAAAAATACACATTATTTCAAAGACTTATTGGCTGTGAAATAAGTTAAAGGTATTTCAAATGGCTTGTCTGCAAAGAAAGGTGAGATGTAGGGAATCACAGAAAGTCGAGGGCAAAATAGGTCAATATATACATTGCTATATGGTGAACTAACCTTACTCCAGCAACAATGTAGTCGACGTGACCCTTAGAAACTTACATGTAAGCTGGAATCTTCAAAAGTTCAAATATTTATAAATAAAAAGATTGATGAAAATGAATAACCAAGTGTTTTAATTGACATCAGAAGATCAAAACAATAAACCCTTAGAATATAGAAAAAAGATAAATAAAGATATGAGCAGAACTTAATACAACAGAAAACGTATAAAATTCAGGTGATGTAGTAAGTCCAAAGAATATTCTTTGAAAAGATTTAAAAGCACACTTTGATTAAGGAAAACACAAACATAAGTAAACAATATACAGAAAGAATCAGGACAAAATTATAGCAGAGAATATAGGAAATGCCAGTAAATTAGAACATTTCTGTAAAGTGGACCATTTCCTAGCTCCAAAAGTTTACCAAAACTGACACCAGAGGAAATCATTTAAGGTCATCATGTCTTCCCTTGGCACTCTCGGAATGCCCTTGCCTCAGTATGCAACATCTGTAGTCCATGGTGTCCTACGGAGAGGGGTCGGCACTGAGGGAGTTTCAAACACTGCCCTCAGTAATGGAGAGGTTGTGGCCATCTCTGCTGTGACTAAACAAAGGTCATGGGAGCAGGGGGCCCAGGGCAGGGCCCTCAGAGCCCGGCAGGCCCAGTGGTGTGTCACAAGAATTTAGGCGCTGGCCAAAGGACGCCTGCTTTGTCTGCACAGCTGCCCAAATACACACCTTTCCACTCAGGCCGCCCTCTTATTTGAAGTGTGTGTGGAACCTGTCCACGCAGTACACTTCGCTGCACAGGTATCCATAGGTCTGGGCACCGTAGCTTCCTGTCAGGTTACAGAAGTTCGCAGGCAGATGGGACCCAGCGACACACACGTAGAGGCTCCAACCGGGCCACAGGCCGCCCACTGCCCCTGCCCCAGAATGTGGGCCGCATATCAGCCCTCTCTGTGTCCCCTGCCTGTAGAGGGAGTATTGGACCAACACTTGTAGCAAACGGGGTCCTTGCGGGCAACTCATTGGAGGGACACAAATAAATCTTTGCCGACTTTCTGATGAAGCTTACGAGCGTTCACACCTAAGCCTCGTACAAGGTCAGCTGTTTGGCTAAACATGAGCTCATGATCTAAATTTACACAATAATGAAGGAATCAGCTACAAGGGGGATACAATCAGCAAAAACAATCAATACCAGAATTAGATTCCCTAGGCCATCCATCAGATGTTGGAATAATCAGGTGCAAGGCAGAAAATATACATAAAACTGGAACTGAAGCAAGGAACAAGGATGTTTTCAAAGACTGGTAGGATCTCTAAAATATTTTTAAAGTACATGTCATTGATAAAGCTAAACACTCAAAGGTTGGGTAATACAACAGATTCATAATTGAGAAGAGTGAAATTATGCTGTTTTGAAAACTATGGCAGGTCAGATTTTCTGCCTAATTATAGAAGAAGATTTCTCTAAAAAATACACATTATTTCAAAGACTTATTGGCTGTGAACTATGTTAAGGGTATTTCAAATGGATTGTTGGCAAAGGAAGGTGAGATGTATCGAATCACAGAAAGTCGAGGGGAAAATAGGTCAATATATACATTGCTGTATGGTGAACTAAGCCTTAGGTCAGTAACAATGTAGAGGACCTGACCCTTAGAAATTTACAAGTAAGTTGGAGTCTTCCAAAGTTCAAAAGTTTATATGTAAAAAGATTGATGAAAATGAATAACCAAGTGTTTTAATGGACATCAGAAGATCAAAACAATAAACCCTGAGAACATAGAAAAAAGATAAATAAAGATATGAGCAGAACTTAATACAACAGAAAACGTATAAAATTCAAGTGATGTAGTAAGTCCAAAGAATATTCTTTGAAAAAATTTAAAAGACACACTTTGATTAAGGAAAACAAAAACATAAGTCAAGAATATACAGAAAGAATCAGGACAATGATATAGCAGAGAATATCTGAAATGCCAGTAAATTTGAACATTTGTGTAAAGTGGACCATTTCCTAGCTCCTACAGTTTACCAAAACTGACACAAGAGGAAATCATTTAAGTTTATTATGTCTGCCCTTGACATTCTCGAAACGCCCTGGCCTCAGAATTCAGCATCTGTAGTCCATGGTAACCTGTGGAGAGGGGGCGGGGCTGAGGGAGGTTGGAACACTGCCCTCACTGAGGGAGAGGGTGTGGCCATCTCTGCTGTGACTGAACATAGGCCAGGAGAGCAGGGAAACAAGGGCAGGGCCCTCACAGCCCGGCAAGCCCAGTAGGGTGTCACAAGCATTTAGGCCCAGGGCAAAGGGCGCCTTCTTTGTCTGCTCATCTGCTCAAACTCTCATTTTTCCACTCAGGCCGCCTCTTACTTGAAGTGTGTGTGGAACCTGCCCACGCAGTACATCTCGCTGCACAGCTAACCATATGTCTGGGCATCGTAGCTTCATGACAGGTGACCGAAATTCGCAGGCCCATGGGTCCCTGGGAAACCCGTGGCGAAGCTCCTGCCCGGGCCACAGTCTGCCCACTGCCCCTGACCGAGATCGGGGGCCGCAAAGCTGCCCTGTCTGAGTCCATGCCTCTAGAAGGAGAATTGGTCCAACACTTGTAGAAAACGGGGTCCTCGCAGGAAACTCTTTGGAGGGACACAAATAAATCTTGGCCGACTTTCTGATGAAGCTTACGAGCGTTCACACCTAAGCCTCTTACAAGGTCACCTGTTTAGATAAACATGAGCTCATGATCTAAATTTACACAATAATGAAGAAATCAGCTACAAGGGGAGACAATCAGCAAAAAACAATCAATTCCAGAATTAGATTCCCAAGGCCATCCATCAGATGTTGGAATAATCAGGTTCAAGGCAGAAAATATACATAAAACTGGAACTGAAACAAGGAACAAGGATGTTTTCAAAGACTGGTAGGATCTTTAAAACATTTTTAAAGTACATGTCATTGATAAAGATAAATACTCAAAGGTTGTGTAATACAACAGATTAATCTTTGAGAAGAGTGAATTTATGCTGTTTCTAAGACTATGGCTGCTCAGATTTTCTGCCTAATTATATAAGACGATTTCTCTAAAATATACACATTATTTCAACGACTTATTGGCTGTGAAATAAGTTAAGGATATTTCAAATGGCTTGTCTGCAAAGAAAGGGGAGATGTAGGGAATCACAGAAAGCCGAGGGGAAAATAGGTCAATATATACATTGCTATATGGTGAACTAAGCCATAGGCCAGCAACAATGTAGAGGACCTGACCCTTAGAAACTAACAAGTAAGCAGGAATCTTCAAAAGTTCAAATCTTTATGAGTAAAAAGATTCATTAAAATGAATAACCAAGTGTTTTACTTGACATCAGGAGACCAAAACAGTAAACACTGAGAACATAGAAAAAAGATAAATAAAGATATGAGCAGAACTTAATACAACAGAAAATGTATAAAATTCAGGTGATGTAGTAAGTCCAAAGAATATTCTTTGAAAAGATTTAAAAGACACACTTTGATTAAGGAAAACAAAAACATAAGTGAAGAATATACAGAGAGAATCAGGACAAACTTATAGCAGAGGAGACCTGAAATGCCAGTAAATTTGAACAATTCTGTAAAGTGGACCATTGCCTAGCTCCTAAAGTTTACCAAAACTGACACGAGAAGAAATAATTTACTGACATCATGTCTGCCCTTGGCATTCTCGGAATGCCCTGGCCTCAGAATGCATCATCTGTAGTCAATGGAAACCTGCGGAAAGGGGGCGGGGCTGAGGGAGTTTGGAACCCTGGCCTCACTGAGGGAGTGGGTGTGGCCATCTCTGCTGTGACTGAAAAAGGGGCAGGGGAGCGGGGGCCCAGGGTAGGGCCCTCAGAGCCCGGCAGGCCCAGTTGGTTGTCACAAGCATTTAGGCCCAGGCCAAAGGGCGCCTTCTTTGTCTGCACAGCTGCCCAAACACTCACCTTTCCACTCAGGCTGCCCTCTTACTTGAAGTGTGTGCGGAAGCTGTCCGCACAGTACACCTCGCTGCAGAGCTAACCGTAGGTCTGGGCATCGTAGCTTCCTGCCGGGTGCCCAAAGTTCGCAGGCAGATGGTTCCATGGGACACACGCAGAGAGTCTCCTGACAGAGCCACAGACCGCCCACAGCCCCTTCCCCAAATCGGGGGCCGCAAAGCAGCCCTGTCCGAGTCCCTGCCTCTAGAGGGAGTATTGGAACAGCACTTGCAGAAAACGGGGTCCTCGCGGGCAACTCATTGGAGGGACACAAATAAATCTTTGCCGACTTTCTGCTGAAGCTTAAGAGCGTTCACACCAAAGCCTCTTACAAGGTCAGCTCTTTAGCTAAACATGAGCTCATAATCTAAATTTACACAATAATGAAGAAATCAGCTACAAGGGGGAGACAATCAGCAAAAACAAGCAATACCAGAATTAGATTCCCTAGGCCATCCATCAGATGTTGGAATAATCAGGTGCAAGGAAGGAAATATACATAAACCTGGAACTGAAACAAGGAACAAGGATGTTTTCAAAGACTGGTAGGATCTCTAAAACATTTTTAAACTACCTGTCATTGATAAAGCTAAATACTCAAAGGTTGTGTAATACAACAGATTCCTCATTGAGAAGAGTGAAATTATGATGTTTTGAAAACTATGGCAAGTCAGATTTTCTGCCTAATTAGATAAGAAGATTTCTCTAAAAAATACACATTATTTCAAAGACTTATTGGCTGTGAAATAAGTTAAGGGTATTTAAAATGGCTTGTCTGCAAAGAAAGGTGAGATTTAGGGAATCACAGAAATTCGAGGGGAAAATAGTTCAATATATACATTGCTATAGGGTGAACTAAGCTTTAGGCCAGCAACAATGTAGGGTACCTGACCCTTAGAAACTTACAAGTAAGCTGGAATCTTCAAAAGTTCAAATCTTTATAAGTAAAAAGATTTATGAAAAAGAATAACCAAGTGTTTTAATTGACATCAGAAAAGCAAAACAATAAACCCTGAGAACATAGAAAAAAGATAAATAAAGATATGAGCAGAACTTAATACAACAGAAAACGTATAAAATTCAGGTGATTTAGTAAGTCCAAAGAATATTCTTTGAAAAGATTTAAAAGACACACTTTGATTAAGGAAAACAAAAACATAAGTAAAGAATATAGAGAAAGAATCAGGACAATGTTATAGCAGAGAATATATGAAATGCCAGTAAATTTGAACATTTCAGTAAAGTGGACCTTTTCCTAGCTCCTAAAGTTTACCAAAAGTGACACAAGAGGAAATCATTTAAGGTCATCATGTCTGCCCTTGGCATTCTCAGAACGCCCTGGTCTCAGAATGCAGCATCTGTAGACCATGGTAACTTGCGGAGAGGGGGCAGTACTGAATGAGGCTGGAACACTGCCCTCACTGAGGGAGTGGGTGTGGCCATCTCTGCTGTGACTGAACAAAGGGCAGGGGAGCAGGGCGTCCAGTGCAGGGCCCTCAGAGCCCGGCAGGCAATGTTCGGTTTCTCAAGCATTTGGGCCCAGGCAAAAGGCCGCCTTCTTTGTCTGCACAGCTGCCCCAGCTCTCACCTTTCCACTCAGGCCGCCCTCTTACTTGAAGTGTGTGTGGAACCTGTGCGCGCAGTTCACCCCGCTGTGCAGCCAACCATAGGTAGGGGCATCGTAGCTTCCTGCCAGGTGACCGAGGATCGCAGGCATATTGTTCCCTGGGACACACGCAGAGAGGCTCCTGACCGAGCCACAGGCCTCCCACAGCCCCTTCCCCAAATCGGGGGGCGCAAAGCAGCCCTGTCCGAGTCCCTGCCTCTAGAAGGAGTATTTGACCAACACTTGTAGAAATCGGGGTCCTCGCAGGAAACTCAATGGAGGGACACAAATAAATCTCTGCCGACTTTCTGATGAAACTTAAGAGAGTTAACACCTAAGCCTCTTACAAGGTCAGCTGTTTAGCTAAACAGGAGCTCATGAACAAAATTTACACAGTAATGAAGAAATCAGCTACAAGGGGGAGACAATCAGCAAAAACAAGCAATACCAGAATTAGATTCCCTAGGCCATCCATCAGATGTTGGAATAATCATTTGCAAGGCAGAAAATATACATAAAACTGGAACTGAAACAAGGAATAAGGATGTTTTCAAAGACTGGTAGGATCTCTAAAATATTTTTAAAGTACATGTCATAGATAAAGGTAAATACTCAAAGTTGTGTAATACAACAGATTCAACAGTTAGAAGACTGAAAGTATGCTGTTTTGAAAAGTATGGCAGGTCAGATTTTCTGCCTAATTATATAAGAAGATTTCTCTAAAAAATACACATTATTTCAAAGACTTATTGGCTGTGAAATAAGTTAAAGGTATTTCAAATGGCTTGTCTGCAAAGAAAGGTGAGATGTAGGGAATCACAGAAAGTCGAGGGCAAAATAGGTCAATATATACATTGCTATATGGTGAACTAACCTTACTCCAGCAACAATGTAGTCGACGTGACCCTTAGAAACTTACATGTAAGCTGGAATCTTCAAAAGTTCAAATATTTATAAATAAAAAGATTGATGAAAATGAATAACCAAGTGTTTTAATTGACATCAGAAGATCAAAACAATAAACCCTTAGAATATAGAAAAAAGATAAATAAAGATATGAGCAGAACTTAATACAACAGAAAACGTATAAAATTCAGGTGATGTAGTAAGTCCAAAGAATATTCTTTGAAAAGATTTAAAAGCACACTTTGATTAAGGAAAACACAAACATAAGTAAACAATATACAGAAAGAATCAGGACAAAATTATAGCAGAGAATATAGGAAATGCCAGTAAATTAGAACATTTCTGTAAAGTGGACCATTTCCTAGCTCCAAAAGTTTACCAAAACTGACACCAGAGGAAATCATTTAAGGTCATCATGTCTTCCCTTGGCACTCTCGGAATGCCCTTGCCTCAGTATGCAACATCTGTAGTCCATGGTGTCCTACGGAGAGGGGTCGGCACTGAGGGAGTTTCAAACACTGCCCTCAGTAATGGAGAGGTTGTGGCCATCTCTGCTGTGACTAAACAAAGGTCATGGGAGCAGGGGGCCCAGGGCAGGGCCCTCAGAGCCCGGCAGGCCCAGTGGTGTGTCACAAGAATTTAGGCGCTGGCCAAAGGACGCCTGCTTTGTCTGCACAGCTGCCCAAATACACACCTTTCCACTCAGGCCGCCCTCTTATTTGAAGTGTGTGTGGAACCTGTCCACGCAGTACACTTCGCTGCACAGGTATCCATAGGTCTGGGCACCGTAGCTTCCTGTCAGGTTACAGAAGTTCGCAGGCAGATGGGACCCAGCGACACACACGTAGAGGCTCCAACCGGGCCACAGGCCGCCCACTGCCCCTGCCCCAGAATGTGGGCCGCATATCAGCCCTCTCTGTGTCCCCTGCCTGTAGAGGGAGTATTGGACCAACACTTGTAGCAAACGGGGTCCTTGCGGGCAACTCATTGGAGGGACACAAATAAATCTTTGCCGACTTTCTGATGAAGCTTACGAGCGTTCACACCTAAGCCTCGTACAAGGTCAGCTGTTTGGCTAAACATGAGCTCATGATCTAAATTTACACAATAATGAAGGAATCAGCTACAAGGGGGATACAATCAGCAAAAACAATCAATACCAGAATTAGATTCCCTAGGCCATCCATCAGATGTTGGAATAATCAGGTGCAAGGCAGAAAATATACATAAAACTGGAACTGAAGCAAGGAACAAGGATGTTTTCAAAGACTGGTAGGATCTCTAAAATATTTTTAAAGTACATGTCATTGATAAAGCTAAACACTCAAAGGTTGGGTAATACAACAGATTCATAATTGAGAAGAGTGAAATTATGCTGTTTTGAAAACTATGGCAGGTCAGATTTTCTGCCTAATTATAGAAGAAGATTTCTCTAAAAAATACACATTATTTCAAAGACTTATTGGCTGTGAACTATGTTAAGGGTATTTCAAATGGATTGTTGGCAAAGGAAGGTGAGATGTATCGAATCACAGAAAGTCGAGGGGAAAATAGGTCAATATATACATTGCTGTATGGTGAACTAAGCCTTAGGTCAGTAACAATGTAGAGGACCTGACCCTTAGAAATTTACAAGTAAGTTGGAGTCTTCCAAAGTTCAAAAGTTTATATGTAAAAAGATTGATGAAAATGAATAACCAAGTGTTTTAATGGACATCAGAAGATCAAAACAATAAACCCTGAGAACATAGAAAAAAGATAAATAAAGATATGAGCAGAACTTAATACAACAGAAAACGTATAAAATTCAAGTGATGTAGTAAGTCCAAAGAATATTCTTTGAAAAAATTTAAAAGACACACTTTGATTAAGGAAAACAAAAACATAAGTCAAGAATATACAGAAAGAATCAGGACAATGATATAGCAGAGAATATCTGAAATGCCAGTAAATTTGAACATTTGTGTAAAGTGGACCATTTCCTAGCTCCTACAGTTTACCAAAACTGACACAAGAGGAAATCATTTAAGTTTATTATGTCTGCCCTTGACATTCTCGAAACGCCCTGGCCTCAGAATTCAGCATCTGTAGTCCATGGTAACCTGTGGAGAGGGGGCGGGGCTGAGGGAGGTTGGAACACTGCCCTCACTGAGGGAGAGGGTGTGGCCATCTCTGCTGTGACTGAACATAGGCCAGGAGAGCAGGGAAACAAGGGCAGGGCCCTCACAGCCCGGCAAGCCCAGTAGGGTGTCACAAGCATTTAGGCCCAGGGCAAAGAGCGCCTTCTTTGTCTGCTCATCTGCTCAAACTCTCATTTTTCCACTCAGGCCGCCTCTTACTTGAAGTGTGTGTGGAACCTGCCCACGCAGTACATCTCGCTGCACAGCTAACCATATGTCTGGGCATCGTAGCTTCATGACAGGTGACCGAAATTCGCAGGCCCATGGGTCCCTGGGAAACCCGTGGCGAAGCTCCTGCCCGGGCCACAGTCTGCCCACTGCCCCTGACCGAGATCGGGGGCCGCAAAGCTGCCCTGTCTGAGTCCATGCCTCTAGAAGGAGAATTGGTCCAACACTTGTAGAAAACGGGGTCCTCGCAGGAAACTCTTTGGAGGGACACAAATAAATCTTGGCCGACTTTCTGATGAAGCTTACGAGCGTTCACACCTAAGCCTCTTACAAGGTCACCTGTTTAGATAAACATGAGCTCATGATCTAAATTTACACAATAATGAAGAAATCAGCTACAAGGGGAGACAATCAGCAAAAAACAATCAATTCCAGAATTAGATTCCCAAGGCCATCCATCAGATGTTGGAATAATCAGGTTCAAGGCAGAAAATATACATAAAACTGGAACTGAAACAAGGAACAAGGATGTTTTCAAAGACTGGTAGGATCTTTAAAACATTTTTAAAGTACATGTCATTGATAAAGATAAATACTCAAAGGTTGTGTAATACAACAGATTAATCTTTGAGAAGAGTGAATTTATGCTGTTTCTAAGACTATGGCTGCTCAGATTTTCTGCCTAATTATATAAGACGATTTCTCTAAAATATACACATTATTTCAACGACTTATTGGCTGTGAAATAAGTTAAGGATATTTCAAATGGCTTGTCTGCAAAGAAAGGGGAGATGTAGGGAATCACAGAAAGCCGAGGGGAAAATAGGTCAATATATACATTGCTATATGGTGAACTAAGCCATAGGCCAGCAACAATGTAGAGGACCTGACCCTTAGAAACTAACAAGTAAGCAGGAATCTTCAAAAGTTCAAATCTTTATGAGTAAAAAGATTCATTAAAATGAATAACCAAGTGTTTTACTTGACATCAGGAGACCAAAACAATAAACACTGAGAACATAGAAAAAAGATAAATAAAGATATGAGCAGAACTTAATACAACAGAAAATGTATAAAATTCAGGTGATGTAGTAAGTCCAAAGAATATTCTTTGAAAAGATTTAAAAGACACACTTTGATTAAGGAAAACAAAAACATAAGTGAAGAATATACAGAGAGAATCAGGACAAACTTATAGCAGAGGAGATCTGAAATGCCAGTAAATTTGAACAATTCTGTAAAGTGGACCATTGCCTAGCTCCTAAAGTTTACCAAAACTGACACGAGAAGAAATAATTTACTGACATCATGTCTGCCCTTGGCATTCTCGGAATGCCCTGGCCTCAGAATGCATCATCTGTAGTCAATGGAAACCTGCGGAAAGGGGGCGGGGCTGAGGGAGTTTGGAACCCTGGCCTCACTGAGGGAGTGGGTGTGGCCATCTCTGCTGTGACTGAAAAAGGGGCAGGGGAGCGGGGGCCCAGGGTAGGGCCCTCAGAGCCCGGCAGGCCCAGTTGGTTGTCACAAGCATTTAGGCCCAGGCCAAAGGGCGCCTTCTTTGTCTGCACAGCTGCCCAAACACTCACCTTTCCACTCAGGCTGCCCTCTTACTTGAAGTGTGTGCGGAAGCTGTCCGCACAGTACACCTCGCTGCAGAGCTAACCGTAGGTCTGGGCATCGTAGCTTCCTGCCGGGTGCCCAAAGTTCGCAGGCAGATGGTTCCATGGGACACACGCAGAGAGTCTCCTGACAGAGCCACAGACCGCCCACAGCCCCTTCCCCAAATCGGGGGCCGCAAAGCAGCCCTGTCCGAGTCCCTGCCTCTAGAGGGAGTATTGGAACAACACTTGCAGAAAACGGGGTCCTCGCGGGCAACTCATTGGAGGGACACAAATAAATCTTTGCCGACTTTCTGCTGAAGCTTAAGAGCGTTCACACCAAAGCCTCTTACAAGGTCAGCTCTTTAGCTAAACATGAGCTCATAATCTAAATTTACACAATAATGAAGAAATCAGCTACAAGGGGGAGACAATCAGCAAAAACAAGCAATACCAGAATTAGATTCCCTAGGCCATCCATCAGATGTTGGAATAATCAGGTGCAAGGAAGGAAATATACATAAACCTGGAACTGAAACAAGGAACAAGGATGTTTTCAAAGACTGGTAGGATCTCTAAAACATTTTTAAACTACCTGTCATTGATAAAGCTAAATACTCAAAGGTTGTGTAATACAACAGATTCCTCATTGAGAAGAGTGAAATTATGATGTTTTGAAAACTATGGCAAGTCAGATTTTCTGCCTAATTAGATAAGAAGATTTCTCTAAAAAATACACATTATTTCAAAGACTTATTGGCTGTGAAATAAGTTAAGGGTATTTAAAATGGCTTGTCTGCAAAGAAAGGTGAGATTTAGGGAATCACAGAAATTCGAGGGGAAAATAGTTCAATATATACATTGCTATAGGGTGAACTAAGCTTTAGGCCAGCAACAATGTAGGGTACCTGACCCTTAGAAACTTACAAGTAAGCTGGAATCTTCAAAAGTTCAAATCTTTATAAGTAAAAAGATTTATGAAAAAGAATAACCAAGTGTTTTAATTGACATCAGAAAAGCAAAACAATAAACCCTGAGAACATAGAAAAAAGATAAATAAAGATATGAGCAGAACTTAATACAACAGAAAACGTATAAAATTCAGGTGATTTAGTAAGTCCAAAGAATATTCTTTGAAAAGATTTAAAAGACACACTTTGATTAAGGAAAACAAAAACATAAGTAAAGAATATAGAGAAAGAATCAGGACAATGTTATAGCAGAGAATATATGAAATGCCAGTAAATTTGAACATTTCAGTAAAGTGGACCTTTTCCTAGCTCCTAAAGTTTACCAAAAGTGACACAAGAGGAAATCATTTAAGGTCATCATGTCTGCCCTTGGCATTCTCAGAACGCCCTGGTCTCAGAATGCAGCATCTGTAGACCATGGTAACTTGCGGAGAGGGGGCAGTACTGAATGAGGCTGGAACACTGCCCTCACTGAGGGAGTGGGTGTGGCCATCTCTGCTGTGACTGAACAAAGGGCAGGGGAGCAGGGCGTCCAGTGCAGGGCCCTCAGAGCCCGGCAGGCAATGTTCGGTTTCTCAAGCATTTGGGCCCAGGCAAAAGGCCGCCTTCTTTGTCTGCACAGCTGCCCCAGCTCTCACCTTTCCACTCAGGCCGCCCTCTTACTTGAAGTGTGTGTGGAACCTGTGCGCGCAGTTCACCCCGCTGTGCAGCCAACCATAGGTAGGGGCATCGTAGCTTCCTGCCAGGTGACCGAGGATCGCAGGCATATTGTTCCCTGGGACACACGCAGAGAGGCTCCTGACCGAGCCACAGGCCTCCCACAGCCCCTTCCCCAAATCGGGGGGCGCAAAGCAGCCCTGTCCGAGTCCCTGCCTCTAGAAGGAGTATTTGACCAACACTTGTAGAAATCGGGGTCCTCGCAGGAAACTCAATGGAGGGACACAAATAAATCTCTGCCGACTTTCTGATGAAACTTAAGAGAGTTAACACCTAAGCCTCTTACAAGGTCAGCTGTTTAGCTAAACAGGAGCTCATGAACAAAATTTACACAGTAATGAAGAAATCAGCTACAAGGGGGAGACAATCAGCAAAAACAAGCAATACCAGAATTAGATTCCCTAGGCCATCCATCAGATGTTGGAATAATCATTTGCAAGGCAGAAAATATACATAAAACTGGAACTGAAACAAGGAATAAGGATGTTTTCAAAGACTGGTAGGATCTCTAAAATATTTTTAAAGTACATGTCATAGATAAAGGTAAATACTCAAAGTTGTGTAATACAACAGATTCAACAGTTAGAAGACTGAAAGTATGCTGTTTTGAAAAGTATGGCAGGTCAGATTTTCTGCCTAATTATATAAGAAGATTTCTCTAAAAAATACACATTATTTCAAAGACTTATTGGCTGTGAAATAAGTTAAAGGTATTTCAAATGGCTTGTCTGCAAAGAAAGGTGAGATGTAGGGAATCACAGAAAGTCGAGGGCAAAATAGGTCAATATATACATTGCTATATGGTGAACTAACCTTACTCCAGCAACAATGTAGTCGACGTGACCCTTAGAAACTTACATGTAAGCTGGAATCTTCAAAAGTTCAAATATTTATAAATAAAAAGATTGATGAAAATGAATAACCAAGTGTTTTAATTGACATCAGAAGATCAAAACAATAAACCCTTAGAATATAGAAAAAAGATAAATAAAGATATGAGCAGAACTTAATACAACAGAAAACGTATAAAATTCAGGTGATGTAGTAAGTCCAAAGAATATTCTTTGAAAAGATTTAAAAGCACACTTTGATTAAGGAAAACACAAACATAAGTAAACAATATACAGAAAGAATCAGGACAAAATTATAGCAGAGAATATAGGAAATGCCAGTAAATTAGAACATTTCTGTAAAGTGGACCATTTCCTAGCTCCAAAAGTTTACCAAAACTGACACCAGAGGAAATCATTTAAGGTCATCATGTCTTCCCTTGGCACTCTCGGAATGCCCTTGCCTCAGTATGCAACATCTGTAGTCCATGGTGTCCTACGGAGAGGGGTCGGCACTGAGGGAGTTTCAAACACTGCCCTCAGTAATGGAGAGGTTGTGGCCATCTCTGCTGTGACTAAACAAAGGTCATGGGAGCAGGGGGCCCAGGGCAGGGCCCTCAGAGCCCGGCAGGCCCAGTGGTGTGTCACAAGAATTTAGGCGCTGGCCAAAGGACGCCTGCTTTGTCTGCACAGCTGCCCAAATACACACCTTTCCACTCAGGCCGCCCTCTTATTTGAAGTGTGTGTGGAACCTGTCCACGCAGTACACTTCGCTGCACAGGTATCCATAGGTCTGGGCACCGTAGCTTCCTGTCAGGTTACAGAAGTTCGCAGGCAGATGGGACCCAGCGACACACACGTAGAGGCTCCAACCGGACCACAGGCCGCCCACTGCCCCTGCCCCAGAATGTGGGCCGCATATCAGCCCTCTCTGTGTCCCCTGCCTGTAGAGGGAGTATTGGACCAACACTTGTAGCAAACGGGGTCCTTGCGGGCAACTCATTGGAGGGACACAAATAAATCTTTGCCGACTTTCTGATGAAGCTTACGAGCGTTCACACCTAAGCCTCGTACAAGGTCAGCTGTTTGGCTAAACATGAGCTCATGATCTAAATTTACACAATAATGAAGGAATCAGCTACAAGGGGGATACAATCAGCAAAAACAATCAATACCAGAATTAGATTCCCTAGGCCATCCATCAGATGTTGGAATAATCAGGTGCAAGGCAGAAAATATACATAAAACTGGAACTGAAGCAAGGAACAAGGATGTTTTCAAAGACTGGTAGGATCTCTAAAATATTTTTAAAGTACATGTCATTGATAAAGCTAAACACTCAAAGGTTGGGTAATACAACAGATTCATAATTGAGAAGAGTGAAATTATGCTGTTTTGAAAACTATGGCAGGTCAGATTTTCTGCCTAATTATAGAAGAAGATTTCTCTAAAATATACACATTATTTCAACGACTTATTGGCTGTGAAATAAGTTAAGGATATTTCAAATGGCTTGTCTGCAAAGAAAGGGGAGATGTAGGGAATCACAGAAAGCCGAGGGGAAAATAGGTCAATATATACATTGCTATATGGTGAACTAAGCCATAGGCCAGCAACAATGTAGAGGACCTGACCCTTAGAAACTAACAAGTAAGCAGGAATCTTCAAAAGTTCAAATCTTTATGAGTAAAAAGATTCATTAAAATGAATAACCAAGTGTTTTACTTGACATCAGGAGACCAAAACAATAAACACTGAGAACATAGAAAAAAGATAAATAAAGATATGAGCAGAACTTAATACAACAGAAAATGTATAAAATTCAGGTGATGTAGTAAGTCCAAAGAATATTCTTTGAAAAGATTTAAAAGACACACTTTGATTAAGGAAAACAAAAACATAAGTGAAGAATATACAGAGAGAATCAGGACAAACTTATAGCAGAGGAGATCTGAAATGCCAGTAAATTTGAACAATTCTGTAAAGTGGACCATTGCCTAGCTCCTAAAGTTTACCAAAACTGACACGAGAAGAAATAATTTACTGACATCATGTCTGCCCTTGGCATTCTCGGAATGCCCTGGCCTCAGAATGCATCATCTGTAGTCAATGGAAACCTGCGGAAAGGGGGCGGGGCTGAGGGAGTTTGGAACCCTGGCCTCACTGAGGGAGTGGGTGTGGCCATCTCTGCTGTGACTGAAAAAGGGGCAGGGGAGCGGGGGCCCAGGGTAGGGCCCTCAGAGCCCGGCAGGCCCAGTTGGTTGTCACAAGCATTTAGGCCCAGGCCAAAGGGCGCCTTCTTTGTCTGCACAGCTGCCCAAACACTCACCTTTCCACTCAGGCTGCCCTCTTACTTGAAGTGTGTGCGGAAGCTGTCCGCACAGTACACCTCGCTGCAGAGCTAACCGTAGGTCTGGGCATCGTAGCTTCCTGCCGGGTGCCCAAAGTTCGCAGGCAGATGGTTCCATGGGACACACGCAGAGAGTCTCCTGACAGAGCCACAGACCGCCCACAGCCCCTTCCCCAAATCGGGGGCCGCAAAGCAGCCCTGTCCGAGTCCCTGCCTCTAGAGGGAGTATTGGAACAACACTTGCAGAAAACGGGGTCCTCGCGGGCAACTCATTGGAGGGACACAAATAAATCTTTGCCGACTTTCTGCTGAAGCTTAAGAGCGTTCACACCAAAGCCTCTTACAAGGTCAGCTCTTTAGCTAAACATGAGCTCATAATCTAAATTTACACAATAATGAAGAAATCAGCTACAAGGGGGAGACAATCAGCAAAAACAAGCAATACCAGAATTAGATTCCCTAGGCCATCCATCAGATGTTGGAATAATCAGGTGCAAGGAAGGAAATATACATAAACCTGGAACTGAAACAAGGAACAAGGATGTTTTCAAAGACTGGTAGGATCTCTAAAACATTTTTAAACTACCTGTCATTGATAAAGCTAAATACTCAAAGGTTGTGTAATACAACAGATTCCTCATTGAGAAGAGTGAAATTATGATGTTTTGAAAACTATGGCAAGTCAGATTTTCTGCCTAATTAGATAAGAAGATTTCTCTAAAAAATACACATTATTTCAAAGACTTATTGGCTGTGAAATAAGTTAAGGGTATTTAAAATGGCTTGTCTGCAAAGAAAGGTGAGATTTAGGGAATCACAGAAATTCGAGGGGAAAATAGTTCAATATATACATTGCTATAGGGTGAACTAAGCTTTAGGCCAGCAACAATGTAGGGTACCTGACCCTTAGAAACTTACAAGTAAGCTGGAATCTTCAAAAGTTCAAATCTTTATAAGTAAAAAGATTTATGAAAAAGAATAACCAAGTGTTTTAATTGACATCAGAAAAGCAAAACAATAAACCCTGAGAACATAGAAAAAAGATAAATAAAGATATGAGCAGAACTTAATACAACAGAAAACGTATAAAATTCAGGTGATTTAGTAAGTCCAAAGAATATTCTTTGAAAAGATTTAAAAGACACACTTTGATTAAGGAAAACAAAAACATAAGTAAAGAATATAGAGAAAGAATCAGGACAATGTTATAGCAGAGAATATATGAAATGCCAGTAAATTTGAACATTTCAGTAAAGTGGACCTTTTCCTAGCTCCTAAAGTTTACCAAAAGTGACACAAGAGGAAATCATTTAAGGTCATCATGTCTGCCCTTGGCATTCTCAGAACGCCCTGGTCTCAGAATGCAGCATCTGTAGACCATGGTAACTTGCGGAGAGGGGGCAGTACTGAATGAGGCTGGAACACTGCCCTCACTGAGGGAGTGGGTGTGGCCATCTCTGCTGTGACTGAACAAAGGGCAGGGGAGCAGGGCGTCCAGTGCAGGGCCCTCAGAGCCCGGCAGGCAATGTTCGGTTTCTCAAGCATTTGGGCCCAGGCAAAAGGCCGCCTTCTTTGTCTGCACAGCTGCCCCAGCTCTCACCTTTCCACTCAGGCCGCCCTCTTACTTGAAGTGTGTGTGGAACCTGTGCGCGCAGTTCACCCCGCTGTGCAGCCAACCATAGGTAGGGGCATCGTAGCTTCCTGCCAGGTGACCGAGGATCGCAGGCATATTGTTCCCTGGGACACACGCAGAGAGGCTCCTGACCGAGCCACAGGCCTCCCACAGCCCCTTCCCCAAATCGGGGGGCGCAAAGCAGCCCTGTCCGAGTCCCTGCCTCTAGAAGGAGTATTTGACCAACACTTGTAGAAATCGGGGTCCTCGCAGGAAACTCAATGGAGGGACACAAATAAATCTCTGCCGACTTTCTGATGAAACTTAAGAGAGTTAACACCTAAGCCTCTTACAAGGTCAGCTGTTTAGCTAAACAGGAGCTCATGAACAAAATTTACACAGTAATGAAGAAATCAGCTACAAGGGGGAGACAATCAGCAAAAACAAGCAATACCAGAATTAGATTCCCTAGGCCATCCATCAGATGTTGGAATAATCATTTGCAAGGCAGAAAATATACATAAAACTGGAACTGAAACAAGGAATAAGGATGTTTTCAAAGACTGGTAGGATCTCTAAAATATTTTTAAAGTACATGTCATAGATAAAGGTAAATACTCAAAGTTGTGTAATACAACAGATTCAACAGTTAGAAGACTGAAAGTATGCTGTTTTGAAAAGTATGGCAGGTCAGATTTTCTGCCTAATTATATAAGAAGATTTCTCTAAAAAATACACATTATTTCAAAGACTTATTGGCTGTGAAATAAGTTAAAGGTATTTCAAATGGCTTGTCTGCAAAGAAAGGTGAGATGTAGGGAATCACAGAAAGTCGAGGGCAAAATAGGTCAATATATACATTGCTATATGGTGAACTAACCTTACTCCAGCAACAATGTAGTCGACGTGACCCTTAGAAACTTACATGTAAGCTGGAATCTTCAAAAGTTCAAATATTTATAAATAAAAAAGATTTATGAAAATGAATAACCAAGTGTTTTAATTGACATCAGAAGATCAAAACAATAAACCCTTAGAATATAGAAAAAAGATAAATAAAGATATGAGCAGAACTTAATACAACAGAAAACGTATAAAATTCAGGTGATGTAGTAAGTCCAAAGAATATTCTTTGAAAAGATTTAAAAGCACACTTTGATTAAGGAAAACACAAACATAAGTAAACAATATACAGAAAGAATCAGGACAAAATTATAGCAGAGAATATAGGAAATGCCAGTAAATTAGAACATTTCTGTAAAGTGGACCATTTCCTAGCTCCAAAAGTTTACCAAAACTGACACCAGAGGAAATCATTTAAGGTCATCATGTCTTCCCTTGGCACTCTCGGAATGCCCTTGCCTCAGTATGCAACATCTGTAGTCCATGGTGTCCTACGGAGAGGGGTCGGCACTGAGGGAGTTTCAAACACTGCCCTCAGTAATGGAGAGGTTGTGGCCATCTCTGCTGTGACTAAACAAAGGTCGTGGGAGCAGGGGGCCCAGGGCAGGGCCCTCAGAGCCCGGCAGGCCCAGTGGTGTGTCACAAGAATTTAGGCGCTGGCCAAAGGACGCCTGCTTTGTCTGCACAGCTGCCCAAATACACACCTTTCCACTCAGGCCGCCCTCTTATTTGAAGTGTGTGTGGAACCTGTCCACGCAGTACACTTCGCTGCACAGGTATCCATAGGTCTGGGCACCGTAGCTTCCTGTCAGGTTACAGAAGTTCGCAGGCAGATGGGACCCAGCGACACACACGTAGAGGCTCCAACCGGGCCACAGGCCGCCCACTGCCCCTGCCCCAGAATGTGGGCCGCATATCAGCCCTCTCTGTGTCCCCTGCCTGTAGAGGGAGTATTGGACCAACACTTGTAGCAAACGGGGTCCTTGCGGGCAACTCATTGGAGGGACACAAATAAATCTTTGCCGACTTTCTGATGAAGCTTACGAGCGTTCACACCTAAGCCTCGTACAAGGTCAGCTGTTTGGCTAAACATGAGCTCATGATCTAAATTTACACAATAATGAAGGAATCAGCTACAAGGGGGATACAATCAGCAAAAACAATCAATACCAGAATTAGATTCCCTAGGCCATCCATCAGATGTTGGAATAATCAGGTGCAAGGCAGAAAATATACATAAAACTGGAACTGAAGCAAGGAACAAGGATGTTTTCAAAGACTGGTAGGATCTCTAAAATATTTTTAAAGTACATGTCATTGATAAAGCTAAACACTCAAAGGTTGGGTAATACAACAGATTCATAATTGAGAAGAGTGAAATTATGCTGTTTTGAAAACTATGGCAGGTCAGATTTTCTGCCTAATTATAGAAGAAGATTTCTCTAAAAAATACACATTATTTCAAAGACTTATTGGCTGTGAACTATGTTAAGGGTATTTCAAATGGATTGTTGGCAAAGGAAGGTGAGATGTATCGAATCACAGAAAGTCGAGGGGAAAATAGGTCAATATATACATTGCTGTATGGTGAACTAAGCCTTAGGTCAGTAACAATGTAGAGGACCTGACCCTTAGAAATTTACAAGTAAGTTGGAGTCTTCCAAAGTTCAAAAGTTTATATGTAAAAAGATTGATGAAAATGAATAACCAAGTGTTTTAATGGACATCAGAAGATCAAAACAATAAACCCTGAGAACATAGAAAAAAGATAAATAAAGATATGAGCAGAACTTAATACAACAGAAAACGTATAAAATTCAAGTGATGTAGTAAGTCCAAAGAATATTCTTTGAAAAAATTTAAAAGACACACTTTGATTAAGGAAAACAAAAACATAAGTCAAGAATATACAGAAAGAATCAGGACAATGATATAGCAGAGAATATCTGAAATGCCAGTAAATTTGAACATTTGTGTAAAGTGGACCATTTCCTAGCTCCTACAGTTTACCAAAACTGACACAAGAGGAAATCATTTAAGTTTATTATGTCTGCCCTTGACATTCTCGAAACGCCCTGGCCTCAGAATTCAGCATCTGTAGTCCATGGTAACCTGTGGAGAGGGGGCGGGGCTGAGGGAGGTTGGAACACTGCCCTCACTGAGGGAGAGGGTGTGGCCATCTCTGCTGTGACTGAACATAGGCCAGGAGAGCAGGGAAACAAGGGCAGGGCCCTCACAGCCCGGCAAGCCCAGTAGGGTGTCACAAGCATTTAGGCCCAGGGCAAAGGGCGCCTTCTTTGTCTGCTCATCTGCTCAAACTCTCATTTTTCCACTCAGGCCGCCTCTTACTTGAAGTGTGTGTGGAACCTGCCCACGCAGTACATCTCGCTGCACAGCTAACCATATGTCTGGGCATCGTAGCTTCATGACAGGTGACCGAAATTCGCAGGCCCATGGGTCCCTGGGAAACCCGTGGCGAAGCTCCTGCCCGGGCCACAGTCTGCCCACTGCCCCTGACCGAGATCGGGGGCCGCAAAGCTGCCCTGTCTGAGTCCATGCCTCTAGAAGGAGAATTGGTCCAACACTTGTAGAAAACGGGGTCCTCGCAGGAAACTCTTTGGAGGGACACAAATAAATCTTGGCCGACTTTCTGATGAAGCTTACGAGCGTTCACACCTAAGCCTCTTACAAGGTCACCTGTTTAGATAAACATGAGCTCATGATCTAAATTTACACAATAATGAAGAAATCAGCTACAAGGGGAGACAATCAGCAAAAAACAATCAATTCCAGAATTAGATTCCCAAGGCCATCCATCAGATGTTGGAATAATCAGGTTCAAGGCAGAAAATATACATAAAACTGGAACTGAAACAAGGAACAAGGATGTTTTCAAAGACTGGTAGGATCTTTAAAACATTTTTAAAGTACATGTCATTGATAAAGATAAATACTCAAAGGTTGTGTAATACAACAGATTAATCTTTGAGAAGAGTGAATTTATGCTGTTTCTAAGACTATGGCTGCTCAGATTTTCTGCCTAATTATATAAGACGATTTCTCTAAAATATACACATTATTTCAACGACTTATTGGCTGTGAAATAAGTTAAGGATATTTCAAATGGCTTGTCTGCAAAGAAAGGGGAGATGTAGGGAATCACAGAAAGCCGAGGGGAAAATAGGTCAATATATACATTGCTATATGGTGAACTAAGCCATAGGCCAGCAACAATGTAGAGGACCTGACCCTTAGAAACTAACAAGTAAGCAGGAATCTTCAAAAGTTCAAATCTTTATGAGTAAAAAGATTCATTAAAATGAATAACCAAGTGTTTTACTTGACATCAGGAGACCAAAACAGTAAACACTGAGAACATAGAAAAAAGATAAATAAAGATATGAGCAGAACTTAATACAACAGAAAATGTATAAAATTCAGGTGATGTAGTAAGTCCAAAGAATATTCTTTGAAAAGATTTAAAAGACACACTTTGATTAAGGAAAACAAAAACATAAGTGAAGAATATACAGAGAGAATCAGGACAAACTTATAGCAGAGGAGATCTGAAATGCCAGTAAATTTGAACAATTCTGTAAAGTGGACCATTGCCTAGCTCCTAAAGTTTACCAAAACTGACACGAGAAGAAATAATTTACTGACATCATGTCTGCCCTTGGCATTCTCGGAATGCCCTGGCCTCAGAATGCATCATCTGTAGTCAATGGAAACCTGCGGAAAGGGGGCGGGGCTGAGGGAGTTTGGAACCCTGGCCTCACTGAGGGAGTGGGTGTGGCCATCTCTGCTGTGACTGAAAAAGGGGCAGGGGAGCGGGGGCCCAGGGTAGGGCCCTCAGAGCCCGGCAGGCCCAGTTGGTTGTCACAAGCATTTAGGCCCAGGCCAAAGGGCGCCTTCTTTGTCTGCACAGCTGCCCAAACACTCACCTTTCCACTCAGGCTGCCCTCTTACTTGAAGTGTGTGCGGAAGCTGTCCGCACAGTACACCTCGCTGCAGAGCTAACCGTAGGTCTGGGCATCGTAGCTTCCTGCCGGGTGCCCAAAGTTCGCAGGCAGATGGTTCCATGGGACACACGCAGAGAGTCTCCTGACAGAGCCACAGACCGCCCACAGCCCCTTCCCCAAATCGGGGGCCGCAAAGCAGCCCTGTCCGAGTCCCTGCCTCTAGAGGGAGTATTGGAACAACACTTGCAGAAAACGGGGTCCTCGCGGGCAACTCATTGGAGGGACACAAATAAATCTTTGCCGACTTTCTGCTGAAGCTTAAGAGCGTTCACACCAAAGCCTCTTACAAGGTCAGCTCTTTAGCTAAACATGAGCTCATAATCTAAATTTACACAATAATGAAGAAATCAGCTACAAGGGGGAGACAATCAGCAAAAACAAGCAATACCAGAATTAGATTCCCTAGGCCATCCATCAGATGTTGGAATAATCAGGTGCAAGGAAGGAAATATACATAAACCTGGAACTGAAACAAGGAACAAGGATGTTTTCAAAGACTGGTAGGATCTCTAAAACATTTTTAAACTACCTGTCATTGATAAAGCTAAATACTCAAAGGTTGTGTAATACAACAGATTCCTCATTGAGAAGAGTGAAATTATGATGTTTTGAAAACTATGGCAAGTCAGATTTTCTGCCTAATTAGATAAGAAGATTTCTCTAAAAAATACACATTATTTCAAAGACTTATTGGCTGTGAAATAAGTTAAGGGTATTTAAAATGGTTTGTCTGCAAAGAAAGGTGAGATTTAGGGAATCACAGAAATTCGAGGGGAAAATAGTTCAATATATACATTGCTATAGGGTGAACTAAGCTTTAGGCCAGCAACAATGTAGGGTACCTGACCCTTAGAAACTTACAAGTAAGCTGGAATCTTCAAAAGTTCAAATCTTTATAAGTAAAAAGATTTATGAAAAAGAATAACCAAGTGTTTTAATTGACATCAGAAAAGCAAAACAATAAACCCTGAGAACATAGAAAAAAGATAAATAAAGATATGAGCAGAACTTAATACAACAGAAAACGTATAAAATTCAGGTGATTTAGTAAGTCCAAAGAATATTCTTTGAAAAGATTTAAAAGACACACTTTGATTAAGGAAAACAAAAACATAAGTAAAGAATATAGAGAAAGAATCAGGACAATGTTATAGCAGAGAATATATGAAATGCCAGTAAATTTGAACATTTCAGTAAAGTGGACCTTTTCCTAGCTCCTAAAGTTTACCAAAAGTGACACAAGAGGAAATCATTTAAGGTCATCATGTCTGCCCTTGGCATTCTCAGAACGCCCTGGTCTCAGAATGCAGCATCTGTAGACCATGGTAACTTGCGGAGAGGGGGCAGTACTGAATGAGGCTGGAACACTGCCCTCACTGAGGGAGTGGGTGTGGCCATCTCTGCTGTGACTGAACAAAGGGCAGGGGAGCAGGGCGTCCAGTGCAGGGCCCTCAGAGCCCGGCAGGCAATGTTCGGTTTCTCAAGCATTTGGGCCCAGGCAAAAGGCCGCCTTCTTTGTCTGCACAGCTGCCCCAGCTCTCACCTTTCCACTCAGGCCGCCCTCTTACTTGAAGTGTGTGTGGAACCTGTGCGCGCAGTTCACCCCGCTGTGCAGCCAACCATAGGTAGGGGCATCGTAGCTTCCTGCCAGGTGACCGAGGATCGCAGGCATATTGTTCCCTGGGACACACGCAGAGAGGCTCCTGACCGAGCCACAGGCCTCCCACAGCCCCTTCCCCAAATCGGGGGGCGCAAAGCAGCCCTGTCCGAGTCCCTGCCTCTAGAAGGAGTATTTGACCAACACTTGTAGAAATCGGGGTCCTCGCAGGAAACTCAATGGAGGGACACAAATAAATCTCTGCCGACTTTCTGATGAAACTTAAGAGAGTTAACACCTAAGCCTCTTACAAGGTCAGCTGTTTAGCTAAACAGGAGCTCATGAACAAAATTTACACAGTAATGAAGAAATCAGCTACAAGGGGGAGACAATCAGCAAAAACAAGCAATACCAGAATTAGATTCCCTAGGCCATCCATCAGATGTTGGAATAATCATTTGCAAGGCAGAAAATATACATAAAACTGGAACTGAAACAAGGAATAAGGATGTTTTCAAAGACTGGTAGGATCTCTAAAATATTTTTAAAGTACATGTCATAGATAAAGGTAAATACTCAAAGTTGTGTAATACAACAGATTCAACAGTTAGAAGACTGAAAGTATGCTGTTTTGAAAAGTATGGCAGGTCAGATTTTCTGCCTAATTATATAAGAAGATTTCTCTAAAAAATACACATTATTTCAAAGACTTATTGGCTGTGAAATAAGTTAAAGGTATTTCAAATGGCTTGTCTGCAAAGAAAGGTGAGATGTAGGGAATCACAGAAAGTCGAGGGCAAAATAGGTCAATATATACATTGCTATATGGTGAACTAACCTTACTCCAGCAACAATGTAGTCGACGTGACCCTTAGAAACTTACATGTAAGCTGGAATCTTCAAAAGTTCAAATATTTATAAATAAAAAGATTGATGAAAATGAATAACCAAGTGTTTTAATTGACATCAGAAGATCAAAACAATAAACCCTTAGAATATAGAAAAAAGATAAATAAAGATATGAGCAGAACTTAATACAACAGAAAACGTATAAAATTCAGGTGATGTAGTAAGTCCAAAGAATATTCTTTGAAAAGATTTAAAAGCACACTTTGATTAAGGAAAACACAAACATAAGTAAACAATATACAGAAAGAATCAGGACAAAATTATAGCAGAGAATATAGGAAATGCCAGTAAATTAGAACATTTCTGTAAAGTGGACCATTTCCTAGCTCCAAAAGTTTACCAAAACTGACACCAGAGGAAATCATTTAAGGTCATCATGTCTTCCCTTGGCACTCTCGGAATGCCCTTGCCTCAGTATGCAACATCTGTAGTCCATGGTGTCCTACGGAGAGGGGTCGGCACTGAGGGAGTTTCAAACACTGCCCTCAGTAATGGAGAGGTTGTGGCCATCTCTGCTGTGACTAAACAAAGGTCGTGGGAGCAGGGGGCCCAGGGCAGGGCCCTCAGAGCCCGGCAGGCCCAGTGGTGTGTCACAAGAATTTAGGCGCTGGCCAAAGGACGCCTGCTTTGTCTGCACAGCTGCCCAAATACACACCTTTCCACTCAGGCCGCCCTCTTATTTGAAGTGTGTGTGGAACCTGTCCACGCAGTACACTTCGCTGCACAGGTATCCATAGGTCTGGGCACCGTAGCTTCCTGTCAGGTTACAGAAGTTCGCAGGCAGATGGGACCCAGCGACACACACGTAGAGGCTCCAACCGGGCCACAGGCCGCCCACTGCCCCTGCCCCAGAATGTGGGCCGCATATCAGCCCTCTCTGTGTCCCCTGCCTGTAGAGGGAGTATTGGACCAACACTTGTAGCAAACGGGGTCCTTGCGGGCAACTCATTGGAGGGACACAAATAAATCTTTGCCGACTTTCTGATGAAGCTTACGAGCGTTCACACCTAAGCCTCGTACAAGGTCAGCTGTTTGGCTAAACATGAGCTCATGATCTAAATTTACACAATAATGAAGGAATCAGCTACAAGGGGGATACAATCAGCAAAAACAATCAATACCAGAATTAGATTCCCTAGGCCATCCATCAGATGTTGGAATAATCAGGTGCAAGGCAGAAAATATACATAAAACTGGAACTGAAGCAAGGAACAAGGATGTTTTCAAAGACTGGTAGGATCTCTAAAATATTTTTAAAGTACATGTCATTGATAAAGCTAAACACTCAAAGGTTGGGTAATACAACAGATTCATAATTGAGAAGAGTGAAATTATGCTGTTTTGAAAACTATGGCAGGTCAGATTTTCTGCCTAATTATAGAAGAAGATTTCTCTAAAAAATACACATTATTTCAAAGACTTATTGGCTGTGAACTATGTTAAGGGTATTTCAAATGGATTGTTGGCAAAGGAAGGTGAGATGTATCGAATCACAGAAAGTCGAGGGGAAAATAGGTCAATATATACATTGCTGTATGGTGAACTAAGCCTTAGGTCAGTAACAATGTAGAGGACCTGACCCTTAGAAATTTACAAGTAAGTTGGAGTCTTCCAAAGTTCAAAAGTTTATATGTAAAAAGATTGATGAAAATGAATAACCAAGTGTTTTAATGGACATCAGAAGATCAAAACAATAAACCCTGAGAACATAGAAAAAAGATAAATAAAGATATGAGCAGAACTTAATACAACAGAAAACGTATAAAATTCAAGTGATGTAGTAAGTCCAAAGAATATTCTTTGAAAAAATTTAAAAGACACACTTTGATTAAGGAAAACAAAAACATAAGTCAAGAATATACAGAAAGAATCAGGACAATGATATAGCAGAGAATATCTGAAATGCCAGTAAATTTGAACATTTGTGTAAAGTGGACCATTTCCTAGCTCCTACAGTTTACCAAAACTGACACAAGAGGAAATCATTTAAGTTTATTATGTCTGCCCTTGACATTCTCGAAACGCCCTGGCCTCAGAATTCAGCATCTGTAGTCCATGGTAACCTGTGGAGAGGGGGCGGGGCTGAGGGAGGTTGGAACACTGCCCTCACTGAGGGAGAGGGTGTGGCCATCTCTGCTGTGACTGAACATAGGCCAGGAGAGCAGGGAAACAAGGGCAGGGCCCTCACAGCCCGGCAAGCCCAGTAGGGTGTCACAAGCATTTAGGCCCAGGGCAAAGGGCGCCTTCTTTGTCTGCTCATCTGCTCAAACTCTCATTTTTCCACTCAGGCCGCCTCTTACTTGAAGTGTGTGTGGAACCTGCCCACGCAGTACATCTCGCTGCACAGCTAACCATATGTCTGGGCATCGTAGCTTCATGACAGGTGACCGAAATTCGCAGGCCCATGGGTCCCTGGGAAACCCGTGGCGAAGCTCCTGCCCGGGCCACAGTCTGCCCACTGCCCCTGACCGAGATCGGGGGCCGCAAAGCTGCCCTGTCTGAGTCCATGCCTCTAGAAGGAGAATTGGTCCAACACTTGTAGAAAACGGGGTCCTCGCAGGAAACTCTTTGGAGGGACACAAATAAATCTTGGCCGACTTTCTGATGAAGCTTACGAGCGTTCACACCTAAGCCTCTTACAAGGTCACCTGTTTAGATAAACATGAGCTCATGATCTAAATTTACACAATAATGAAGAAATCAGCTACAAGGGGAGACAATCAGCAAAAAACAATCAATTCCAGAATTAGATTCCCAAGGCCATCCATCAGATGTTGGAATAATCAGGTTCAAGGCAGAAAATATACATAAAACTGGAACTGAAACAAGGAACAAGGATGTTTTCAAAGACTGGTAGGATCTTTAAAACATTTTTAAAGTACATGTCATTGATAAAGATAAATACTCAAAGGTTGTGTAATACAACAGATTAATCTTTGAGAAGAGTGAATTTATGCTGTTTCTAAGACTATGGCTGCTCAGATTTTCTGCCTAATTATATAAGACGATTTCTCTAAAATATACACATTATTTCAACGACTTATTGGCTGTGAAATAAGTTAAGGATATTTCAAATGGCTTGTCTGCAAAGAAAGGGGAGATGTAGGGAATCACAGAAAGCCGAGGGGAAAATAGGTCAATATATACATTGCTATATGGTGAACTAAGCCATAGGCCAGCAACAATGTAGAGGACCTGACCCTTAGAAACTAACAAGTAAGCAGGAATCTTCAAAAGTTCAAATCTTTATGAGTAAAAAGATTCATTAAAATGAATAACCAAGTGTTTTACTTGACATCAGGAGACCAAAACAGTAAACACTGAGAACATAGAAAAAAGATAAATAAAGATATGAGCAGAACTTAATACAACAGAAAATGTATAAAATTCAGGTGATGTAGTAAGTCCAAAGAATATTCTTTGAAAAGATTTAAAAGACACACTTTGATTAAGGAAAACAAAAACATAAGTGAAGAATATACAGAGAGAATCAGGACAAACTTATAGCAGAGGAGATCTGAAATGCCAGTAAATTTGAACAATTCTGTAAAGTGGACCATTGCCTAGCTCCTAAAGTTTACCAAAACTGACACGAGAAGAAATAATTTACTGACATCATGTCTGCCCTTGGCATTCTCGGAATGCCCTGGCCTCAGAATGCATCATCTGTAGTCAATGGAAACCTGCGGAAAGGGGGCGGGGCTGAGGGAGTTTGGAACCCTGGCCTCACTGAGGGAGTGGGTGTGGCCATCTCTGCTGTGACTGAAAAAGGGGCAGGGGAGCGGGGGCCCAGGGTAGGGCCCTCAGAGCCCGGCAGGCCCAGTTGGTTGTCACAAGCATTTAGGCCCAGGCCAAAGGGCGCCTTCTTTGTCTGCACAGCTGCCCAAACACTCACCTTTCCACTCAGGCTGCCCTCTTACTTGAAGTGTGTGCGGAAGCTGTCCGCACAGTACACCTCGCTGCAGAGCTAACCGTAGGTCTGGGCATCGTAGCTTCCTGCCGGGTGCCCAAAGTTCGCAGGCAGATGGTTCCATGGGACACACGCAGAGAGTCTCCTGACAGAGCCACAGACCGCCCACAGCCCCTTCCCCAAATCGGGGGCCGCAAAGCAGCCCTGTCCGAGTCCCTGCCTCTAGAGGGAGTATTGGAACAACACTTGCAGAAAACGGGGTCCTCGCGGGCAACTCATTGGAGGGACACAAATAAATCTTTGCCGACTTTCTGCTGAAGCTTAAGAGCGTTCACACCAAAGCCTCTTACAAGGTCAGCTCTTTAGCTAAACATGAGCTCATAATCTAAATTTACACAATAATGAAGAAATCAGCTACAAGGGGGAGACAATCAGCAAAAACAAGCAATACCAGAATTAGATTCCCTAGGCCATCCATCAGATGTTGGAATAATCAGGTGCAAGGAAGGAAATATACATAAACCTGGAACTGAAACAAGGAACAAGGATGTTTTCAAAGACTGGTAGGATCTCTAAAACATTTTTAAACTACCTGTCATTGATAAAGCTAAATACTCAAAGGTTGTGTAATACAACAGATTCCTCATTGAGAAGAGTGAAATTATGATGTTTTGAAAACTATGGCAAGTCAGATTTTCTGCCTAATTAGATAAGAAGATTTCTCTAAAAAATACACATTATTTCAAAGACTTATTGGCTGTGAAATAAGTTAAGGGTATTTAAAATGGTTTGTCTGCAAAGAAAGGTGAGATTTAGGGAATCACAGAAATTCGAGGGGAAAATAGTTCAATATATACATTGCTATAGGGTGAACTAAGCTTTAGGCCAGCAACAATGTAGGGTACCTGACCCTTAGAAACTTACAAGTAAGCTGGAATCTTCAAAAGTTCAAATCTTTATAAGTAAAAAGATTTATGAAAAAGAATAACCAAGTGTTTTAATTGACATCAGAAAAGCAAAACAATAAACCCTGAGAACATAGAAAAAAGATAAATAAAGATATGAGCAGAACTTAATACAACAGAAAACGTATAAAATTCAGGTGATTTAGTAAGTCCAAAGAATATTCTTTGAAAAGATTTAAAAGACACACTTTGATTAAGGAAAACAAAAACATAAGTAAAGAATATAGAGAAAGAATCAGGACAATGTTATAGCAGAGAATATATGAAATGCCAGTAAATTTGAACATTTCAGTAAAGTGGACCTTTTCCTAGCTCCTAAAGTTTACCAAAAGTGACACAAGAGGAAATCATTTAAGGTCATCATGTCTGCCCTTGGCATTCTCAGAACGCCCTGGTCTCAGAATGCAGCATCTGTAGACCATGGTAACTTGCGGAGAGGGGGCAGTACTGAATGAGGCTGGAACACTGCCCTCACTGAGGGAGTGGGTGTGGCCATCTCTGCTGTGACTGAACAAAGGGCAGGGGAGCAGGGCGTCCAGTGCAGGGCCCTCAGAGCCCGGCAGGCAATGTTCGGTTTCTCAAGCATTTGGGCCCAGGCAAAAGGCCGCCTTCTTTGTCTGCACAGCTGCCCCAGCTCTCACCTTTCCACTCAGGCCGCCCTCTTACTTGAAGTGTGTGTGGAACCTGTGCGCGCAGTTCACCCCGCTGTGCAGCCAACCATAGGTAGGGGCATCGTAGCTTCCTGCCAGGTGACCGAGGATCGCAGGCATATTGTTCCCTGGGACACACGCAGAGAGGCTCCTGACCGAGCCACAGGCCTCCCACAGCCCCTTCCCCAAATCGGGGGGCGCAAAGCAGCCCTGTCCGAGTCCCTGCCTCTAGAAGGAGTATTTGACCAACACTTGTAGAAATCGGGGTCCTCGCAGGAAACTCAATGGAGGGACACAAATAAATCTCTGCCGACTTTCTGATGAAACTTAAGAGAGTTAACACCTAAGCCTCTTACAAGGTCAGCTGTTTAGCTAAACAGGAGCTCATGAACAAAATTTACACAGTAATGAAGAAATCAGCTACAAGGGGGAGACAATCAGCAAAAACAAGCAATACCAGAATTAGATTCCCTAGGCCATCCATCAGATGTTGGAATAATCATTTGCAAGGCAGAAAATATACATAAAACTGGAACTGAAACAAGGAATAAGGATGTTTTCAAAGACTGGTAGGATCTCTAAAATATTTTTAAAGTACATGTCATAGATAAAGGTAAATACTCAAAGTTGTGTAATACAACAGATTCAACAGTTAGAAGACTGAAAGTATGCTGTTTTGAAAAGTATGGCAGGTCAGATTTTCTGCCTAATTATATAAGAAGATTTCTCTAAAAAATACACATTATTTCAAAGACTTATTGGCTGTGAAATAAGTTAAAGGTATTTCAAATGGCTTGTCTGCAAAGAAAGGTGAGATGTAGGGAATCACAGAAAGTCGAGGGCAAAATAGGTCAATATATACATTGCTATATGGTGAACTAACCTTACTCCAGCAACAATGTAGTCGACGTGACCCTTAGAAACTTACATGTAAGCTGGAATCTTCAAAAGTTCAAATATTTATAAATAAAAAGATTGATGAAAATGAATAACCAAGTGTTTTAATTGACATCAGAAGATCAAAACAATAAACCCTTAGAATATAGAAAAAAGATAAATAAAGATATGAGCAGAACTTAATACAACAGAAAACGTATAAAATTCAGGTGATGTAGTAAGTCCAAAGAATATTCTTTGAAAAGATTTAAAAGCACACTTTGATTAAGGAAAACACAAACATAAGTAAACAATATACAGAAAGAATCAGGACAAAATTATAGCAGAGAATATAGGAAATGCCAGTAAATTAGAACATTTCTGTAAAGTGGACCATTTCCTAGCTCCAAAAGTTTACCAAAACTGACACCAGAGGAAATCATTTAAGGTCATCATGTCTTCCCTTGGCACTCTCGGAATGCCCTTGCCTCAGTATGCAACATCTGTAGTCCATGGTGTCCTACGGAGAGGGGTCGGCACTGAGGGAGTTTCAAACACTGCCCTCAGTAATGGAGAGGTTGTGGCCATCTCTGCTGTGACTAAACAAAGGTCGTGGGAGCAGGGGGCCCAGGGCAGGGCCCTCAGAGCCCGGCAGGCCCAGTGGTGTGTCACAAGAATTTAGGCGCTGGCCAAAGGACGCCTGCTTTGTCTGCACAGCTGCCCAAATACACACCTTTCCACTCAGGCCGCCCTCTTATTTGAAGTGTGTGTGGAACCTGTCCACGCAGTACACTTCGCTGCACAGGTATCCATAGGTCTGGGCACCGTAGCTTCCTGTCAGGTTACAGAAGTTCGCAGGCAGATGGGACCCAGCGACACACACGTAGAGGCTCCAACCGGGCCACAGGCCGCCCACTGCCCCTGCCCCAGAATGTGGGCCGCATATCAGCCCTCTCTGTGTCCCCTGCCTGTAGAGGGAGTATTGGACCAACACTTGTAGCAAACGGGGTCCTTGCGGGCAACTCATTGGAGGGACACAAATAAATCTTTGCCGACTTTCTGATGAAGCTTACGAGCGTTCACACCTAAGCCTCGTACAAGGTCAGCTGTTTGGCTAAACATGAGCTCATGATCTAAATTTACACAATAATGAAGGAATCAGCTACAAGGGGGATACAATCAGCAAAAACAATCAATACCAGAATTAGATTCCCTAGGCCATCCATCAGATGTTGGAATAATCAGGTGCAAGGCAGAAAATATACATAAAACTGGAACTGAAGCAAGGAACAAGGATGTTTTCAAAGACTGGTAGGATCTCTAAAATATTTTTAAAGTACATGTCATTGATAAAGCTAAACACTCAAAGGTTGGGTAATACAACAGATTCATAATTGAGAAGAGTGAAATTATGCTGTTTTGAAAACTATGGCAGGTCAGATTTTCTGCCTAATTATAGAAGAAGATTTCTCTAAAAAATACACATTATTTCAAAGACTTATTGGCTGTGAACTATGTTAAGGGTATTTCAAATGGATTGTTGGCAAAGGAAGGTGAGATGTATCGAATCACAGAAAGTCGAGGGGAAAATAGGTCAATATATACATTGCTGTATGGTGAACTAAGCCTTAGGTCAGTAACAATGTAGAGGACCTGACCCTTAGAAATTTACAAGTAAGTTGGAGTCTTCCAAAGTTCAAAAGTTTATATGTAAAAAGATTGATGAAAATGAATAACCAAGTGTTTTAATGGACATCAGAAGATCAAAACAATAAACCCTGAGAACATAGAAAAAAGATAAATAAAGATATGAGCAGAACTTAATACAACAGAAAACGTATAAAATTCAAGTGATGTAGTAAGTCCAAAGAATATTCTTTGAAAAAATTTAAAAGACACACTTTGATTAAGGAAAACAAAAACATAAGTCAAGAATATACAGAAAGAATCAGGACAATGATATAGCAGAGAATATCTGAAATGCCAGTAAATTTGAACATTTGTGTAAAGTGGACCATTTCCTAGCTCCTACAGTTTACCAAAACTGACACAAGAGGAAATCATTTAAGTTTATTATGTCTGCCCTTGACATTCTCGAAACGCCCTGGCCTCAGAATTCAGCATCTGTAGTCCATGGTAACCTGTGGAGAGGGGGCGGGGCTGAGGGAGGTTGGAACACTGCCCTCACTGAGGGAGAGGGTGTGGCCATCTCTGCTGTGACTGAACATAGGCCAGGAGAGCAGGGAAACAAGGGCAGGGCCCTCACAGCCCGGCAAGCCCAGTAGGGTGTCACAAGCATTTAGGCCCAGGGCAAAGGGCGCCTTCTTTGTCTGCTCATCTGCTCAAACTCTCATTTTTCCACTCAGGCCGCCTCTTACTTGAAGTGTGTGTGGAACCTGCCCACGCAGTACATCTCGCTGCACAGCTAACCATATGTCTGGGCATCGTAGCTTCATGACAGGTGACCGAAATTCGCAGGCCCATGGGTCCCTGGGAAACCCGTGGCGAAGCTCCTGCCCGGGCCACAGTCTGCCCACTGCCCCTGACCGAGATCGGGGGCCGCAAAGCTGCCCTGTCTGAGTCCATGCCTCTAGAAGGAGAATTGGTCCAACACTTGTAGAAAACGGGGTCCTCGCAGGAAACTCTTTGGAGGGACACAAATAAATCTTGGCCGACTTTCTGATGAAGCTTACGAGCGTTCACACCTAAGCCTCTTACAAGGTCACCTGTTTAGATAAACATGAGCTCATGATCTAAATTTACACAATAATGAAGAAATCAGCTACAAGGGGAGACAATCAGCAAAAAACAATCAATTCCAGAATTAGATTCCCAAGGCCATCCATCAGATGTTGGAATAATCAGGTTCAAGGCAGAAAATATACATAAAACTGGAACTGAAACAAGGAACAAGGATGTTTTCAAAGACTGGTAGGATCTTTAAAACATTTTTAAAGTACATGTCATTGATAAAGATAAATACTCAAAGGTTGTGTAATACAACAGATTAATCTTTGAGAAGAGTGAATTTATGCTGTTTCTAAGACTATGGCTGCTCAGATTTTCTGCCTAATTATATAAGACGATTTCTCTAAAATATACACATTATTTCAACGACTTATTGGCTGTGAAATAAGTTAAGGATATTTCAAATGGCTTGTCTGCAAAGAAAGGGGAGATGTAGGGAATCACAGAAAGCCGAGGGGAAAATAGGTCAATATATACATTGCTATATGGTGAACTAAGCCATAGGCCAGCAACAATGTAGAGGACCTGACCCTTAGAAACTAACAAGTAAGCAGGAATCTTCAAAAGTTCAAATCTTTATGAGTAAAAAGATTCATTAAAATGAATAACCAAGTGTTTTACTTGACATCAGGAGACCAAAACAGTAAACACTGAGAACATAGAAAAAAGATAAATAAAGATATGAGCAGAACTTAATACAACAGAAAATGTATAAAATTCAGGTGATGTAGTAAGTCCAAAGAATATTCTTTGAAAAGATTTAAAAGACACACTTTGATTAAGGAAAACAAAAACATAAGTGAAGAATATACAGAGAGAATCAGGACAAACTTATAGCAGAGGAGATCTGAAATGCCAGTAAATTTGAACAATTCTGTAAAGTGGACCATTGCCTAGCTCCTAAAGTTTACCAAAACTGACACGAGAAGAAATAATTTACTGACATCATGTCTGCCCTTGGCATTCTCGGAATGCCCTGGCCTCAGAATGCATCATCTGTAGTCAATGGAAACCTGCGGAAAGGGGGCGGGGCTGAGGGAGTTTGGAACCCTGGCCTCACTGAGGGAGTGGGTGTGGCCATCTCTGCTGTGACTGAAAAAGGGGCAGGGGAGCGGGGGCCCAGGGTAGGGCCCTCAGAGCCCGGCAGGCCCAGTTGGTTGTCACAAGCATTTAGGCCCAGGCCAAAGGGCGCCTTCTTTGTCTGCACAGCTGCCCAAACACTCACCTTTCCACTCAGGCTGCCCTCTTACTTGAAGTGTGTGCGGAAGCTGTCCGCACAGTACACCTCGCTGCAGAGCTAACCGTAGGTCTGGGCATCGTAGCTTCCTGCCGGGTGCCCAAAGTTCGCAGGCAGATGGTTCCATGGGACACACGCAGAGAGTCTCCTGACAGAGCCACAGACCGCCCACAGCCCCTTCCCCAAATCGGGGGCCGCAAAGCAGCCCTGTCCGAGTCCCTGCCTCTAGAGGGAGTATTGGAACAACACTTGCAGAAAACGGGGTCCTCGCGGGCAACTCATTGGAGGGACACAAATAAATCTTTGCCGACTTTCTGCTGAAGCTTAAGAGCGTTCACACCAAAGCCTCTTACAAGGTCAGCTCTTTAGCTAAACATGAGCTCATAATCTAAATTTACACAATAATGAAGAAATCAGCTACAAGGGGGAGACAATCAGCAAAAACAAGCAATACCAGAATTAGATTCCCTAGGCCATCCATCAGATGTTGGAATAATCAGGTGCAAGGAAGGAAATATACATAAACCTGGAACTGAAACAAGGAACAAGGATGTTTTCAAAGACTGGTAGGATCTCTAAAACATTTTTAAACTACCTGTCATTGATAAAGCTAAATACTCAAAGGTTGTGTAATACAACAGATTCCTCATTGAGAAGAGTGAAATTTTGATGTTTTGAAAACTATGGCAAGTCAGATTTTCTGCCTAATTAGATAAGAAGATTTCTCTAAAAAATACACATTATTTCAAAGACTTATTGGCTGTGAAATAAGTTAAGGGTATTTAAAATGGCTTGTCTGCAAAGAAAGGTGAGATTTAGGGAATCACAGAAATTCGAGGGGAAAATAGGTCAATATATACATTGCTATAGGGTGAACTAAGCTTTAGGCCAGCAACAATGTAGGGTACCTGACCCTTAGAAACTTACAAGTAAGCTGGAATCTTCAAAAGTTCAAATCTTTATAAGTAAAAAGATTTATGAAAAAGAATAACCAAGTGTTTTAATTGACATCAGAAAAGCAAAACAATAAACCCTGAGAACATAGAAAAAAGATAAATAAAGATATGAGCAGAACTTAATACAACAGAAAACGTATAAAATTCAGGTGATTTAGTAAGTCCAAAGAATATCCTTTGAAAAGATATAAAAGACACACTTTGATTAAGGAAAACAAAAACATAAGTAAAGAATATAGAGAAAGAATCAGGACAATGTTATAGCAGAGAATATATGAAATGCCAGTAAATTTGAACATTTCAGTAAAGTGGACCTTTTCCTAGCTCCTAAAGTTTACCAAAAGTGACACAAGAGGAAATCATTTAAGGTCATCATGTCTGCCCTTGGCATTCTCAGAACGCCCTGGTCTCAGAATGCAGCATCTGTAGACCATGGTAACTTGCGGAGAGGGGGCAGTACTGAATGAGGCTGGAACACTGCCCTCACTGAGGGAGTGGGTGTGGCCATCTCTGCTGTGACTGAACAAAGGGCAGGGGAGCAGGGCGTCCAGTGCAGGGCCCTCAGAGCCCGGCAGGCAATGTTCGGTTTCTCAAGCATTTGGGCCCAGGCAAAAGGCCGCCTTCTTTGTCTGCACAGCTGCCCCAGCTCTCACCTTTCCACTCAGGCCGCCCTCTTACTTGAAGTGTGTGTGGAACCTGTGCGCGCAGTTCACCCCGCTGTGCAGCCAACCATAGGTAGGGGCATCGTAGCTTCCTGCCAGGTGACCGAGGATCGCAGGCATATTGTTCCCTGGGACACACGCAGAGAGGCTCCTGACCGAGCCACAGGCCTCCCACAGCCCCTTCCCCAAATCGGGGGGCGCAAAGCAGCCCTGTCCGAGTCCCTGCCTCTAGAAGGAGTATTTGACCAACACTTGTAGAAATCGGGGTCCTCGCAGGAAACTCAATGGAGGGACACAAATAAATCTCTGCCGACTTTCTGATGAAACTTAAGAGAGTTAACACCTAAGCCTCTTACAAGGTCAGCTGTTTAGCTAAACAGGAGCTCATGAACAAAATTTACACAGTAATGAAGAAATCAGCTACAAGGGGGAGACAATCAGCAAAAACAAGCAATACCAGAATTAGATTCCCTAGGCCATCCATCAGATGTTGGAATAATCATTTGCAAGGCAGAAAATATACATAAAACTGGAACTGAAACAAGGAATAAGGATGTTTTCAAAGACTGGTAGGATCTCTAAAATATTTTTAAAGTACATGTCATAGATAAAGGTAAATACTCAAAGTTGTGTAATACAACAGATTCAACAGTTAGAAGACTGAAAGTATGCTGTTTTGAAAAGTATGGCAGGTCAGATTTTCTGCCTAATTATATAAGAAGATTTCTCTAAAAAATACACATTATTTCAAAGACTTATTGGCTGTGAAATAAGTTAAAGGTATTTCAAATGGCTTGTCTGCAAAGAAAGGTGAGATGTAGGGAATCACAGAAAGTCGAGGGCAAAATAGGTCAATATATACATTGCTATATGGTGAACTAACCTTACTCCAGCAACAATGTAGTCGACGTGACCCTTAGAAACTTACATGTAAGCTGGAATCTTCAAAAGTTCAAATATTTATAAATAAAAAGATTGATGAAAATGAATAACCAAGTGTTTTAATTGACATCAGAAGATCAAAACAATAAACCCTTAGAATATAGAAAAAAGATAAATAAAGATATGAGCAGAACTTAATACAACAGAAAACGTATAAAATTCAGGTGATGTAGTAAGTCCAAAGAATATTCTTTGAAAAGATTTAAAAGCACACTTTGATTAAGGAAAACACAAACATAAGTAAACAATATACAGAAAGAATCAGGACAAAATTATAGCAGAGAATATAGGAAATGCCAGTAAATTAGAACATTTCTGTAAAGTGGACCATTTCCTAGCTCCAAAAGTTTACCAAAACTGACACCAGAGGAAATCATTTAAGGTCATCATGTCTTCCCTTGGCACTCTCGGAATGCCCTTGCCTCAGTATGCAACATCTGTAGTCCATGGTGTCCTACGGAGAGGGGTCGGCACTGAGGGAGTTTCAAACACTGCCCTCAGTAATGGAGAGGTTGTGGCCATCTCTGCTGTGACTAAACAAAGGTCATGGGAGCAGGGGGCCCAGGGCAGGGCCCTCAGAGCCCGGCAGGCCCAGTGGTGTGTCACAAGAATTTAGGCGCTGGCCAAAGGACGCCTGCTTTGTCTGCACAGCTGCCCAAATACACACCTTTCCACTCAGGCCGCCCTCTTATTTGAAGTGTGTGTGGAACCTGTCCACGCAGTACACTTCGCTGCACAGGTATCCATAGGTCTGGGCACCGTAGCTTCCTGTCAGGTTACAGAAGTTCGCAGGCAGATGGGACCCAGCGACACACACGTAGAGGCTCCAACCGGACCACAGGCCGCCCACTGCCCCTGCCCCAGAATGTGGGCCGCATATCAGCCCTCTCTGTGTCCCCTGCCTGTAGAGGGAGTATTGGACCAACACTTGTAGCAAACGGGGTCCTTGCGGGCAACTCATTGGAGGGACACAAATAAATCTTTGCCGACTTTCTGATGAAGCTTACGAGCGTTCACACCTAAGCCTCGTACAAGGTCAGCTGTTTGGCTAAACATGAGCTCATGATCTAAATTTACACAATAATGAAGGAATCAGCTACAAGGGGGATACAATCAGCAAAAACAATCAATACCAGAATTAGATTCCCTAGGCCATCCATCAGATGTTGGAATAATCAGGTGCAAGGCAGAAAATATACATAAAACTGGAACTGAAGCAAGGAACAAGGATGTTTTCAAAGACTGGTAGGATCTCTAAAATATTTTTAAAGTACATGTCATTGATAAAGCTAAACACTCAAAGGTTGGGTAATACAACAGATTCATAATTGAGAAGAGTGAAATTATGCTGTTTTGAAAACTATGGCAGGTCAGATTTTCTGCCTAATTATAGAAGAAGATTTCTCTAAAATATACACATTATTTCAACGACTTATTGGCTGTGAAATAAGTTAAGGATATTTCAAATGGCTTGTCTGCAAAGAAAGGGGAGATGTAGGGAATCACAGAAAGCCGAGGGGAAAATAGGTCAATATATACATTGCTATATGGTGAACTAAGCCATAGGCCAGCAACAATGTAGAGGACCTGACCCTTAGAAACTAACAAGTAAGCAGGAATCTTCAAAAGTTCAAATCTTTATGAGTAAAAAGATTCATTAAAATGAATAACCAAGTGTTTTACTTGACATCAGGAGACCAAAACAATAAACACTGAGAACATAGAAAAAAGATAAATAAAGATATGAGCAGAACTTAATACAACAGAAAATGTATAAAATTCAGGTGATGTAGTAAGTCCAAAGAATATTCTTTGAAAAGATTTAAAAGACACACTTTGATTAAGGAAAACAAAAACATAAGTGAAGAATATACAGAGAGAATCAGGACAAACTTATAGCAGAGGAGATCTGAAATGCCAGTAAATTTGAACAATTCTGTAAAGTGGACCATTGCCTAGCTCCTAAAGTTTACCAAAACTGACACGAGAAGAAATAATTTACTGACATCATGTCTGCCCTTGGCATTCTCGGAATGCCCTGGCCTCAGAATGCATCATCTGTAGTCAATGGAAACCTGCGGAAAGGGGGCGGGGCTGAGGGAGTTTGGAACCCTGGCCTCACTGAGGGAGTGGGTGTGGCCATCTCTGCTGTGACTGAAAAAGGGGCAGGGGAGCGGGGGCCCAGGGTAGGGCCCTCAGAGCCCGGCAGGCCCAGTTGGTTGTCACAAGCATTTAGGCCCAGGCCAAAGGGCGCCTTCTTTGTCTGCACAGCTGCCCAAACACTCACCTTTCCACTCAGGCTGCCCTCTTACTTGAAGTGTGTGCGGAAGCTGTCCGCACAGTACACCTCGCTGCAGAGCTAACCGTAGGTCTGGGCATCGTAGCTTCCTGCCGGGTGCCCAAAGTTCGCAGGCAGATGGTTCCATGGGACACACGCAGAGAGTCTCCTGACAGAGCCACAGACCGCCCACAGCCCCTTCCCCAAATCGGGGGCCGCAAAGCAGCCCTGTCCGAGTCCCTGCCTCTAGAGGGAGTATTGGAACAACACTTGCAGAAAACGGGGTCCTCGCGGGCAACTCATTGGAGGGACACAAATAAATCTTTGCCGACTTTCTGCTGAAGCTTAAGAGCGTTCACACCAAAGCCTCTTACAAGGTCAGCTCTTTAGCTAAACATGAGCTCATAATCTAAATTTACACAATAATGAAGAAATCAGCTACAAGGGGGAGACAATCAGCAAAAACAAGCAATACCAGAATTAGATTCCCTAGGCCATCCATCAGATGTTGGAATAATCAGGTGCAAGGAAGGAAATATACATAAACCTGGAACTGAAACAAGGAACAAGGATGTTTTCAAAGACTGGTAGGATCTCTAAAACATTTTTAAACTACCTGTCATTGATAAAGCTAAATACTCAAAGGTTGTGTAATACAACAGATTCCTCATTGAGAAGAGTGAAATTATGATGTTTTGAAAACTATGGCAAGTCAGATTTTCTGCCTAATTAGATAAGAAGATTTCTCTAAAAAATACACATTATTTCAAAGACTTATTGGCTGTGAAATAAGTTAAGGGTATTTAAAATGGCTTGTCTGCAAAGAAAGGTGAGATTTAGGGAATCACAGAAATTCGAGGGGAAAATAGTTCAATATATACATTGCTATAGGGTGAACTAAGCTTTAGGCCAGCAACAATGTAGGGTACCTGACCCTTAGAAACTTACAAGTAAGCTGGAATCTTCAAAAGTTCAAATCTTTATAAGTAAAAAGATTTATGAAAAAGAATAACCAAGTGTTTTAATTGACATCAGAAAAGCAAAACAATAAACCCTGAGAACATAGAAAAAAGATAAATAAAGATATGAGCAGAACTTAATACAACAGAAAACGTATAAAATTCAGGTGATTTAGTAAGTCCAAAGAATATTCTTTGAAAAGATTTAAAAGACACACTTTGATTAAGGAAAACAAAAACATAAGTAAAGAATATAGAGAAAGAATCAGGACAATGTTATAGCAGAGAATATATGAAATGCCAGTAAATTTGAACATTTCAGTAAAGTGGACCTTTTCCTAGCTCCTAAAGTTTACCAAAAGTGACACAAGAGGAAATCATTTAAGGTCATCATGTCTGCCCTTGGCATTCTCAGAACGCCCTGGTCTCAGAATGCAGCATCTGTAGACCATGGTAACTTGCGGAGAGGGGGCAGTACTGAATGAGGCTGGAACACTGCCCTCACTGAGGGAGTGGGTGTGGCCATCTCTGCTGTGACTGAACAAAGGGCAGGGGAGCAGGGCGTCCAGTGCAGGGCCCTCAGAGCCCGGCAGGCAATGTTCGGTTTCTCAAGCATTTGGGCCCAGGCAAAAGGCCGCCTTCTTTGTCTGCACAGCTGCCCCAGCTCTCACCTTTCCACTCAGGCCGCCCTCTTACTTGAAGTGTGTGTGGAACCTGTGCGCGCAGTTCACCCCGCTGTGCAGCCAACCATAGGTAGGGGCATCGTAGCTTCCTGCCAGGTGACCGAGGATCGCAGGCATATTGTTCCCTGGGACACACGCAGAGAGGCTCCTGACCGAGCCACAGGCCTCCCACAGCCCCTTCCCCAAATCGGGGGGCGCAAAGCAGCCCTGTCCGAGTCCCTGCCTCTAGAAGGAGTATTTGACCAACACTTGTAGAAATCGGGGTCCTCGCAGGAAACTCAATGGAGGGACACAAATAAATCTCTGCCGACTTTCTGATGAAACTTAAGAGAGTTAACACCTAAGCCTCTTACAAGGTCAGCTGTTTAGCTAAACAGGAGCTCATGAACAAAATTTACACAGTAATGAAGAAATCAGCTACAAGGGGGAGACAATCAGCAAAAACAAGCAATACCAGAATTAGATTCCCTAGGCCATCCATCAGATGTTGGAATAATCATTTGCAAGGCAGAAAATATACATAAAACTGGAACTGAAACAAGGAATAAGGATGTTTTCAAAGACTGGTAGGATCTCTAAAATATTTTTAAAGTACATGTCATAGATAAAGGTAAATACTCAAAGTTGTGTAATACAACAGATTCAACAGTTAGAAGACTGAAAGTATGCTGTTTTGAAAAGTATGGCAGGTCAGATTTTCTGCCTAATTATATAAGAAGATTTCTCTAAAAAATACACATTATTTCAAAGACTTATTGGCTGTGAAATAAGTTAAAGGTATTTCAAATGGCTTGTCTGCAAAGAAAGGTGAGATGTAGGGAATCACAGAAAGTCGAGGGCAAAATAGGTCAATATATACATTGCTATATGGTGAACTAACCTTACTCCAGCAACAATGTAGTCGACGTGACCCTTAGAAACTTACATGTAAGCTGGAATCTTCAAAAGTTCAAATATTTATAAATAAAAAGATTGATGAAAATGAATAACCAAGTGTTTTAATTGACATCAGAAGATCAAAACAATAAACCCTTAGAATATAGAAAAAAGATAAATAAAGATATGAGCAGAACTTAATACAACAGAAAACGTATAAAATTCAGGTGATGTAGTAAGTCCAAAGAATATTCTTTGAAAAGATTTAAAAGCACACTTTGATTAAGGAAAACACAAACATAAGTAAACAATATACAGAAAGAATCAGGACAAAATTATAGCAGAGAATATAGGAAATGCCAGTAAATTAGAACATTTCTGTAAAGTGGACCATTTCCTAGCTCCAAAAGTTTACCAAAACTGACACCAGAGGAAATCATTTAAGGTCATCATGTCTTCCCTTGGCACTCTCGGAATGCCCTTGCCTCAGTATGCAACATCTGTAGTCCATGGTGTCCTACGGAGAGGGGTCGGCACTGAGGGAGTTTCAAACACTGCCCTCAGTAATGGAGAGGTTGTGGCCATCTCTGCTGTGACTAAACAAAGGTCATGGGAGCAGGGGGCCCAGGGCAGGGCCCTCAGAGCCCGGCAGGCCCAGTGGTGTGTCACAAGAATTTAGGCGCTGGCCAAAGGACGCCTGCTTTGTCTGCACAGCTGCCCAAATACACACCTTTCCACTCAGGCCGCCCTCTTATTTGAAGTGTGTGTGGAACCTGTCCACGCAGTACACTTCGCTGCACAGGTATCCATAGGTCTGGGCACCGTAGCTTCCTGTCAGGTTACAGAAGTTCGCAGGCAGATGGGACCCAGCGACACACACGTAGAGGCTCCAACCGGACCACAGGCCGCCCACTGCCCCTGCCCCAGAATGTGGGCCGCATATCAGCCCTCTCTGTGTCCCCTGCCTGTAGAGGGAGTATTGGACCAACACTTGTAGCAAACGGGGTCCTTGCGGGCAACTCATTGGAGGGACACAAATAAATCTTTGCCGACTTTCTGATGAAGCTTACGAGCGTTCACACCTAAGCCTCGTACAAGGTCAGCTGTTTGGCTAAACATGAGCTCATGATCTAAATTTACACAATAATGAAGGAATCAGCTACAAGGGGGATACAATCAGCAAAAACAATCAATACCAGAATTAGATTCCCTAGGCCATCCATCAGATGTTGGAATAATCAGGTGCAAGGCAGAAAATATACATAAAACTGGAACTGAAGCAAGGAACAAGGATGTTTTCAAAGACTGGTAGGATCTCTAAAATATTTTTAAAGTACATGTCATTGATAAAGCTAAACACTCAAAGGTTGGGTAATACAACAGATTCATAATTGAGAAGAGTGAAATTATGCTGTTTTGAAAACTATGGCAGGTCAGATTTTCTGCCTAATTATAGAAGAAGATTTCTCTAAAATATACACATTATTTCAACGACTTATTGGCTGTGAAATAAGTTAAGGATATTTCAAATGGCTTGTCTGCAAAGAAAGGGGAGATGTAGGGAATCACAGAAAGCCGAGGGGAAAATAGGTCAATATATACATTGCTATATGGTGAACTAAGCCATAGGCCAGCAACAATGTAGAGGACCTGACCCTTAGAAACTAACAAGTAAGCAGGAATCTTCAAAAGTTCAAATCTTTATGAGTAAAAAGATTCATTAAAATGAATAACCAAGTGTTTTACTTGACATCAGGAGACCAAAACAATAAACACTGAGAACATAGAAAAAAGATAAATAAAGATATGAGCAGAACTTAATACAACAGAAAATGTATAAAATTCAGGTGATGTAGTAAGTCCAAAGAATATTCTTTGAAAAGATTTAAAAGACACACTTTGATTAAGGAAAACAAAAACATAAGTGAAGAATATACAGAGAGAATCAGGACAAACTTATAGCAGAGGAGATCTGAAATGCCAGTAAATTTGAACAATTCTGTAAAGTGGACCATTGCCTAGCTCCTAAAGTTTACCAAAACTGACACGAGAAGAAATAATTTACTGACATCATGTCTGCCCTTGGCATTCTCGGAATGCCCTGGCCTCAGAATGCATCATCTGTAGTCAATGGAAACCTGCGGAAAGGGGGCGGGGCTGAGGGAGTTTGGAACCCTGGCCTCACTGAGGGAGTGGGTGTGGCCATCTCTGCTGTGACTGAAAAAGGGGCAGGGGAGCGGGGGCCCAGGGTAGGGCCCTCAGAGCCCGGCAGGCCCAGTTGGTTGTCACAAGCATTTAGGCCCAGGCCAAAGGGCGCCTTCTTTGTCTGCACAGCTGCCCAAACACTCACCTTTCCACTCAGGCTGCCCTCTTACTTGAAGTGTGTGCGGAAGCTGTCCGCACAGTACACCTCGCTGCAGAGCTAACCGTAGGTCTGGGCATCGTAGCTTCCTGCCGGGTGCCCAAAGTTCGCAGGCAGATGGTTCCATGGGACACACGCAGAGAGTCTCCTGACAGAGCCACAGACCGCCCACAGCCCCTTCCCCAAATCGGGGGCCGCAAAGCAGCCCTGTCCGAGTCCCTGCCTCTAGAGGGAGTATTGGAACAGCACTTGCAGAAAACGGGGTCCTCGCGGGCAACTCATTGGAGGGACACAAATAAATCTTTGCCGACTTTCTGCTGAAGCTTAAGAGCGTTCACACCAAAGCCTCTTACAAGGTCAGCTCTTTAGCTAAACATGAGCTCATAATCTAAATTTACACAATAATGAAGAAATCAGCTACAAGGGGGAGACAATCAGCAAAAACAAGCAATACCAGAATTAGATTCCCTAGGCCATCCATCAGATGTTGGAATAATCAGGTGCAAGGAAGGAAATATACATAAACCTGGAACTGAAACAAGGAACAAGGATGTTTTCAAAGACTGGTAGGATCTCTAAAACATTTTTAAACTACCTGTCATTGATAAAGCTAAATACTCAAAGGTTGTGTAATACAACAGATTCCTCATTGAGAAGAGTGAAATTATGATGTTTTGAAAACTATGGCAAGTCAGATTTTCTGCCTAATTAGATAAGAAGATTTCTCTAAAAAATACACATTATTTCAAAGACTTATTGGCTGTGAAATAAGTTAAGGGTATTTAAAATGGCTTGTCTGCAAAGAAAGGTGAGATTTAGGGAATCACAGAAATTCGAGGGGAAAATAGTTCAATATATACATTGCTATAGGGTGAACTAAGCTTTAGGCCAGCAACAATGTAGGGTACCTGACCCTTAGAAACTTACAAGTAAGCTGGAATCTTCAAAAGTTCAAATCTTTATAAGTAAAAAGATTTATGAAAAAGAATAACCAAGTGTTTTAATTGACATCAGAAAAGCAAAACAATAAACCCTGAGAACATAGAAAAAAGATAAATAAAGATATGAGCAGAACTTAATACAACAGAAAACGTATAAAATTCAGGTGATTTAGTAAGTCCAAAGAATATTCTTTGAAAAGATTTAAAAGACACACTTTGATTAAGGAAAACAAAAACATAAGTAAAGAATATAGAGAAAGAATCAGGACAATGTTATAGCAGAGAATATATGAAATGCCAGTAAATTTGAACATTTCAGTAAAGTGGACCTTTTCCTAGCTCCTAAAGTTTACCAAAAGTGACACAAGAGGAAATCATTTAAGGTCATCATGTCTGCCCTTGGCATTCTCAGAACGCCCTGGTCTCAGAATGCAGCATCTGTAGACCATGGTAACTTGCGGAGAGGGGGCAGTACTGAATGAGGCTGGAACACTGCCCTCACTGAGGGAGTGGGTGTGGCCATCTCTGCTGTGACTGAACAAAGGGCAGGGGAGCAGGGCGTCCAGTGCAGGGCCCTCAGAGCCCGGCAGGCAATGTTCGGTTTCTCAAGCATTTGGGCCCAGGCAAAAGGCCGCCTTCTTTGTCTGCACAGCTGCCCCAGCTCTCACCTTTCCACTCAGGCCGCCCTCTTACTTGAAGTGTGTGTGGAACCTGTGCGCGCAGTTCACCCCGCTGTGCAGCCAACCATAGGTAGGGGCATCGTAGCTTCCTGCCAGGTGACCGAGGATCGCAGGCATATTGTTCCCTGGGACACACGCAGAGAGGCTCCTGACCGAGCCACAGGCCTCCCACAGCCCCTTCCCCAAATCGGGGGGCGCAAAGCAGCCCTGTCCGAGTCCCTGCCTCTAGAAGGAGTATTTGACCAACACTTGTAGAAATCGGGGTCCTCGCAGGAAACTCAATGGAGGGACACAAATAAATCTCTGCCGACTTTCTGATGAAACTTAAGAGAGTTAACACCTAAGCCTCTTACAAGGTCAGCTGTTTAGCTAAACAGGAGCTCATGAACAAAATTTACACAGTAATGAAGAAATCAGCTACAAGGGGGAGACAATCAGCAAAAACAAGCAATACCAGAATTAGATTCCCTAGGCCATCCATCAGATGTTGGAATAATCATTTGCAAGGCAGAAAATATACATAAAACTGGAACTGAAACAAGGAATAAGGATGTTTTCAAAGACTGGTAGGATCTCTAAAATATTTTTAAAGTACATGTCATAGATAAAGGTAAATACTCAAAGTTGTGTAATACAACAGATTCAACAGTTAGAAGACTGAAAGTATGCTGTTTTGAAAAGTATGGCAGGTCAGATTTTCTGCCTAATTATATAAGAAGATTTCTCTAAAAAATACACATTATTTCAAAGACTTATTGGCTGTGAAATAAGTTAAAGGTATTTCAAATGGCTTGTCTGCAAAGAAAGGTGAGATGTAGGGAATCACAGAAAGTCGAGGGCAAAATAGGTCAATATATACATTGCTATATGGTGAACTAACCTTACTCCAGCAACAATGTAGTCGACGTGACCCTTAGAAACTTACATGTAAGCTGGAATCTTCAAAAGTTCAAATATTTATAAATAAAAAGATTGATGAAAATGAATAACCAAGTGTTTTAATTGACATCAGAAGATCAAAACAATAAACCCTTAGAATATAGAAAAAAGATAAATAAAGATATGAGCAGAACTTAATACAACAGAAAACGTATAAAATTCAGGTGATGTAGTAAGTCCAAAGAATATTCTTTGAAAAGATTTAAAAGCACACTTTGATTAAGGAAAACACAAACATAAGTAAACAATATACAGAAAGAATCAGGACAAAATTATAGCAGAGAATATAGGAAATGCCAGTAAATTAGAACATTTCTGTAAAGTGGACCATTTCCTAGCTCCAAAAGTTTACCAAAACTGACACCAGAGGAAATCATTTAAGGTCATCATGTCTTCCCTTGGCACTCTCGGAATGCCCTTGCCTCAGTATGCAACATCTGTAGTCCATGGTGTCCTACGGAGAGGGGTCGGCACTGAGGGAGTTTCAAACACTGCCCTCAGTAATGGAGAGGTTGTGGCCATCTCTGCTGTGACTAAACAAAGGTCATGGGAGCAGGGGGCCCAGGGCAGGGCCCTCAGAGCCCGGCAGGCCCAGTGGTGTGTCACAAGAATTTAGGCGCTGGCCAAAGGACGCCTGCTTTGTCTGCACAGCTGCCCAAATACACACCTTTCCACTCAGGCCGCCCTCTTATTTGAAGTGTGTGTGGAACCTGTCCACGCAGTACACTTCGCTGCACAGGTATCCATAGGTCTGGGCACCGTAGCTTCCTGTCAGGTTACAGAAGTTCGCAGGCAGATGGGACCCAGCGACACACACGTAGAGGCTCCAACCGGACCACAGGCCGCCCACTGCCCCTGCCCCAGAATGTGGGCCGCATATCAGCCCTCTCTGTGTCCCCTGCCTGTAGAGGGAGTATTGGACCAACACTTGTAGCAAACGGGGTCCTTGCGGGCAACTCATTGGAGGGACACAAATAAATCTTTGCCGACTTTCTGATGAAGCTTACGAGCGTTCACACCTAAGCCTCGTACAAGGTCAGCTGTTTGGCTAAACATGAGCTCATGATCTAAATTTACACAATAATGAAGGAATCAGCTACAAGGGGGATACAATCAGCAAAAACAATCAATACCAGAATTAGATTCCCTAGGCCATCCATCAGATGTTGGAATAATCAGGTGCAAGGCAGAAAATATACATAAAACTGGAACTGAAGCAAGGAACAAGGATGTTTTCAAAGACTGGTAGGATCTCTAAAATATTTTTAAAGTACATGTCATTGATAAAGCTAAACACTCAAAGGTTGGGTAATACAACAGATTCATAATTGAGAAGAGTGAAATTATGCTGTTTTGAAAACTATGGCAGGTCAGATTTTCTGCCTAATTATAGAAGAAGATTTCTCTAAAATATACACATTATTTCAACGACTTATTGGCTGTGAAATAAGTTAAGGATATTTCAAATGGCTTGTCTGCAAAGAAAGGGGAGATGTAGGGAATCACAGAAAGCCGAGGGGAAAATAGGTCAATATATACATTGCTATATGGTGAACTAAGCCATAGGCCAGCAACAATGTAGAGGACCTGACCCTTAGAAACTAACAAGTAAGCAGGAATCTTCAAAAGTTCAAATCTTTATGAGTAAAAAGATTCATTAAAATGAATAACCAAGTGTTTTACTTGACATCAGGAGACCAAAACAATAAACACTGAGAACATAGAAAAAAGATAAATAAAGATATGAGCAGAACTTAATACAACAGAAAATGTATAAAATTCAGGTGATGTAGTAAGTCCAAAGAATATTCTTTGAAAAGATTTAAAAGACACACTTTGATTAAGGAAAACAAAAACATAAGTGAAGAATATACAGAGAGAATCAGGACAAACTTATAGCAGAGGAGATCTGAAATGCCAGTAAATTTGAACAATTCTGTAAAGTGGACCATTGCCTAGCTCCTAAAGTTTACCAAAACTGACACGAGAAGAAATAATTTACTGACATCATGTCTGCCCTTGGCATTCTCGGAATGCCCTGGCCTCAGAATGCATCATCTGTAGTCAATGGAAACCTGCGGAAAGGGGGCGGGGCTGAGGGAGTTTGGAACCCTGGCCTCACTGAGGGAGTGGGTGTGGCCATCTCTGCTGTGACTGAAAAAGGGGCAGGGGAGCGGGGGCCCAGGGTAGGGCCCTCAGAGCCCGGCAGGCCCAGTTGGTTGTCACAAGCATTTAGGCCCAGGCCAAAGGGCGCCTTCTTTGTCTGCACAGCTGCCCAAACACTCACCTTTCCACTCAGGCTGCCCTCTTACTTGAAGTGTGTGCGGAAGCTGTCCGCACAGTACACCTCGCTGCAGAGCTAACCGTAGGTCTGGGCATCGTAGCTTCCTGCCGGGTGCCCAAAGTTCGCAGGCAGATGGTTCCATGGGACACACGCAGAGAGTCTCCTGACAGAGCCACAGACCGCCCACAGCCCCTTCCCCAAATCGGGGGCCGCAAAGCAGCCCTGTCCGAGTCCCTGCCTCTAGAGGGAGTATTGGAACAGCACTTGCAGAAAACGGGGTCCTCGCGGGCAACTCATTGGAGGGACACAAATAAATCTTTGCCGACTTTCTGCTGAAGCTTAAGAGCGTTCACACCAAAGCCTCTTACAAGGTCAGCTCTTTAGCTAAACATGAGCTCATAATCTAAATTTACACAATAATGAAGAAATCAGCTACAAGGGGGAGACAATCAGCAAAAACAAGCAATACCAGAATTAGATTCCCTAGGCCATCCATCAGATGTTGGAATAATCAGGTGCAAGGAAGGAAATATACATAAACCTGGAACTGAAACAAGGAACAAGGATGTTTTCAAAGACTGGTAGGATCTCTAAAACATTTTTAAACTACCTGTCATTGATAAAGCTAAATACTCAAAGGTTGTGTAATACAACAGATTCCTCATTGAGAAGAGTGAAATTATGATGTTTTGAAAACTATGGCAAGTCAGATTTTCTGCCTAATTAGATAAGAAGATTTCTCTAAAAAATACACATTATTTCAAAGACTTATTGGCTGTGAAATAAGTTAAGGGTATTTAAAATGGCTTGTCTGCAAAGAAAGGTGAGATTTAGGGAATCACAGAAATTCGAGGGGAAAATAGTTCAATATATACATTGCTATAGGGTGAACTAAGCTTTAGGCCAGCAACAATGTAGGGTACCTGACCCTTAGAAACTTACAAGTAAGCTGGAATCTTCAAAAGTTCAAATCTTTATAAGTAAAAAGATTTATGAAAAAGAATAACCAAGTGTTTTAATTGACATCAGAAAAGCAAAACAATAAACCCTGAGAACATAGAAAAAAGATAAATAAAGATATGAGCAGAACTTAATACAACAGAAAACGTATAAAATTCAGGTGATTTAGTAAGTCCAAAGAATATTCTTTGAAAAGATTTAAAAGACACACTTTGATTAAGGAAAACAAAAACATAAGTAAAGAATATAGAGAAAGAATCAGGACAATGTTATAGCAGAGAATATATGAAATGCCAGTAAATTTGAACATTTCAGTAAAGTGGACCTTTTCCTAGCTCCTAAAGTTTACCAAAAGTGACACAAGAGGAAATCATTTAAGGTCATCATGTCTGCCCTTGGCATTCTCAGAACGCCCTGGTCTCAGAATGCAGCATCTGTAGACCATGGTAACTTGCGGAGAGGGGGCAGTACTGAATGAGGCTGGAACACTGCCCTCACTGAGGGAGTGGGTGTGGCCATCTCTGCTGTGACTGAACAAAGGGCAGGGGAGCAGGGCGTCCAGTGCAGGGCCCTCAGAGCCCGGCAGGCAATGTTCGGTTTCTCAAGCATTTGGGCCCAGGCAAAAGGCCGCCTTCTTTGTCTGCACAGCTGCCCCAGCTCTCACCTTTCCACTCAGGCCGCCCTCTTACTTGAAGTGTGTGTGGAACCTGTGCGCGCAGTTCACCCCGCTGTGCAGCCAACCATAGGTAGGGGCATCGTAGCTTCCTGCCAGGTGACCGAGGATCGCAGGCATATTGTTCCCTGGGACACACGCAGAGAGGCTCCTGACCGAGCCACAGGCCTCCCACAGCCCCTTCCCCAAATCGGGGGGCGCAAAGCAGCCCTGTCCGAGTCCCTGCCTCTAGAAGGAGTATTTGACCAACACTTGTAGAAATCGGGGTCCTCGCAGGAAACTCAATGGAGGGACACAAATAAATCTCTGCCGACTTTCTGATGAAACTTAAGAGAGTTAACACCTAAGCCTCTTACAAGGTCAGCTGTTTAGCTAAACAGGAGCTCATGAACAAAATTTACACAGTAATGAAGAAATCAGCTACAAGGGGGAGACAATCAGCAAAAACAAGCAATACCAGAATTAGATTCCCTAGGCCATCCATCAGATGTTGGAATAATCATTTGCAAGGCAGAAAATATACATAAAACTGGAACTGAAACAAGGAATAAGGATGTTTTCAAAGACTGGTAGGATCTCTAAAATATTTTTAAAGTACATGTCATAGATAAAGGTAAATACTCAAAGTTGTGTAATACAACAGATTCAACAGTTAGAAGACTGAAAGTATGCTGTTTTGAAAAGTATGGCAGGTCAGATTTTCTGCCTAATTATATAAGAAGATTTCTCTAAAAAATACACATTATTTCAAAGACTTATTGGCTGTGAAATAAGTTAAAGGTATTTCAAATGGCTTGTCTGCAAAGAAAGGTGAGATGTAGGGAATCACAGAAAGTCGAGGGCAAAATAGGTCAATATATACATTGCTATATGGTGAACTAACCTTACTCCAGCAACAATGTAGTCGACGTGACCCTTAGAAACTTACATGTAAGCTGGAATCTTCAAAAGTTCAAATATTTATAAATAAAAAGATTGATGAAAATGAATAACCAAGTGTTTTAATTGACATCAGAAGATCAAAACAATAAACCCTTAGAATATAGAAAAAAGATAAATAAAGATATGAGCAGAACTTAATACAACAGAAAACGTATAAAATTCAGGTGATGTAGTAAGTCCAAAGAATATTCTTTGAAAAGATTTAAAAGCACACTTTGATTAAGGAAAACACAAACATAAGTAAACAATATACAGAAAGAATCAGGACAAAATTATAGCAGAGAATATAGGAAATGCCAGTAAATTAGAACATTTCTGTAAAGTGGACCATTTCCTAGCTCCAAAAGTTTACCAAAACTGACACCAGAGGAAATCATTTAAGGTCATCATGTCTTCCCTTGGCACTCTCGGAATGCCCTTGCCTCAGTATGCAACATCTGTAGTCCATGGTGTCCTACGGAGAGGGGTCGGCACTGAGGGAGTTTCAAACACTGCCCTCAGTAATGGAGAGGTTGTGGCCATCTCTGCTGTGACTAAACAAAGGTCATGGGAGCAGGGGGCCCAGGGCAGGGCCCTCAGAGCCCGGCAGGCCCAGTGGTGTGTCACAAGAATTTAGGCGCTGGCCAAAGGACGCCTGCTTTGTCTGCACAGCTGCCCAAATACACACCTTTCCACTCAGGCCGCCCTCTTATTTGAAGTGTGTGTGGAACCTGTCCACGCAGTACACTTCGCTGCACAGGTATCCATAGGTCTGGGCACCGTAGCTTCCTGTCAGGTTACAGAAGTTCGCAGGCAGATGGGACCCAGCGACACACACGTAGAGGCTCCAACCGGGCCACAGGCCGCCCACTGCCCCTGCCCCAGAATGTGGGCCGCATATCAGCCCTCTCTGTGTCCCCTGCCTGTAGAGGGAGTATTGGACCAACACTTGTAGCAAACGGGGTCCTTGCGGGCAACTCATTGGAGGGACACAAATAAATCTTTGCCGACTTTCTGATGAAGCTTACGAGCGTTCACACCTAAGCCTCGTACAAGGTCAGCTGTTTGGCTAAACATGAGCTCATGATCTAAATTTACACAATAATGAAGGAATCAGCTACAAGGGGGATACAATCAGCAAAAACAATCAATACCAGAATTAGATTCCCTAGGCCATCCATCAGATGTTGGAATAATCAGGTGCAAGGCAGAAAATATACATAAAACTGGAACTGAAGCAAGGAACAAGGATGTTTTCAAAGACTGGTAGGATCTCTAAAATATTTTTAAAGTACATGTCATTGATAAAGCTAAACACTCAAAGGTTGGGTAATACAACAGATTCATAATTGAGAAGAGTGAAATTATGCTGTTTTGAAAACTATGGCAGGTCAGATTTTCTGCCTAATTATAGAAGAAGATTTCTCTAAAAAATACACATTATTTCAAAGACTTATTGGCTGTGAACTATGTTAAGGGTATTTCAAATGGATTGTTGGCAAAGGAAGGTGAGATGTATCGAATCACAGAAAGTCGAGGGGAAAATAGGTCAATATATACATTGCTGTATGGTGAACTAAGCCTTAGGTCAGTAACAATGTAGAGGACCTGACCCTTAGAAATTTACAAGTAAGTTGGAGTCTTCCAAAGTTCAAAAGTTTATATGTAAAAAGATTGATGAAAATGAATAACCAAGTGTTTTAATGGACATCAGAAGATCAAAACAATAAACCCTGAGAACATAGAAAAAAGATAAATAAAGATATGAGCAGAACTTAATACAACAGAAAACGTATAAAATTCAAGTGATGTAGTAAGTCCAAAGAATATTCTTTGAAAAAATTTAAAAGACACACTTTGATTAAGGAAAACAAAAACATAAGTCAAGAATATACAGAAAGAATCAGGACAATGATATAGCAGAGAATATCTGAAATGCCAGTAAATTTGAACATTTGTGTAAAGTGGACCATTTCCTAGCTCCTACAGTTTACCAAAACTGACACAAGAGGAAATCATTTAAGTTTATTATGTCTGCCCTTGACATTCTCGAAACGCCCTGGCCTCAGAATTCAGCATCTGTAGTCCATGGTAACCTGTGGAGAGGGGGCGGGGCTGAGGGAGGTTGGAACACTGCCCTCACTGAGGGAGAGGGTGTGGCCATCTCTGCTGTGACTGAACATAGGCCAGGAGAGCAGGGAAACAAGGGCAGGGCCCTCACAGCCCGGCAAGCCCAGTAGGGTGTCACAAGCATTTAGGCCCAGGGCAAAGGGCGCCTTCTTTGTCTGCTCATCTGCTCAAACTCTCATTTTTCCACTCAGGCCGCCTCTTACTTGAAGTGTGTGTGGAACCTGCCCACGCAGTACATCTCGCTGCACAGCTAACCATATGTCTGGGCATCGTAGCTTCATGACAGGTGACCGAAATTCGCAGGCCCATGGGTCCCTGGGAAACCCGTGGCGAAGCTCCTGCCCGGGCCACAGTCTGCCCACTGCCCCTGACCGAGATCGGGGGCCGCAAAGCTGCCCTGTCTGAGTCCATGCCTCTAGAAGGAGAATTGGTCCAACACTTGTAGAAAACGGGGTCCTCGCAGGAAACTCTTTGGAGGGACACAAATAAATCTTGGCCGACTTTCTGATGAAGCTTACGAGCGTTCACACCTAAGCCTCTTACAAGGTCACCTGTTTAGATAAACATGAGCTCATGATCTAAATTTACACAATAATGAAGAAATCAGCTACAAGGGGAGACAATCAGCAAAAAACAATCAATTCCAGAATTAGATTCCCAAGGCCATCCATCAGATGTTGGAATAATCAGGTTCAAGGCAGAAAATATACATAAAACTGGAACTGAAACAAGGAACAAGGATGTTTTCAAAGACTGGTAGGATCTTTAAAACATTTTTAAAGTACATGTCATTGATAAAGATAAATACTCAAAGGTTGTGTAATACAACAGATTAATCTTTGAGAAGAGTGAATTTATGCTGTTTCTAAGACTATGGCTGCTCAGATTTTCTGCCTAATTATATAAGACGATTTCTCTAAAATATACACATTATTTCAACGACTTATTGGCTGTGAAATAAGTTAAGGATATTTCAAATGGCTTGTCTGCAAAGAAAGGGGAGATGTAGGGAATCACAGAAAGCCGAGGGGAAAATAGGTCAATATATACATTGCTATATGGTGAACTAAGCCATAGGCCAGCAACAATGTAGAGGACCTGACCCTTAGAAACTAACAAGTAAGCAGGAATCTTCAAAAGTTCAAATCTTTATGAGTAAAAAGATTCATTAAAATGAATAACCAAGTGTTTTACTTGACATCAGGAGACCAAAACAGTAAACACTGAGAACATAGAAAAAAGATAAATAAAGATATGAGCAGAACTTAATACAACAGAAAATGTATAAAATTCAGGTGATGTAGTAAGTCCAAAGAATATTCTTTGAAAAGATTTGAAAGACACACTTTGATTAAGGAAAACAAAAACATAAGTGAAGAATATACAGAGAGAATCAGGACAAACTTATAGCAGAGGAGATCTGAAATGCCAGTAAATTTGAACAATTCTGTAAAGTGGACCATTGCCTAGCTCCTAAAGTTTACCAAAACTGACACGAGAAGAAATAATTTACTGACATCATGTCTGCCCTTGGCATTCTCGGAATGCCCTGGCCTCAGAATGCATCATCTGTAGTCAATGGAAACCTGCGGAAAGGGGGCGGGGCTGAGGGAGTTTGGAACCCTGGCCTCACTGAGGGAGTGGGTGTGGCCATCTCTGCTGTGACTGAAAAAGGGGCAGGGGAGCGGGGGCCCAGGGTAGGGCCCTCAGAGCCCGGCAGGCCCAGTTGGTTGTCACAAGCATTTAGGCCCAGGCCAAAGGGCGCCTTCTTTGTCTGCACAGCTGCCCAAACACTCACCTTTCCACTCAGGCTGCCCTCTTACTTGAAGTGTGTGCGGAAGCTGTCCGCACAGTACACCTCGCTGCAGAGCTAACCGTAGGTCTGGGCATCGTAGCTTCCTGCCGGGTGCCCAAAGTTCGCAGGCAGATGGTTCCATGGGACACACGCAGAGAGTCTCCTGACAGAGCCACAGACCGCCCACAGCCCCTTCCCCAAATCGGGGGCCGCAAAGCAGCCCTGTCCGAGTCCCTGCCTCTAGAGGGAGTATTGGAACAACACTTGCAGAAAACGGGGTCCTCGCGGGCAACTCATTGGAGGGACACAAATAAATCTTTGCCGACTTTCTGCTGAAGCTTAAGAGCGTTCACACCAAAGCCTCTTACAAGGTCAGCTCTTTAGCTAAACATGAGCTCATAATCTAAATTTACACAATAATGAAGAAATCAGCTACAAGGGGGAGACAATCAGCAAAAACAAGCAATACCAGAATTAGATTCCCTAGGCCATCCATCAGATGTTGGAATAATCAGGTGCAAGGAAGGAAATATACATAAACCTGGAACTGAAACAAGGAACAAGGATGTTTTCAAAGACTGGTAGGATCTCTAAAACATTTTTAAACTACCTGTCATTGATAAAGCTAAATACTCAAAGGTTGTGTAATACAACAGATTCCTCATTGAGAAGAGTGAAATTATGATGTTTTGAAAACTATGGCAAGTCAGATTTTCTGCCTAATTAGATAAGAAGATTTCTCTAAAAAATACACATTATTTCAAAGACTTATTGGCTGTGAAATAAGTTAAGGGTATTTAAAATGGCTTGTCTGCAAAGAAAGGTGAGATTTAGGGAATCACAGAAATTCGAGGGGAAAATAGTTCAATATATACATTGCTATAGGGTGAACTAAGCTTTAGGCCAGCAACAATGTAGGGTACCTGACCCTTAGAAACTTACAAGTAAGCTGGAATCTTCAAAAGTTCAAATCTTTATAAGTAAAAAGATTTATGAAAAAGAATAACCAAGTGTTTTAATTGACATCAGAAAAGCAAAACAATAAACCCTGAGAACATAGAAAAAAGATAAATAAAGATATGAGCAGAACTTAATACAACAGAAAACGTATAAAATTCAGGTGATTTAGTAAGTCCAAAGAATATTCTTTGAAAAGATTTAAAAGACACACTTTGATTAAGGAAAACAAAAACATAAGTAAAGAATATAGAGAAAGAATCAGGACAATGTTATAGCAGAGAATATATGAAATGCCAGTAAATTTGAACATTTCAGTAAAGTGGACCTTTTCCTAGCTCCTAAAGTTTACCAAAAGTGACACAAGAGGAAATCATTTAAGGTCATCATGTCTGCCCTTGGCATTCTCAGAACGCCCTGGTCTCAGAATGCAGCATCTGTAGACCATGGTAACTTGCGGAGAGGGGGCAGTACTGAATGAGGCTGGAACACTGCCCTCACTGAGGGAGTGGGTGTGGCCATCTCTGCTGTGACTGAACAAAGGGCAGGGGAGCAGGGCGTCCAGTGCAGGGCCCTCAGAGCCCGGCAGGCAATGTTCGGTTTCTCAAGCATTTGGGCCCAGGCAAAAGGCCGCCTTCTTTGTCTGCACAGCTGCCCCAGCTCTCACCTTTCCACTCAGGCCGCCCTCTTACTTGAAGTGTGTGTGGAACCTGTGCGCGCAGTTCACCCCGCTGTGCAGCCAACCATAGGTAGGGGCATCGTAGCTTCCTGCCAGGTGACCGAGGATCGCAGGCATATTGTTCCCTGGGACACACGCAGAGAGGCTCCTGACCGAGCCACAGGCCTCCCACAGCCCCTTCCCCAAATCGGGGGGCGCAAAGCAGCCCTGTCCGAGTCCCTGCCTCTAGAAGGAGTATTTGACCAACACTTGTAGAAATCGGGGTCCTCGCAGGAAACTCAATGGAGGGACACAAATAAATCTCTGCCGACTTTCTGATGAAACTTAAGAGAGTTAACACCTAAGCCTCTTACAAGGTCAGCTGTTTAGCTAAACAGGAGCTCATGAACAAAATTTACACAGTAATGAAGAAATCAGCTACAAGGGGGAGACAATCAGCAAAAACAAGCAATACCAGAATTAGATTCCCTAGGCCATCCATCAGATGTTGGAATAATCATTTGCAAGGCAGAAAATATACATAAAACTGGAACTGAAACAAGGAATAAGGATGTTTTCAAAGACTGGTAGGATCTCTAAAATATTTTTAAAGTACATGTCATAGATAAAGGTAAATACTCAAAGTTGTGTAATACAACAGATTCAACAGTTAGAAGACTGAAAGTATGCTGTTTTGAAAAGTATGGCAGGTCAGATTTTCTGCCTAATTATATAAGAAGATTTCTCTAAAAAATACACATTATTTCAAAGACTTATTGGCTGTGAAATAAGTTAAAGGTATTTCAAATGGCTTGTCTGCAAAGAAAGGTGAGATGTAGGGAATCACAGAAAGTCGAGGGCAAAATAGGTCAATATATACATTGCTATATGGTGAACTAACCTTACTCCAGCAACAATGTAGTCGACGTGACCCTTAGAAACTTACATGTAAGCTGGAATCTTCAAAAGTTCAAATATTTATAAATAAAAAGATTGATGAAAATGAATAACCAAGTGTTTTAATTGACATCAGAAGATCAAAACAATAAACCCTTAGAATATAGAAAAAAGATAAATAAAGATATGAGCAGAACTTAATACAACAGAAAACGTATAAAATTCAGGTGATGTAGTAAGTCCAAAGAATATTCTTTGAAAAGATTTAAAAGCACACTTTGATTAAGGAAAACACAAACATAAGTAAACAATATACAGAAAGAATCAGGACAAAATTATAGCAGAGAATATAGGAAATGCCAGTAAATTAGAACATTTCTGTAAAGTGGACCATTTCCTAGCTCCAAAAGTTTACCAAAACTGACACCAGAGGAAATCATTTAAGGTCATCATGTCTTCCCTTGGCACTCTCGGAATGCCCTTGCCTCAGTATGCAACATCTGTAGTCCATGGTGTCCTACGGAGAGGGGTCGGCACTGAGGGAGTTTCAAACACTGCCCTCAGTAATGGAGAGGTTGTGGCCATCTCTGCTGTGACTAAACAAAGGTCGTGGGAGCAGGGGGCCCAGGGCAGGGCCCTCAGAGCCCGGCAGGCCCAGTGGTGTGTCACAAGAATTTAGGCGCTGGCCAAAGGACGCCTGCTTTGTCTGCACAGCTGCCCAAATACACACCTTTCCACTCAGGCCGCCCTCTTATTTGAAGTGTGTGTGGAACCTGTCCACGCAGTACACTTCGCTGCACAGGTATCCATAGGTCTGGGCACCGTAGCTTCCTGTCAGGTTACAGAAGTTCGCAGGCAGATGGGACCCAGCGACACACACGTAGAGGCTCCAACCGGGCCACAGGCCGCCCACTGCCCCTGCCCCAGAATGTGGGCCGCATATCAGCCCTCTCTGTGTCCCCTGCCTGTAGAGGGAGTATTGGACCAACACTTGTAGCAAACGGGGTCCTTGCGGGCAACTCATTGGAGGGACACAAATAAATCTTTGCCGACTTTCTGATGAAGCTTACGAGCGTTCACACCTAAGCCTCGTACAAGGTCAGCTGTTTGGCTAAACATGAGCTCATGATCTAAATTTACACAATAATGAAGGAATCAGCTACAAGGGGGATACAATCAGCAAAAACAATCAATACCAGAATTAGATTCCCTAGGCCATCCATCAGATGTTGGAATAATCAGGTGCAAGGCAGAAAATATACATAAAACTGGAACTGAAGCAAGGAACAAGGATGTTTTCAAAGACTGGTAGGATCTCTAAAATATTTTTAAAGTACATGTCATTGATAAAGCTAAACACTCAAAGGTTGGGTAATACAACAGATTCATAATTGAGAAGAGTGAAATTATGCTGTTTTGAAAACTATGGCAGGTCAGATTTTCTGCCTAATTATAGAAGAAGATTTCTCTAAAAAATACACATTATTTCAAAGACTTATTGGCTGTGAACTATGTTAAGGGTATTTCAAATGGATTGTTGGCAAAGGAAGGTGAGATGTATCGAATCACAGAAAGTCGAGGGGAAAGTAGGTCAATATATACATTGCTGTATGGTGAACTAAGCCTTAGGTCAGTAACAATGTAGAGGACCTGACCCTTAGAAATTTACAAGTAAGTTGGAGTCTTCCAAAGTTCAAAAGTTTATATGTAAAAAGATTGATGAAAATGAATAACCAAGTGTTTTAATGGACATCAGAAGATCAAAACAATAAACCCTGAGAACATAGAAAAAAGATAAATAAAGATATGAGCAGAACTTAATACAACAGAAAACGTATAAAATTCAAGTGATGTAGTAAGTCCAAAGAATATTCTTTGAAAAAATTTAAAAGACACACTTTGATTAAGGAAAACAAAAACATAAGTCAAGAATATACAGAAAGAATCAGGACAATGATATAGCAGAGAATATCTGAAATGCCAGTAAATTTGAACATTTGTGTAAAGTGGACCATTTCCTAGCTCCTACAGTTTACCAAAACTGACACAAGAGGAAATCATTTAAGTTTATTATGTCTGCCCTTGACATTCTCGAAACGCCCTGGCCTCAGAATTCAGCATCTGTAGTCCATGGTAACCTGTGGAGAGGGGGCGGGGCTGAGGGAGGTTGGAACACTGCCCTCACTGAGGGAGAGGGTGTGGCCATCTCTGCTGTGACTGAACATAGGCCAGGAGAGCAGGGAAACAAGGGCAGGGCCCTCACAGCCCGGCAAGCCCAGTAGGGTGTCACAAGCATTTAGGCCCAGGGCAAAGGGCGCCTTCTTTGTCTGCTCATCTGCTCAAACTCTCATTTTTCCACTCAGGCCGCCTCTTACTTGAAGTGTGTGTGGAACCTGCCCACGCAGTACATCTCGCTGCACAGCTAACCATATGTCTGGGCATCGTAGCTTCATGACAGGTGACCGAAATTCGCAGGCCCATGGGTCCCTGGGAAACCCGTGGCGAAGCTCCTGCCCGGGCCACAGTCTGCCCACTGCCCCTGACCGAGATCGGGGGCCGCAAAGCTGCCCTGTCTGAGTCCATGCCTCTAGAAGGAGAATTGGTCCAACACTTGTAGAAAACGGGGTCCTCGCAGGAAACTCTTTGGAGGGACACAAATAAATCTTGGCCGACTTTCTGATGAAGCTTACGAGCGTTCACACCTAAGCCTCTTACAAGGTCACCTGTTTAGATAAACATGAGCTCATGATCTAAATTTACACAATAATGAAGAAATCAGCTACAAGGGGAGACAATCAGCAAAAAACAATCAATTCCAGAATTAGATTCCCAAGGCCATCCATCAGATGTTGGAATAATCAGGTTCAAGGCAGAAAATATACATAAAACTGGAACTGAAACAAGGAACAAGGATGTTTTCAAAGACTGGTAGGATCTTTAAAACATTTTTAAAGTACATGTCATTGATAAAGATAAATACTCAAAGGTTGTGTAATACAACAGATTAATCTTTGAGAAGAGTGAATTTATGCTGTTTCTAAGACTATGGCTGCTCAGATTTTCTGCCTAATTATATAAGACGATTTCTCTAAAATATACACATTATTTCAACGACTTATTGGCTGTGAAATAAGTTAAGGATATTTCAAATGGCTTGTCTGCAAAGAAAGGGGAGATGTAGGGAATCACAGAAAGCCGAGGGGAAAATAGGTCAATATATACATTGCTATATGGTGAACTAAGCCATAGGCCAGCAACAATGTAGAGGACCTGACCCTTAGAAACTAACAAGTAAGCAGGAATCTTCAAAAGTTCAAATCTTTATGAGTAAAAAGATTCATTAAAATGAATAACCAAGTGTTTTACTTGACATCAGGAGACCAAAACAATAAACACTGAGAACATAGAAAAAAGATAAATAAAGATATGAGCAGAACTTAATACAACAGAAAATGTATAAAATTCAGGTGATGTAGTAAGTCCAAAGAATATTCTTTGAAAAGATTTAAAAGACACACTTTGATTAAGGAAAACAAAAACATAAGTGAAGAATATACAGAGAGAATCAGGACAAACTTATAGCAGAGGAGATCTGAAATGCCAGTAAATTTGAACAATTCTGTAAAGTGGACCATTGCCTAGCTCCTAAAGTTTACCAAAACTGACACGAGAAGAAATAATTTACTGACATCATGTCTGCCCTTGGCATTCTCGGAATGCCCTGGCCTCAGAATGCATCATCTGTAGTCAATGGAAACCTGCGGAAAGGGGGCGGGGCTGAGGGAGTTTGGAACCCTGGCCTCACTGAGGGAGTGGGTGTGGCCATCTCTGCTGTGACTGAAAAAGGGGCAGGGGAGCGGGGGCCCAGGGTAGGGCCCTCAGAGCCCGGCAGGCCCAGTTGGTTGTCACAAGCATTTAGGCCCAGGCCAAAGGGCGCCTTCTTTGTCTGCACAGCTGCCCAAACACTCACCTTTCCACTCAGGCTGCCCTCTTACTTGAAGTGTGTGCGGAAGCTGTCCGCACAGTACACCTCGCTGCAGAGCTAACCGTAGGTCTGGGCATCGTAGCTTCCTGCCGGGTGCCCAAAGTTCGCAGGCAGATGGTTCCATGGGACACACGCAGAGAGTCTCCTGACAGAGCCACAGACCGCCCACAGCCCCTTCCCCAAATCGGGGGCCGCAAAGCAGCCCTGTCCGAGTCCCTGCCTCTAGAGGGAGTATTGGAACAACACTTGCAGAAAACGGGGTCCTCGCGGGCAACTCATTGGAGGGACACAAATAAATCTTTGCCGACTTTCTGCTGAAGCTTAAGAGCGTTCACACCAAAGCCTCTTACAAGGTCAGCTCTTTAGCTAAACATGAGCTCATAATCTAAATTTACACAATAATGAAGAAATCAGCTACAAGGGGGAGACAATCAGCAAAAACAAGCAATACCAGAATTAGATTCCCTAGGCCATCCATCAGATGTTGGAATAATCAGGTGCAAGGAAGGAAATATACATAAACCTGGAACTGAAACAAGGAACAAGGATGTTTTCAAAGACTGGTAGGATCTCTAAAACATTTTTAAACTACCTGTCATTGATAAAGCTAAATACTCAAAGGTTGTGTAATACAACAGATTCCTCATTGAGAAGAGTGAAATTATGATGTTTTGAAAACTATGGCAAGTCAGATTTTCTGCCTAATTAGATAAGAAGATTTCTCTAAAAAATACACATTATTTCAAAGACTTATTGGCTGTGAAATAAGTTAAGGGTATTTAAAATGGCTTGTCTGCAAAGAAAGGTGAGATTTAGGGAATCACAGAAATTCGAGGGGAAAATAGTTCAATATATACATTGCTATAGGGTGAACTAAGCTTTAGGCCAGCAACAATGTAGGGTACCTGACCCTTAGAAACTTACAAGTAAGCTGGAATCTTCAAAAGTTCAAATCTTTATAAGTAAAAAGATTTATGAAAAAGAATAACCAAGTGTTTTAATTGACATCAGAAAAGCAAAACAATAAACCCTGAGAACATAGAAAAAAGATAAATAAAGATATGAGCAGAACTTAATACAACAGAAAACGTATAAAATTCAGGTGATTTAGTAAGTCCAAAGAATATTCTTTGAAAAGATTTAAAAGACACACTTTGATTAAGGAAAACAAAAACATAAGTAAAGAATATAGAGAAAGAATCAGGACAATGTTATAGCAGAGAATATATGAAATGCCAGTAAATTTGAACATTTCAGTAAAGTGGACCTTTTCCTAGCTCCTAAAGTTTACCAAAAGTGACACAAGAGGAAATCATTTAAGGTCATCATGTCTGCCCTTGGCATTCTCAGAACGCCCTGGTCTCAGAATGCAGCATCTGTAGACCATGGTAACTTGCGGAGAGGGGGCAGTACTGAATGAGGCTGGAACACTGCCCTCACTGAGGGAGTGGGTGTGGCCATCTCTGCTGTGACTGAACAAAGGGCAGGGGAGCAGGGCGTCCAGTGCAGGGCCCTCAGAGCCCGGCAGGCAATGTTCGGTTTCTCAAGCATTTGGGCCCAGGCAAAAGGCCGCCTTCTTTGTCTGCACAGCTGCCCCAGCTCTCACCTTTCCACTCAGGCCGCCCTCTTACTTGAAGTGTGTGTGGAACCTGTGCGCGCAGTTCACCCCGCTGTGCAGCCAACCATAGGTAGGGGCATCGTAGCTTCCTGCCAGGTGACCGAGGATCGCAGGCATATTGTTCCCTGGGACACACGCAGAGAGGCTCCTGACCGAGCCACAGGCCTCCCACAGCCCCTTCCCCAAATCGGGGGGCGCAAAGCAGCCCTGTCCGAGTCCCTGCCTCTAGAAGGAGTATTTGACCAACACTTGTAGAAATCGGGGTCCTCGCAGGAAACTCAATGGAGGGACACAAATAAATCTCTGCCGACTTTCTGATGAAACTTAAGAGAGTTAACACCTAAGCCTCTTACAAGGTCAGCTGTTTAGCTAAACAGGAGCTCATGAACAAAATTTACACAGTAATGAAGAAATCAGCTACAAGGGGGAGACAATCAGCAAAAACAAGCAATACCAGAATTAGATTCCCTAGGCCATCCATCAGATGTTGGAATAATCATTTGCAAGGCAGAAAATATACATAAAACTGGAACTGAAACAAGGAATAAGGATGTTTTCAAAGACTGGTAGGATCTCTAAAATATTTTTAAAGTACATGTCATAGATAAAGGTAAATACTCAAAGTTGTGTAATACAACAGATTCAACAGTTAGAAGACTGAAAGTATGCTGTTTTGAAAAGTATGGCAGGTCAGATTTTCTGCCTAATTATATAAGAAGATTTCTCTAAAAAATACACATTATTTCAAAGACTTATTGGCTGTGAAATAAGTTAAAGGTATTTCAAATGGCTTGTCTGCAAAGAAAGGTGAGATGTAGGGAATCACAGAAAGTCGAGGGCAAAATAGGTCAATATATACATTGCTATATGGTGAACTAACCTTACTCCAGCAACAATGTAGTCGACGTGACCCTTAGAAACTTACATGTAAGCTGGAATCTTCAAAAGTTCAAATATTTATAAATAAAAAGATTGATGAAAATGAATAACCAAGTGTTTTAATTGACATCAGAAGATCAAAACAATAAACCCTTAGAATATAGAAAAAAGATAAATAAAGATATGAGCAGAACTTAATACAACAGAAAACGTATAAAATTCAGGTGATGTAGTAAGTCCAAAGAATATTCTTTGAAAAGATTTAAAAGCACACTTTGATTAAGGAAAACACAAACATAAGTAAACAATATACAGAAAGAATCAGGACAAAATTATAGCAGAGAATATAGGAAATGCCAGTAAATTAGAACATTTCTGTAAAGTGGACCATTTCCTAGCTCCAAAAGTTTACCAAAACTGACACCAGAGGAAATCATTTAAGGTCATCATGTCTTCCCTTGGCACTCTCGGAATGCCCTTGCCTCAGTATGCAACATCTGTAGTCCATGGTGTCCTACGGAGAGGGGTCGGCACTGAGGGAGTTTCAAACACTGCCCTCAGTAATGGAGAGGTTGTGGCCATCTCTGCTGTGACTAAACAAAGGTCGTGGGAGCAGGGGGCCCAGGGCAGGGCCCTCAGAGCCCGGCAGGCCCAGTGGTGTGTCACAAGAATTTAGGCGCTGGCCAAAGGACGCCTGCTTTGTCTGCACAGCTGCCCAAATACACACCTTTCCACTCAGGCCGCCCTCTTATTTGAAGTGTGTGTGGAACCTGTCCACGCAGTACACTTCGCTGCACAGGTATCCATAGGTCTGGGCACCGTAGCTTCCTGTCAGGTTACAGAAGTTCGCAGGCAGATGGGACCCAGCGACACACACGTAGAGGCTCCAACCGGGCCACAGGCCGCCCACTGCCCCTGCCCCAGAATGTGGGCCGCATATCAGCCCTCTCTGTGTCCCCTGCCTGTAGAGGGAGTATTGGACCAACACTTGTAGCAAACGGGGTCCTTGCGGGCAACTCATTGGAGGGACACAAATAAATCTTTGCCGACTTTCTGATGAAGCTTACGAGCGTTCACACCTAAGCCTCGTACAAGGTCAGCTGTTTGGCTAAACATGAGCTCATGATCTAAATTTACACAATAATGAAGGAATCAGCTACAAGGGGGATACAATCAGCAAAAACAATCAATACCAGAATTAGATTCCCTAGGCCATCCATCAGATGTTGGAATAATCAGGTGCAAGGCAGAAAATATACATAAAACTGGAACTGAAGCAAGGAACAAGGATGTTTTCAAAGACTGGTAGGATCTCTAAAATATTTTTAAAGTACATGTCATTGATAAAGCTAAACACTCAAAGGTTGGGTAATACAACAGATTCATAATTGAGAAGAGTGAAATTATGCTGTTTTGAAAACTATGGCAGGTCAGATTTTCTGCCTAATTATAGAAGAAGATTTCTCTAAAAAATACACATTATTTCAAAGACTTATTGGCTGTGAACTATGTTAAGGGTATTTCAAATGGATTGTTGGCAAAGGAAGGTGAGATGTATCGAATCACAGAAAGTCGAGGGGAAAATAGGTCAATATATACATTGCTGTATGGTGAACTAAGCCTTAGGTCAGTAACAATGTAGAGGACCTGACCCTTAGAAATTTACAAGTAAGTTGGAGTCTTCCAAAGTTCAAAAGTTTATATGTAAAAAGATTGATGAAAATGAATAACCAAGTGTTTTAATGGACATCAGAAGATCAAAACAATAAACCCTGAGAACATAGAAAAAAGATAAATAAAGATATGAGCAGAACTTAATACAACAGAAAACGTATAAAATTCAAGTGATGTAGTAAGTCCAAAGAATATTCTTTGAAAAAATTTAAAAGACACACTTTGATTAAGGAAAACAAAAACATAAGTCAAGAATATACAGAAAGAATCAGGACAATGATATAGCAGAGAATATCTGAAATGCCAGTAAATTTGAACATTTGTGTAAAGTGGACCATTTCCTAGCTCCTACAGTTTACCAAAACTGACACAAGAGGAAATCATTTAAGTTTATTATGTCTGCCCTTGACATTCTCGAAACGCCCTGGCCTCAGAATTCAGCATCTGTAGTCCATGGTAACCTGTGGAGAGGGGGCGGGGCTGAGGGAGGTTGGAACACTGCCCTCACTGAGGGAGAGGGTGTGGCCATCTCTGCTGTGACTGAACATAGGCCAGGAGAGCAGGGAAACAAGGGCAGGGCCCTCACAGCCCGGCAAGCCCAGTAGGGTGTCACAAGCATTTAGGCCCAGGGCAAAGGGCGCCTTCTTTGTCTGCTCATCTGCTCAAACTCTCATTTTTCCACTCAGGCCGCCTCTTACTTGAAGTGTGTGTGGAACCTGCCCACGCAGTACATCTCGCTGCACAGCTAACCATATGTCTGGGCATCGTAGCTTCATGACAGGTGACCGAAATTCGCAGGCCCATGGGTCCCTGGGAAACCCGTGGCGAAGCTCCTGCCCGGGCCACAGTCTGCCCACTGCCCCTGACCGAGATCGGGGGCCGCAAAGCTGCCCTGTCTGAGTCCATGCCTCTAGAAGGAGAATTGGTCCAACACTTGTAGAAAACGGGGTCCTCGCAGGAAACTCTTTGGAGGGACACAAATAAATCTTGGCCGACTTTCTGATGAAGCTTACGAGCGTTCACACCTAAGCCTCTTACAAGGTCACCTGTTTAGATAAACATGAGCTCATGATCTAAATTTACACAATAATGAAGAAATCAGCTACAAGGGGAGACAATCAGCAAAAAACAATCAATTCCAGAATTAGATTCCCAAGGCCATCCATCAGATGTTGGAATAATCAGGTTCAAGGCAGAAAATATACATAAAACTGGAACTGAAACAAGGAACAAGGATGTTTTCAAAGACTGGTAGGATCTTTAAAACATTTTTAAAGTACATGTCATTGATAAAGATAAATACTCAAAGGTTGTGTAATACAACAGATTAATCTTTGAGAAGAGTGAATTTATGCTGTTTCTAAGACTATGGCTGCTCAGATTTTCTGCCTAATTATATAAGACGATTTCTCTAAAATATACACATTATTTCAACGACTTATTGGCTGTGAAATAAGTTAAGGATATTTCAAATGGCTTGTCTGCAAAGAAAGGGGAGATGTAGGGAATCACAGAAAGCCGAGGGGAAAATAGGTCAATATATACATTGCTATATGGTGAACTAAGCCATAGGCCAGCAACAATGTAGAGGACCTGACCCTTAGAAACTAACAAGTAAGCAGGAATCTTCAAAAGTTCAAATCTTTATGAGTAAAAAGATTCATTAAAATGAATAACCAAGTGTTTTACTTGACATCAGGAGACCAAAACAGTAAACACTGAGAACATAGAAAAAAGATAAATAAAGATATGAGCAGAACTTAATACAACAGAAAATGTATAAAATTCAGGTGATGTAGTAAGTCCAAAGAATATTCTTTGAAAAGATTTAAAAGACACACTTTGATTAAGGAAAACAAAAACATAAGTGAAGAATATACAGAGAGAATCAGGACAAACTTATAGCAGAGGAGATCTGAAATGCCAGTAAATTTGAACAATTCTGTAAAGTGGACCATTGCCTAGCTCCTAAAGTTTACCAAAACTGACACGAGAAGAAATAATTTACTGACATCATGTCTGCCCTTGGCATTCTCGGAATGCCCTGGCCTCAGAATGCATCATCTGTAGTCAATGGAAACCTGCGGAAAGGGGGCGGGGCTGAGGGAGTTTGGAACCCTGGCCTCACTGAGGGAGTGGGTGTGGCCATCTCTGCTGTGACTGAAAAAGGGGCAGGGGAGCGGGGGCCCAGGGTAGGGCCCTCAGAGCCCGGCAGGCCCAGTTGGTTGTCACAAGCATTTAGGCCCAGGCCAAAGGGCGCCTTCTTTGTCTGCACAGCTGCCCAAACACTCACCTTTCCACTCAGGCTGCCCTCTTACTTGAAGTGTGTGCGGAAGCTGTCCGCACAGTACACCTCGCTGCAGAGCTAACCGTAGGTCTGGGCATCGTGGCTTCCTGTCGGGTGCCCAAAGTTCGCAGGCAGATGGTTCCATGGGACACACGCAGAGAGTCTCCTGACAGAGCCACAGACCGCCCACAGCCCCTTCCCCAAATCGGGGGCCGCAAAGCAGCCCTGTCCGAGTCCCTGCCTCTAGAGGGAGTATTGGAACAACACTTGCAGAAAACGGGGTCCTCGCGGGCAACTCATTGGAGGGACACAAATAAATCTTTGCCGACTTTCTGCTGAAGCTTAAGAGCGTTCACACCAAAGCCTCTTACAAGGTCAGCTCTTTAGCTAAACATGAGCTCATAATCTAAATTTACACAATAATGAAGAAATCAGCTACAAGGGGGAGACAATCAGCAAAAACAAGCAATACCAGAATTAGATTCCCTAGGCCATCCATCAGATGTTGGAATAATCAGGTGCAAGGAAGGAAATATACATAAACCTGGAACTGAAACAAGGAACAAGGATGTTTTCAAAGACTGGTAGGATCTCTAAAACATTTTTAAACTACCTGTCATTGATAAAGCTAAATACTCAAAGGTTGTGTAATACAACAGATTCCTCATTGAGAAGAGTGAAATTATGATGTTTTGAAAACTATGGCAAGTCAGATTTTCTGCCTAATTAGATAAGAAGATTTCTCTAAAAAATACACATTATTTCAAAGACTTATTGGCTGTGAAATAAGTTAAGGGTATTTAAAATGGTTTGTCTGCAAAGAAAGGTGAGATTTAGGGAATCACAGAAATTCGAGGGGAAAATAGTTCAATATATACATTGCTATAGGGTGAACTAAGCTTTAGGCCAGCAACAATGTAGGGTACCTGACCCTTAGAAACTTACAAGTAAGCTGGAATCTTCAAAAGTTCAAATCTTTATAAGTAAAAAGATTTATGAAAAAGAATAACCAAGTGTTTTAATTGACATCAGAAAAGCAAAACAATAAACCCTGAGAACATAGAAAAAAGATAAATAAAGATATGAGCAGAACTTAATACAACAGAAAACGTATAAAATTCAGGTGATTTAGTAAGTCCAAAGAATATTCTTTGAAAAGATTTAAAAGACACACTTTGATTAAGGAAAACAAAAACATAAGTAAAGAATATAGAGAAAGAATCAGGACAATGTTATAGCAGAGAATATATGAAATGCCAGTAAATTTGAACATTTCAGTAAAGTGGACCTTTTCCTAGCTCCTAAAGTTTACCAAAAGTGACACAAGAGGAAATCATTTAAGGTCATCATGTCTGCCCTTGGCATTCTCAGAACGCCCTGGTCTCAGAATGCAGCATCTGTAGACCATGGTAACTTGCGGAGAGGGGGCAGTACTGAATGAGGCTGGAACACTGCCCTCACTGAGGGAGTGGGTGTGGCCATCTCTGCTGTGACTGAACAAAGGGCAGGGGAGCAGGGCGTCCAGTGCAGGGCCCTCAGAGCCCGGCAGGCAATGTTCGGTTTCTCAAGCATTTGGGCCCAGGCAAAAGGCCGCCTTCTTTGTCTGCACAGCTGCCCCAGCTCTCACCTTTCCACTCAGGCCGCCCTCTTACTTGAAGTGTGTGTGGAACCTGTGCGCGCAGTTCACCCCGCTGTGCAGCCAACCATAGGTAGGGGCATCGTAGCTTCCTGCCAGGTGACCGAGGATCGCAGGCATATTGTTCCCTGGGACACACGCAGAGAGGCTCCTGACCGAGCCACAGGCCTCCCACAGCCCCTTCCCCAAATCGGGGGGCGCAAAGCAGCCCTGTCCGAGTCCCTGCCTCTAGAAGGAGTATTTGACCAACACTTGTAGAAATCGGGGTCCTCGCAGGAAACTCAATGGAGGGACACAAATAAATCTCTGCCGACTTTCTGATGAAACTTAAGAGAGTTAACACCTAAGCCTCTTACAAGGTCAGCTGTTTAGCTAAACAGGAGCTCATGAACAAAATTTACACAGTAATGAAGAAATCAGCTACAAGGGGGAGACAATCAGCAAAAACAAGCAATACCAGAATTAGATTCCCTAGGCCATCCATCAGATGTTGGAATAATCATTTGCAAGGCAGAAAATATACATAAAACTGGAACTGAAACAAGGAATAAGGATGTTTTCAAAGACTGGTAGGATCTCTAAAATATTTTTAAAGTACATGTCATAGATAAAGGTAAATACTCAAAGTTGTGTAATACAACAGATTCAACAGTTAGAAGACTGAAAGTATGCTGTTTTGAAAAGTATGGCAGGTCAGATTTTCTGCCTAATTATATAAGAAGATTTCTCTAAAAAATACACATTATTTCAAAGACTTATTGGCTGTGAAATAAGTTAAAGGTATTTCAAATGGCTTGTCTGCAAAGAAAGGTGAGATGTAGGGAATCACAGAAAGTCGAGGGCAAAATAGGTCAATATATACATTGCTATATGGTGAACTAACCTTACTCCAGCAACAATGTAGTCGACGTGACCCTTAGAAACTTACATGTAAGCTGGAATCTTCAAAAGTTCAAATATTTATAAATAAAAAAGATTTATGAAAATGAATAACCAAGTGTTTTAATTGACATCAGAAGATCAAAACAATAAACCCTTAGAATATAGAAAAAAGATAAATAAAGATATGAGCAGAACTTAATACAACAGAAAACGTATAAAATTCAGGTGATGTAGTAAGTCCAAAGAATATTCTTTGAAAAGATTTAAAAGCACACTTTGATTAAGGAAAACACAAACATAAGTAAACAATATACAGAAAGAATCAGGACAAAATTATAGCAGAGAATATAGGAAATGCCAGTAAATTAGAACATTTCTGTAAAGTGGACCATTTCCTAGCTCCAAAAGTTTACCAAAACTGACACCAGAGGAAATCATTTAAGGTCATCATGTCTTCCCTTGGCACTCTCGGAATGCCCTTGCCTCAGTATGCAACATCTGTAGTCCATGGTGTCCTACGGAGAGGGGTCGGCACTGAGGGAGTTTCAAACACTGCCCTCAGTAATGGAGAGGTTGTGGCCATCTCTGCTGTGACTAAACAAAGGTCGTGGGAGCAGGGGGCCCAGGGCAGGGCCCTCAGAGCCCGGCAGGCCCAGTGGTGTGTCACAAGAATTTAGGCGCTGGCCAAAGGACGCCTGCTTTGTCTGCACAGCTGCCCAAATACACACCTTTCCACTCAGGCCGCCCTCTTATTTGAAGTGTGTGTGGAACCTGTCCACGCAGTACACTTCGCTGCACAGGTATCCATAGGTCTGGGCACCGTAGCTTCCTGTCAGGTTACAGAAGTTCGCAGGCAGATGGGACCCAGCGACACACACGTAGAGGCTCCAACCGGGCCACAGGCCGCCCACTGCCCCTGCCCCAGAATGTGGGCCGCATATCAGCCCTCTCTGTGTCCCCTGCCTGTAGAGGGAGTATTGGACCAACACTTGTAGCAAACGGGGTCCTTGCGGGCAACTCATTGGAGGGACACAAATAAATCTTTGCCGACTTTCTGATGAAGCTTACGAGCGTTCACACCTAAGCCTCGTACAAGGTCAGCTGTTTGGCTAAACATGAGCTCATGATCTAAATTTACACAATAATGAAGGAATCAGCTACAAGGGGGATACAATCAGCAAAAACAATCAATACCAGAATTAGATTCCCTAGGCCATCCATCAGATGTTGGAATAATCAGGTGCAAGGCAGAAAATATACATAAAACTGGAACTGAAGCAAGGAACAAGGATGTTTTCAAAGACTGGTAGGATCTCTAAAATATTTTTAAAGTACATGTCATTGATAAAGCTAAACACTCAAAGGTTGGGTAATACAACAGATTCATAATTGAGAAGAGTGAAATTATGCTGTTTTGAAAACTATGGCAGGTCAGATTTTCTGCCTAATTATAGAAGAAGATTTCTCTAAAAAATACACATTATTTCAAAGACTTATTGGCTGTGAACTATGTTAAGGGTATTTCAAATGGATTGTTGGCAAAGGAAGGTGAGATGTATCGAATCACAGAAAGTCGAGGGGAAAATAGGTCAATATATACATTGCTGTATGGTGAACTAAGCCTTAGGTCAGTAACAATGTAGAGGACCTGACCCTTAGAAATTTACAAGTAAGTTGGAGTCTTCCAAAGTTCAAAAGTTTATATGTAAAAAGATTGATGAAAATGAATAACCAAGTGTTTTAATGGACATCAGAAGATCAAAACAATAAACCCTGAGAACATAGAAAAAAGATAAATAAAGATATGAGCAGAACTTAATACAACAGAAAACGTATAAAATTCAAGTGATGTAGTAAGTCCAAAGAATATTCTTTGAAAAAATTTAAAAGACACACTTTGATTAAGGAAAACAAAAACATAAGTCAAGAATATACAGAAAGAATCAGGACAATGATATAGCAGAGAATATCTGAAATGCCAGTAAATTTGAACATTTGTGTAAAGTGGACCATTTCCTAGCTCCTACAGTTTACCAAAACTGACACAAGAGGAAATCATTTAAGTTTATTATGTCTGCCCTTGACATTCTCGAAACGCCCTGGCCTCAGAATTCAGCATCTGTAGTCCATGGTAACCTGTGGAGAGGGGGCGGGGCTGAGGGAGGTTGGAACACTGCCCTCACTGAGGGAGAGGGTGTGGCCATCTCTGCTGTGACTGAACATAGGCCAGGAGAGCAGGGAAACAAGGGCAGGGCCCTCACAGCCCGGCAAGCCCAGTAGGGTGTCACAAGCATTTAGGCCCAGGGCAAAGGGCGCCTTCTTTGTCTGCTCATCTGCTCAAACTCTCATTTTTCCACTCAGGCCGCCTCTTACTTGAAGTGTGTGTGGAACCTGCCCACGCAGTACATCTCGCTGCACAGCTAACCATATGTCTGGGCATCGTAGCTTCATGACAGGTGACCGAAATTCGCAGGCCCATGGGTCCCTGGGAAACCCGTGGCGAAGCTCCTGCCCGGGCCACAGTCTGCCCACTGCCCCTGACCGAGATCGGGGGCCGCAAAGCTGCCCTGTCTGAGTCCATGCCTCTAGAAGGAGAATTGGTCCAACACTTGTAGAAAACGGGGTCCTCGCAGGAAACTCTTTGGAGGGACACAAATAAATCTTGGCCGACTTTCTGATGAAGCTTACGAGCGTTCACACCTAAGCCTCTTACAAGGTCACCTGTTTAGATAAACATGAGCTCATGATCTAAATTTACACAATAATGAAGAAATCAGCTACAAGGGGAGACAATCAGCAAAAAACAATCAATTCCAGAATTAGATTCCCAAGGCCATCCATCAGATGTTGGAATAATCAGGTTCAAGGCAGAAAATATACATAAAACTGGAACTGAAACAAGGAACAAGGATGTTTTCAAAGACTGGTAGGATCTTTAAAACATTTTTAAAGTACATGTCATTGATAAAGATAAATACTCAAAGGTTGTGTAATACAACAGATTAATCTTTGAGAAGAGTGAATTTATGCTGTTTCTAAGACTATGGCTGCTCAGATTTTCTGCCTAATTATATAAGACGATTTCTCTAAAATATACACATTATTTCAACGACTTATTGGCTGTGAAATAAGTTAAGGATATTTCAAATGGCTTGTCTGCAAAGAAAGGGGAGATGTAGGGAATCACAGAAAGCCGAGGGGAAAATAGGTCAATATATACATTGCTATATGGTGAACTAAGCCATAGGCCAGCAACAATGTAGAGGACCTGACCCTTAGAAACTAACAAGTAAGCAGGAATCTTCAAAAGTTCAAATCTTTATGAGTAAAAAGATTCATTAAAATGAATAACCAAGTGTTTTACTTGACATCAGGAGACCAAAACAGTAAACACTGAGAACATAGAAAAAAGATAAATAAAGATATGAGCAGAACTTAATACAACAGAAAATGTATAAAATTCAGGTGATGTAGTAAGTCCAAAGAATATTCTTTGAAAAGATTTAAAAGACACACTTTGATTAAGGAAAACAAAAACATAAGTGAAGAATATACAGAGAGAATCAGGACAAACTTATAGCAGAGGAGATCTGAAATGCCAGTAAATTTGAACAATTCTGTAAAGTGGACCATTGCCTAGCTCCTAAAGTTTACCAAAACTGACACGAGAAGAAATAATTTACTGACATCATGTCTGCCCTTGGCATTCTCGGAATGCCCTGGCCTCAGAATGCATCATCTGTAGTCAATGGAAACCTGCGGAAAGGGGGCGGGGCTGAGGGAGTTTGGAACCCTGGCCTCACTGAGGGAGTGGGTGTGGCCATCTCTGCTGTGACTGAAAAAGGGGCAGGGGAGCGGGGGCCCAGGGTAGGGCCCTCAGAGCCCGGCAGGCCCAGTTGGTTGTCACAAGCATTTAGGCCCAGGCCAAAGGGCGCCTTCTTTGTCTGCACAGCTGCCCAAACACTCACCTTTCCACTCAGGCTGCCCTCTTACTTGAAGTGTGTGCGGAAGCTGTCCGCACAGTACACCTCGCTGCAGAGCTAACCGTAGGTCTGGGCATCGTAGCTTCCTGCCGGGTGCCCAAAGTTCGCAGGCAGATGGTTCCATGGGACACACGCAGAGAGTCTCCTGACAGAGCCACAGACCGCCCACAGCCCCTTCCCCAAATCGGGGGCCGCAAAGCAGCCCTGTCCGAGTCCCTGCCTCTAGAGGGAGTATTGGAACAACACTTGCAGAAAACGGGGTCCTCGCGGGCAACTCATTGGAGGGACACAAATAAATCTTTGCCGACTTTCTGCTGAAGCTTAAGAGCGTTCACACCAAAGCCTCTTACAAGGTCAGCTCTTTAGCTAAACATGAGCTCATAATCTAAATTTACACAATAATGAAGAAATCAGCTACAAGGGGGAGACAATCAGCAAAAACAAGCAATACCAGAATTAGATTCCCTAGGCCATCCATCAGATGTTGGAATAATCAGGTGCAAGGAAGGAAATATACATAAACCTGGAACTGAAACAAGGAACAAGGATGTTTTCAAAGACTGGTAGGATCTCTAAAACATTTTTAAACTACCTGTCATTGATAAAGCTAAATACTCAAAGGTTGTGTAATACAACAGATTCCTCATTGAGAAGAGTGAAATTATGATGTTTTGAAAACTATGGCAAGTCAGATTTTCTGCCTAATTAGATAAGAAGATTTCTCTAAAAAATACACATTATTTCAAAGACTTATTGGCTGTGAAATAAGTTAAGGGTATTTAAAATGGTTTGTCTGCAAAGAAAGGTGAGATTTAGGGAATCACAGAAATTCGAGGGGAAAATAGTTCAATATATACATTGCTATAGGGTGAACTAAGCTTTAGGCCAGCAACAATGTAGGGTACCTGACCCTTAGAAACTTACAAGTAAGCTGGAATCTTCAAAAGTTCAAATCTTTATAAGTAAAAAGATTTATGAAAAAGAATAACCAAGTGTTTTAATTGACATCAGAAAAGCAAAACAATAAACCCTGAGAACATAGAAAAAAGATAAATAAAGATATGAGCAGAACTTAATACAACAGAAAACGTATAAAATTCAGGTGATTTAGTAAGTCCAAAGAATATTCTTTGAAAAGATTTAAAAGACACACTTTGATTAAGGAAAACAAAAACATAAGTAAAGAATATAGAGAAAGAATCAGGACAATGTTATAGCAGAGAATATATGAAATGCCAGTAAATTTGAACATTTCAGTAAAGTGGACCTTTTCCTAGCTCCTAAAGTTTACCAAAAGTGACACAAGAGGAAATCATTTAAGGTCATCATGTCTGCCCTTGGCATTCTCAGAACGCCCTGGTCTCAGAATGCAGCATCTGTAGACCATGGTAACTTGCGGAGAGGGGGCAGTACTGAATGAGGCTGGAACACTGCCCTCACTGAGGGAGTGGGTGTGGCCATCTCTGCTGTGACTGAACAAAGGGCAGGGGAGCAGGGCGTCCAGTGCAGGGCCCTCAGAGCCCGGCAGGCAATGTTCGGTTTCTCAAGCATTTGGGCCCAGGCAAAAGGCCGCCTTCTTTGTCTGCACAGCTGCCCCAGCTCTCACCTTTCCACTCAGGCCGCCCTCTTACTTGAAGTGTGTGTGGAACCTGTGCGCGCAGTTCACCCCGCTGTGCAGCCAACCATAGGTAGGGGCATCGTAGCTTCCTGCCAGGTGACCGAGGATCGCAGGCATATTGTTCCCTGGGACACACGCAGAGAGGCTCCTGACCGAGCCACAGGCCTCCCACAGCCCCTTCCCCAAATCGGGGGGCGCAAAGCAGCCCTGTCCGAGTCCCTGCCTCTAGAAGGAGTATTTGACCAACACTTGTAGAAATCGGGGTCCTCGCAGGAAACTCAATGGAGGGACACAAATAAATCTCTGCCGACTTTCTGATGAAACTTAAGAGAGTTAACACCTAAGCCTCTTACAAGGTCAGCTGTTTAGCTAAACAGGAGCTCATGAACAAAATTTACACAGTAATGAAGAAATCAGCTACAAGGGGGAGACAATCAGCAAAAACAAGCAATACCAGAATTAGATTCCCTAGGCCATCCATCAGATGTTGGAATAATCATTTGCAAGGCAGAAAATATACATAAAACTGGAACTGAAACAAGGAATAAGGATGTTTTCAAAGACTGGTAGGATCTCTAAAATATTTTTAAAGTACATGTCATAGATAAAGGTAAATACTCAAAGTTGTGTAATACAACAGATTCAACAGTTAGAAGACTGAAAGTATGCTGTTTTGAAAAGTATGGCAGGTCAGATTTTCTGCCTAATTATATAAGAAGATTTCTCTAAAAAATACACATTATTTCAAAGACTTATTGGCTGTGAAATAAGTTAAAGGTATTTCAAATGGCTTGTCTGCAAAGAAAGGTGAGATGTAGGGAATCACAGAAAGTCGAGGGCAAAATAGGTCAATATATACATTGCTATATGGTGAACTAACCTTACTCCAGCAACAATGTAGTCGACGTGACCCTTAGAAACTTACATGTAAGCTGGAATCTTCAAAAGTTCAAATATTTATAAATAAAAAGATTGATGAAAATGAATAACCAAGTGTTTTAATTGACATCAGAAGATCAAAACAATAAACCCTTAGAATATAGAAAAAAGATAAATAAAGATATGAGCAGAACTTAATACAACAGAAAACGTATAAAATTCAGGTGATGTAGTAAGTCCAAAGAATATTCTTTGAAAAGATTTAAAAGCACACTTTGATTAAGGAAAACACAAACATAAGTAAACAATATACAGAAAGAATCAGGACAAAATTATAGCAGAGAATATAGGAAATGCCAGTAAATTAGAACATTTCTGTAAAGTGGACCATTTCCTAGCTCCAAAAGTTTACCAAAACTGACACCAGAGGAAATCATTTAAGGTCATCATGTCTTCCCTTGGCACTCTCGGAATGCCCTTGCCTCAGTATGCAACATCTGTAGTCCATGGTGTCCTACGGAGAGGGGTCGGCACTGAGGGAGTTTCAAACACTGCCCTCAGTAATGGAGAGGTTGTGGCCATCTCTGCTGTGACTAAACAAAGGTCGTGGGAGCAGGGGGCCCAGGGCAGGGCCCTCAGAGCCCGGCAGGCCCAGTGGTGTGTCACAAGAATTTAGGCGCTGGCCAAAGGACGCCTGCTTTGTCTGCACAGCTGCCCAAATACACACCTTTCCACTCAGGCCGCCCTCTTATTTGAAGTGTGTGTGGAACCTGTCCACGCAGTACACTTCGCTGCACAGGTATCCATAGGTCTGGGCACCGTAGCTTCCTGTCAGGTTACAGAAGTTCGCAGGCAGATGGGACCCAGCGACACACACGTAGAGGCTCCAACCGGGCCACAGGCCGCCCACTGCCCCTGCCCCAGAATGTGGGCCGCATATCAGCCCTCTCTGTGTCCCCTGCCTGTAGAGGGAGTATTGGACCAACACTTGTAGCAAACGGGGTCCTTGCGGGCAACTCATTGGAGGGACACAAATAAATCTTTGCCGACTTTCTGATGAAGCTTACGAGCGTTCACACCTAAGCCTCGTACAAGGTCAGCTGTTTGGCTAAACATGAGCTCATGATCTAAATTTACACAATAATGAAGGAATCAGCTACAAGGGGGATACAATCAGCAAAAACAATCAATACCAGAATTAGATTCCCTAGGCCATCCATCAGATGTTGGAATAATCAGGTGCAAGGCAGAAAATATACATAAAACTGGAACTGAAGCAAGGAACAAGGATGTTTTCAAAGACTGGTAGGATCTCTAAAATATTTTTAAAGTACATGTCATTGATAAAGCTAAACACTCAAAGGTTGGGTAATACAACAGATTCATAATTGAGAAGAGTGAAATTATGCTGTTTTGAAAACTATGGCAGGTCAGATTTTCTGCCTAATTATAGAAGAAGATTTCTCTAAAAAATACACATTATTTCAAAGACTTATTGGCTGTGAACTATGTTAAGGGTATTTCAAATGGATTGTTGGCAAAGGAAGGTGAGATGTATCGAATCACAGAAAGTCGAGGGGAAAATAGGTCAATATATACATTGCTGTATGGTGAACTAAGCCTTAGGTCAGTAACAATGTAGAGGACCTGACCCTTAGAAATTTACAAGTAAGTTGGAGTCTTCCAAAGTTCAAAAGTTTATATGTAAAAAGATTGATGAAAATGAATAACCAAGTGTTTTAATGGACATCAGAAGATCAAAACAATAAACCCTGAGAACATAGAAAAAAGATAAATAAAGATATGAGCAGAACTTAATACAACAGAAAACGTATAAAATTCAAGTGATGTAGTAAGTCCAAAGAATATTCTTTGAAAAAATTTAAAAGACACACTTTGATTAAGGAAAACAAAAACATAAGTCAAGAATATACAGAAAGAATCAGGACAATGATATAGCAGAGAATATCTGAAATGCCAGTAAATTTGAACATTTGTGTAAAGTGGACCATTTCCTAGCTCCTACAGTTTACCAAAACTGACACAAGAGGAAATCATTTAAGTTTATTATGTCTGCCCTTGACATTCTCGAAACGCCCTGGCCTCAGAATTCAGCATCTGTAGTCCATGGTAACCTGTGGAGAGGGGGCGGGGCTGAGGGAGGTTGGAACACTGCCCTCACTGAGGGAGAGGGTGTGGCCATCTCTGCTGTGACTGAACATAGGCCAGGAGAGCAGGGAAACAAGGGCAGGGCCCTCACAGCCCGGCAAGCCCAGTAGGGTGTCACAAGCATTTAGGCCCAGGGCAAAGGGCGCCTTCTTTGTCTGCTCATCTGCTCAAACTCTCATTTTTCCACTCAGGCCGCCTCTTACTTGAAGTGTGTGTGGAACCTGCCCACGCAGTACATCTCGCTGCACAGCTAACCATATGTCTGGGCATCGTAGCTTCATGACAGGTGACCGAAATTCGCAGGCCCATGGGTCCCTGGGAAACCCGTGGCGAAGCTCCTGCCCGGGCCACAGTCTGCCCACTGCCCCTGACCGAGATCGGGGGCCGCAAAGCTGCCCTGTCTGAGTCCATGCCTCTAGAAGGAGAATTGGTCCAACACTTGTAGAAAACGGGGTCCTCGCAGGAAACTCTTTGGAGGGACACAAATAAATCTTGGCCGACTTTCTGATGAAGCTTACGAGCGTTCACACCTAAGCCTCTTACAAGGTCACCTGTTTAGATAAACATGAGCTCATGATCTAAATTTACACAATAATGAAGAAATCAGCTACAAGGGGAGACAATCAGCAAAAAACAATCAATTCCAGAATTAGATTCCCAAGGCCATCCATCAGATGTTGGAATAATCAGGTTCAAGGCAGAAAATATACATAAAACTGGAACTGAAACAAGGAACAAGGATGTTTTCAAAGACTGGTAGGATCTTTAAAACATTTTTAAAGTACATGTCATTGATAAAGATAAATACTCAAAGGTTGTGTAATACAACAGATTAATCTTTGAGAAGAGTGAATTTATGCTGTTTCTAAGACTATGGCTGCTCAGATTTTCTGCCTAATTATATAAGACGATTTCTCTAAAATATACACATTATTTCAACGACTTATTGGCTGTGAAATAAGTTAAGGATATTTCAAATGGCTTGTCTGCAAAGAAAGGGGAGATGTAGGGAATCACAGAAAGCCGAGGGGAAAATAGGTCAATATATACATTGCTATATGGTGAACTAAGCCATAGGCCAGCAACAATGTAGAGGACCTGACCCTTAGAAACTAACAAGTAAGCAGGAATCTTCAAAAGTTCAAATCTTTATGAGTAAAAAGATTCATTAAAATGAATAACCAAGTGTTTTACTTGACATCAGGAGACCAAAACAGTAAACACTGAGAACATAGAAAAAAGATAAATAAAGATATGAGCAGAACTTAATACAACAGAAAATGTATAAAATTCAGGTGATGTAGTAAGTCCAAAGAATATTCTTTGAAAAGATTTAAAAGACACACTTTGATTAAGGAAAACAAAAACATAAGTGAAGAATATACAGAGAGAATCAGGACAAACTTATAGCAGAGGAGATCTGAAATGCCAGTAAATTTGAACAATTCTGTAAAGTGGACCATTGCCTAGCTCCTAAAGTTTACCAAAACTGACACGAGAAGAAATAATTTACTGACATCATGTCTGCCCTTGGCATTCTCGGAATGCCCTGGCCTCAGAATGCATCATCTGTAGTCAATGGAAACCTGCGGAAAGGGGGCGGGGCTGAGGGAGTTTGGAACCCTGGCCTCACTGAGGGAGTGGGTGTGGCCATCTCTGCTGTGACTGAAAAAGGGGCAGGGGAGCGGGGGCCCAGGGTAGGGCCCTCAGAGCCCGGCAGGCCCAGTTGGTTGTCACAAGCATTTAGGCCCAGGCCAAAGGGCGCCTTCTTTGTCTGCACAGCTGCCCAAACACTCACCTTTCCACTCAGGCTGCCCTCTTACTTGAAGTGTGTGCGGAAGCTGTCCGCACAGTACACCTCGCTGCAGAGCTAACCGTAGGTCTGGGCATCGTAGCTTCCTGCCGGGTGCCCAAAGTTCGCAGGCAGATGGTTCCATGGGACACACGCAGAGAGTCTCCTGACAGAGCCACAGACCGCCCACAGCCCCTTCCCCAAATCGGGGGCCGCAAAGCAGCCCTGTCCGAGTCCCTGCCTCTAGAGGGAGTATTGGAACAACACTTGCAGAAAACGGGGTCCTCGCGGGCAACTCATTGGAGGGACACAAATAAATCTTTGCCGACTTTCTGCTGAAGCTTAAGAGCGTTCACACCAAAGCCTCTTACAAGGTCAGCTCTTTAGCTAAACATGAGCTCATAATCTAAATTTACACAATAATGAAGAAATCAGCTACAAGGGGGAGACAATCAGCAAAAACAAGCAATACCAGAATTAGATTCCCTAGGCCATCCATCAGATGTTGGAATAATCAGGTGCAAGGAAGGAAATATACATAAACCTGGAACTGAAACAAGGAACAAGGATGTTTTCAAAGACTGGTAGGATCTCTAAAACATTTTTAAACTACCTGTCATTGATAAAGCTAAATACTCAAAGGTTGTGTAATACAACAGATTCCTCATTGAGAAGAGTGAAATTATGATGTTTTGAAAACTATGGCAAGTCAGATTTTCTGCCTAATTAGATAAGAAGATTTCTCTAAAAAATACACATTATTTCAAAGACTTATTGGCTGTGAAATAAGTTAAGGGTATTTAAAATGGTTTGTCTGCAAAGAAAGGTGAGATTTAGGGAATCACAGAAATTCGAGGGGAAAATAGTTCAATATATACATTGCTATAGGGTGAACTAAGCTTTAGGCCAGCAACAATGTAGGGTACCTGACCCTTAGAAACTTACAAGTAAGCTGGAATCTTCAAAAGTTCAAATCTTTATAAGTAAAAAGATTTATGAAAAAGAATAACCAAGTGTTTTAATTGACATCAGAAAAGCAAAACAATAAACCCTGAGAACATAGAAAAAAGATAAATAAAGATATGAGCAGAACTTAATACAACAGAAAACGTATAAAATTCAGGTGATTTAGTAAGTCCAAAGAATATTCTTTGAAAAGATTTAAAAGACACACTTTGATTAAGGAAAACAAAAACATAAGTAAAGAATATAGAGAAAGAATCAGGACAATGTTATAGCAGAGAATATATGAAATGCCAGTAAATTTGAACATTTCAGTAAAGTGGACCTTTTCCTAGCTCCTAAAGTTTACCAAAAGTGACACAAGAGGAAATCATTTAAGGTCATCATGTCTGCCCTTGGCATTCTCAGAACGCCCTGGTCTCAGAATGCAGCATCTGTAGACCATGGTAACTTGCGGAGAGGGGGCAGTACTGAATGAGGCTGGAACACTGCCCTCACTGAGGGAGTGGGTGTGGCCATCTCTGCTGTGACTGAACAAAGGGCAGGGGAGCAGGGCGTCCAGTGCAGGGCCCTCAGAGCCCGGCAGGCAATGTTCGGTTTCTCAAGCATTTGGGCCCAGGCAAAAGGCCGCCTTCTTTGTCTGCACAGCTGCCCCAGCTCTCACCTTTCCACTCAGGCCGCCCTCTTACTTGAAGTGTGTGTGGAACCTGTGCGCGCAGTTCACCCCGCTGTGCAGCCAACCATAGGTAGGGGCATCGTAGCTTCCTGCCAGGTGACCGAGGATCGCAGGCATATTGTTCCCTGGGACACACGCAGAGAGGCTCCTGACCGAGCCACAGGCCTCCCACAGCCCCTTCCCCAAATCGGGGGGCGCAAAGCAGCCCTGTCCGAGTCCCTGCCTCTAGAAGGAGTATTTGACCAACACTTGTAGAAATCGGGGTCCTCGCAGGAAACTCAATGGAGGGACACAAATAAATCTCTGCCGACTTTCTGATGAAACTTAAGAGAGTTAACACCTAAGCCTCTTACAAGGTCAGCTGTTTAGCTAAACAGGAGCTCATGAACAAAATTTACACAGTAATGAAGAAATCAGCTACAAGGGGGAGACAATCAGCAAAAACAAGCAATACCAGAATTAGATTCCCTAGGCCATCCATCAGATGTTGGAATAATCATTTGCAAGGCAGAAAATATACATAAAACTGGAACTGAAACAAGGAATAAGGATGTTTTCAAAGACTGGTAGGATCTCTAAAATATTTTTAAAGTACATGTCATAGATAAAGGTAAATACTCAAAGTTGTGTAATACAACAGATTCAACAGTTAGAAGACTGAAAGTATGCTGTTTTGAAAAGTATGGCAGGTCAGATTTTCTGCCTAATTATATAAGAAGATTTCTCTAAAAAATACACATTATTTCAAAGACTTATTGGCTGTGAAATAAGTTAAAGGTATTTCAAATGGCTTGTCTGCAAAGAAAGGTGAGATGTAGGGAATCACAGAAAGTCGAGGGCAAAATAGGTCAATATATACATTGCTATATGGTGAACTAACCTTACTCCAGCAACAATGTAGTCGACGTGACCCTTAGAAACTTACATGTAAGCTGGAATCTTCAAAAGTTCAAATATTTATAAATAAAAAGATTGATGAAAATGAATAACCAAGTGTTTTAATTGACATCAGAAGATCAAAACAATAAACCCTTAGAATATAGAAAAAAGATAAATAAAGATATGAGCAGAACTTAATACAACAGAAAACGTATAAAATTCAGGTGATGTAGTAAGTCCAAAGAATATTCTTTGAAAAGATTTAAAAGCACACTTTGATTAAGGAAAACACAAACATAAGTAAACAATATACAGAAAGAATCAGGACAAAATTATAGCAGAGAATATAGGAAATGCCAGTAAATTAGAACATTTCTGTAAAGTGGACCATTTCCTAGCTCCAAAAGTTTACCAAAACTGACACCAGAGGAAATCATTTAAGGTCATCATGTCTTCCCTTGGCACTCTCGGAATGCCCTTGCCTCAGTATGCAACATCTGTAGTCCATGGTGTCCTACGGAGAGGGGTCGGCACTGAGGGAGTTTCAAACACTGCCCTCAGTAATGGAGAGGTTGTGGCCATCTCTGCTGTGACTAAACAAAGGTCGTGGGAGCAGGGGGCCCAGGGCAGGGCCCTCAGAGCCCGGCAGGCCCAGTGGTGTGTCACAAGAATTTAGGCGCTGGCCAAAGGACGCCTGCTTTGTCTGCACAGCTGCCCAAATACACACCTTTCCACTCAGGCCGCCCTCTTATTTGAAGTGTGTGTGGAACCTGTCCACGCAGTACACTTCGCTGCACAGGTATCCATAGGTCTGGGCACCGTAGCTTCCTGTCAGGTTACAGAAGTTCGCAGGCAGATGGGACCCAGCGACACACACGTAGAGGCTCCAACCGGGCCACAGGCCGCCCACTGCCCCTGCCCCAGAATGTGGGCCGCATATCAGCCCTCTCTGTGTCCCCTGCCTGTAGAGGGAGTATTGGACCAACACTTGTAGCAAACGGGGTCCTTGCGGGCAACTCATTGGAGGGACACAAATAAATCTTTGCCGACTTTCTGATGAAGCTTACGAGCGTTCACACCTAAGCCTCGTACAAGGTCAGCTGTTTGGCTAAACATGAGCTCATGATCTAAATTTACACAATAATGAAGGAATCAGCTACAAGGGGGATACAATCAGCAAAAACAATCAATACCAGAATTAGATTCCCTAGGCCATCCATCAGATGTTGGAATAATCAGGTGCAAGGCAGAAAATATACATAAAACTGGAACTGAAGCAAGGAACAAGGATGTTTTCAAAGACTGGTAGGATCTCTAAAATATTTTTAAAGTACATGTCATTGATAAAGCTAAACACTCAAAGGTTGGGTAATACAACAGATTCATAATTGAGAAGAGTGAAATTATGCTGTTTTGAAAACTATGGCAGGTCAGATTTTCTGCCTAATTATAGAAGAAGATTTCTCTAAAAAATACACATTATTTCAAAGACTTATTGGCTGTGAACTATGTTAAGGGTATTTCAAATGGATTGTTGGCAAAGGAAGGTGAGATGTATCGAATCACAGAAAGTCGAGGGGAAAATAGGTCAATATATACATTGCTGTATGGTGAACTAAGCCTTAGGTCAGTAACAATGTAGAGGACCTGACCCTTAGAAATTTACAAGTAAGTTGGAGTCTTCCAAAGTTCAAAAGTTTATATGTAAAAAGATTGATGAAAATGAATAACCAAGTGTTTTAATGGACATCAGAAGATCAAAACAATAAACCCTGAGAACATAGAAAAAAGATAAATAAAGATATGAGCAGAACTTAATACAACAGAAAACGTATAAAATTCAAGTGATGTAGTAAGTCCAAAGAATATTCTTTGAAAAAATTTAAAAGACACACTTTGATTAAGGAAAACAAAAACATAAGTCAAGAATATACAGAAAGAATCAGGACAATGATATAGCAGAGAATATCTGAAATGCCAGTAAATTTGAACATTTGTGTAAAGTGGACCATTTCCTAGCTCCTACAGTTTACCAAAACTGACACAAGAGGAAATCATTTAAGTTTATTATGTCTGCCCTTGACATTCTCGAAACGCCCTGGCCTCAGAATTCAGCATCTGTAGTCCATGGTAACCTGTGGAGAGGGGGCGGGGCTGAGGGAGGTTGGAACACTGCCCTCACTGAGGGAGAGGGTGTGGCCATCTCTGCTGTGACTGAACATAGGCCAGGAGAGCAGGGAAACAAGGGCAGGGCCCTCACAGCCCGGCAAGCCCAGTAGGGTGTCACAAGCATTTAGGCCCAGGGCAAAGGGCGCCTTCTTTGTCTGCTCATCTGCTCAAACTCTCATTTTTCCACTCAGGCCGCCTCTTACTTGAAGTGTGTGTGGAACCTGCCCACGCAGTACATCTCGCTGCACAGCTAACCATATGTCTGGGCATCGTAGCTTCATGACAGGTGACCGAAATTCGCAGGCCCATGGGTCCCTGGGAAACCCGTGGCGAAGCTCCTGCCCGGGCCACAGTCTGCCCACTGCCCCTGACCGAGATCGGGGGCCGCAAAGCTGCCCTGTCTGAGTCCATGCCTCTAGAAGGAGAATTGGTCCAACACTTGTAGAAAACGGGGTCCTCGCAGGAAACTCTTTGGAGGGACACAAATAAATCTTGGCCGACTTTCTGATGAAGCTTACGAGCGTTCACACCTAAGCCTCTTACAAGGTCACCTGTTTAGATAAACATGAGCTCATGATCTAAATTTACACAATAATGAAGAAATCAGCTACAAGGGGAGACAATCAGCAAAAAACAATCAATTCCAGAATTAGATTCCCAAGGCCATCCATCAGATGTTGGAATAATCAGGTTCAAGGCAGAAAATATACATAAAACTGGAACTGAAACAAGGAACAAGGATGTTTTCAAAGACTGGTAGGATCTTTAAAACATTTTTAAAGTACATGTCATTGATAAAGATAAATACTCAAAGGTTGTGTAATACAACAGATTAATCTTTGAGAAGAGTGAATTTATGCTGTTTCTAAGACTATGGCTGCTCAGATTTTCTGCCTAATTATATAAGACGATTTCTCTAAAATATACACATTATTTCAACGACTTATTGGCTGTGAAATAAGTTAAGGATATTTCAAATGGCTTGTCTGCAAAGAAAGGGGAGATGTAGGGAATCACAGAAAGCCGAGGGGAAAATAGGTCAATATATACATTGCTATATGGTGAACTAAGCCATAGGCCAGCAACAATGTAGAGGACCTGACCCTTAGAAACTAACAAGTAAGCAGGAATCTTCAAAAGTTCAAATCTTTATGAGTAAAAAGATTCATTAAAATGAATAACCAAGTGTTTTACTTGACATCAGGAGACCAAAACAGTAAACACTGAGAACATAGAAAAAAGATAAATAAAGATATGAGCAGAACTTAATACAACAGAAAATGTATAAAATTCAGGTGATGTAGTAAGTCCAAAGAATATTCTTTGAAAAGATTTAAAAGACACACTTTGATTAAGGAAAACAAAAACATAAGTGAAGAATATACAGAGAGAATCAGGACAAACTTATAGCAGAGGAGATCTGAAATGCCAGTAAATTTGAACAATTCTGTAAAGTGGACCATTGCCTAGCTCCTAAAGTTTACCAAAACTGACACGAGAAGAAATAATTTACTGACATCATGTCTGCCCTTGGCATTCTCGGAATGCCCTGGCCTCAGAATGCATCATCTGTAGTCAATGGAAACCTGCGGAAAGGGGGCGGGGCTGAGGGAGTTTGGAACCCTGGCCTCACTGAGGGAGTGGGTGTGGCCATCTCTGCTGTGACTGAAAAAGGGGCAGGGGAGCGGGGGCCCAGGGTAGGGCCCTCAGAGCCCGGCAGGCCCAGTTGGTTGTCACAAGCATTTAGGCCCAGGCCAAAGGGCGCCTTCTTTGTCTGCACAGCTGCCCAAACACTCACCTTTCCACTCAGGCTGCCCTCTTACTTGAAGTGTGTGCGGAAGCTGTCCGCACAGTACACCTCGCTGCAGAGCTAACCGTAGGTCTGGGCATCGTAGCTTCCTGCCGGGTGCCCAAAGTTCGCAGGCAGATGGTTCCATGGGACACACGCAGAGAGTCTCCTGACAGAGCCACAGACCGCCCACAGCCCCTTCCCCAAATCGGGGGCCGCAAAGCAGCCCTGTCCGAGTCCCTGCCTCTAGAGGGAGTATTGGAACAACACTTGCAGAAAACGGGGTCCTCGCGGGCAACTCATTGGAGGGACACAAATAAATCTTTGCCGACTTTCTGCTGAAGCTTAAGAGCGTTCACACCAAAGCCTCTTACAAGGTCAGCTCTTTAGCTAAACATGAGCTCATAATCTAAATTTACACAATAATGAAGAAATCAGCTACAAGGGGGAGACAATCAGCAAAAACAAGCAATACCAGAATTAGATTCCCTAGGCCATCCATCAGATGTTGGAATAATCAGGTGCAAGGAAGGAAATATACATAAACCTGGAACTGAAACAAGGAACAAGGATGTTTTCAAAGACTGGTAGGATCTCTAAAACATTTTTAAACTACCTGTCATTGATAAAGCTAAATACTCAAAGGTTGTGTAATACAACAGATTCCTCATTGAGAAGAGTGAAATTTTGATGTTTTGAAAACTATGGCAAGTCAGATTTTCTGCCTAATTAGATAAGAAGATTTCTCTAAAAAATACACATTATTTCAAAGACTTATTGGCTGTGAAATAAGTTAAGGGTATTTAAAATGGCTTGTCTGCAAAGAAAGGTGAGATTTAGGGAATCACAGAAATTCGAGGGGAAAATAGGTCAATATATACATTGCTATAGGGTGAACTAAGCTTTAGGCCAGCAACAATGTAGGGTACCTGACCCTTAGAAACTTACAAGTAAGCTGGAATCTTCAAAAGTTCAAATCTTTATAAGTAAAAAGATTTATGAAAAAGAATAACCAAGTGTTTTAATTGACATCAGAAAAGCAAAACAATAAACCCTGAGAACATAGAAAAAAGATAAATAAAGATATGAGCAGAACTTAATACAACAGAAAACGTATAAAATTCAGGTGATTTAGTAAGTCCAAAGAATATCCTTTGAAAAGATATAAAAGACACACTTTGATTAAGGAAAACAAAAACATAAGTAAAGAATATAGAGAAAGAATCAGGACAATGTTATAGCAGAGAATATATGAAATGCCAGTAAATTTGAACATTTCAGTAAAGTGGACCTTTTCCTAGCTCCTAAAGTTTACCAAAAGTGACACAAGAGGAAATCATTTAAGGTCATCATGTCTGCCCTTGGCATTCTCAGAACGCCCTGGTCTCAGAATGCAGCATCTGTAGACCATGGTAACTTGCGGAGAGGGGGCAGTACTGAATGAGGCTGGAACACTGCCCTCACTGAGGGAGTGGGTGTGGCCATCTCTGCTGTGACTGAACAAAGGGCAGGGGAGCAGGGCGTCCAGTGCAGGGCCCTCAGAGCCCGGCAGGCAATGTTCGGTTTCTCAAGCATTTGGGCCCAGGCAAAAGGCCGCCTTCTTTGTCTGCACAGCTGCCCCAGCTCTCACCTTTCCACTCAGGCCGCCCTCTTACTTGAAGTGTGTGTGGAACCTGTGCGCGCAGTTCACCCCGCTGTGCAGCCAACCATAGGTAGGGGCATCGTAGCTTCCTGCCAGGTGACCGAGGATCGCAGGCATATTGTTCCCTGGGACACACGCAGAGAGGCTCCTGACCGAGCCACAGGCCTCCCACAGCCCCTTCCCCAAATCGGGGGGCGCAAAGCAGCCCTGTCCGAGTCCCTGCCTCTAGAAGGAGTATTTGACCAACACTTGTAGAAATCGGGGTCCTCGCAGGAAACTCAATGGAGGGACACAAATAAATCTCTGCCGACTTTCTGATGAAACTTAAGAGAGTTAACACCTAAGCCTCTTACAAGGTCAGCTGTTTAGCTAAACAGGAGCTCATGAACAAAATTTACACAGTAATGAAGAAATCAGCTACAAGGGGGAGACAATCAGCAAAAACAAGCAATACCAGAATTAGATTCCCTAGGCCATCCATCAGATGTTGGAATAATCATTTGCAAGGCAGAAAATATACATAAAACTGGAACTGAAACAAGGAATAAGGATGTTTTCAAAGACTGGTAGGATCTCTAAAATATTTTTAAAGTACATGTCATAGATAAAGGTAAATACTCAAAGTTGTGTAATACAACAGATTCAACAGTTAGAAGACTGAAAGTATGCTGTTTTGAAAAGTATGGCAGGTCAGATTTTCTGCCTAATTATATAAGAAGATTTCTCTAAAAAATACACATTATTTCAAAGACTTATTGGCTGTGAAATAAGTTAAAGGTATTTCAAATGGCTTGTCTGCAAAGAAAGGTGAGATGTAGGGAATCACAGAAAGTCGAGGGCAAAATAGGTCAATATATACATTGCTATATGGTGAACTAACCTTACTCCAGCAACAATGTAGTCGACGTGACCCTTAGAAACTTACATGTAAGCTGGAATCTTCAAAAGTTCAAATATTTATAAATAAAAAGATTGATGAAAATGAATAACCAAGTGTTTTAATTGACATCAGAAGATCAAAACAATAAACCCTTAGAATATAGAAAAAAGATAAATAAAGATATGAGCAGAACTTAATACAACAGAAAACGTATAAAATTCAGGTGATGTAGTAAGTCCAAAGAATATTCTTTGAAAAGATTTAAAAGCACACTTTGATTAAGGAAAACACAAACATAAGTAAACAATATACAGAAAGAATCAGGACAAAATTATAGCAGAGAATATAGGAAATGCCAGTAAATTAGAACATTTCTGTAAAGTGGACCATTTCCTAGCTCCAAAAGTTTACCAAAACTGACACCAGAGGAAATCATTTAAGGTCATCATGTCTTCCCTTGGCACTCTCGGAATGCCCTTGCCTCAGTATGCAACATCTGTAGTCCATGGTGTCCTACGGAGAGGGGTCGGCACTGAGGGAGTTTCAAACACTGCCCTCAGTAATGGAGAGGTTGTGGCCATCTCTGCTGTGACTAAACAAAGGTCATGGGAGCAGGGGGCCCAGGGCAGGGCCCTCAGAGCCCGGCAGGCCCAGTGGTGTGTCACAAGAATTTAGGCGCTGGCCAAAGGACGCCTGCTTTGTCTGCACAGCTGCCCAAATACACACCTTTCCACTCAGGCCGCCCTCTTATTTGAAGTGTGTGTGGAACCTGTCCACGCAGTACACTTCGCTGCACAGGTATCCATAGGTCTGGGCACCGTAGCTTCCTGTCAGGTTACAGAAGTTCGCAGGCAGATGGGACCCAGCGACACACACGTAGAGGCTCCAACCGGGCCACAGGCCGCCCACTGCCCCTGCCCCAGAATGTGGGCCGCATATCAGCCCTCTCTGTGTCCCCTGCCTGTAGAGGGAGTATTGGACCAACACTTGTAGCAAACGGGGTCCTTGCGGGCAACTCATTGGAGGGACACAAATAAATCTTTGCCGACTTTCTGATGAAGCTTACGAGCGTTCACACCTAAGCCTCGTACAAGGTCAGCTGTTTGGCTAAACATGAGCTCATGATCTAAATTTACACAATAATGAAGGAATCAGCTACAAGGGGGATACAATCAGCAAAAACAATCAATACCAGAATTAGATTCCCTAGGCCATCCATCAGATGTTGGAATAATCAGGTGCAAGGCAGAAAATATACATAAAACTGGAACTGAAGCAAGGAACAAGGATGTTTTCAAAGACTGGTAGGATCTCTAAAATATTTTTAAAGTACATGTCATTGATAAAGCTAAACACTCAAAGGTTGGGTAATACAACAGATTCATAATTGAGAAGAGTGAAATTATGCTGTTTTGAAAACTATGGCAGGTCAGATTTTCTGCCTAATTATAGAAGAAGATTTCTCTAAAAAATACACATTATTTCAAAGACTTATTGGCTGTGAACTATGTTAAGGGTATTTCAAATGGATTGTTGGCAAAGGAAGGTGAGATGTATCGAATCACAGAAAGTCGAGGGGAAAATAGGTCAATATATACATTGCTGTATGGTGAACTAAGCCTTAGGTCAGTAACAATGTAGAGGACCTGACCCTTAGAAATTTACAAGTAAGTTGGAGTCTTCCAAAGTTCAAAAGTTTATATGTAAAAAGATTGATGAAAATGAATAACCAAGTGTTTTAATGGACATCAGAAGATCAAAACAATAAACCCTGAGAACATAGAAAAAAGATAAATAAAGATATGAGCAGAACTTAATACAACAGAAAACGTATAAAATTCAAGTGATGTAGTAAGTCCAAAGAATATTCTTTGAAAAAATTTAAAAGACACACTTTGATTAAGGAAAACAAAAACATAAGTCAAGAATATACAGAAAGAATCAGGACAATGATATAGCAGAGAATATCTGAAATGCCAGTAAATTTGAACATTTGTGTAAAGTGGACCATTTCCTAGCTCCTACAGTTTACCAAAACTGACACAAGAGGAAATCATTTAAGTTTATTATGTCTGCCCTTGACATTCTCGAAACGCCCTGGCCTCAGAATTCAGCATCTGTAGTCCATGGTAACCTGTGGAGAGGGGGCGGGGCTGAGGGAGGTTGGAACACTGCCCTCACTGAGGGAGAGGGTGTGGCCATCTCTGCTGTGACTGAACATAGGCCAGGAGAGCAGGGAAACAAGGGCAGGGCCCTCACAGCCCGGCAAGCCCAGTAGGGTGTCACAAGCATTTAGGCCCAGGGCAAAGGGCGCCTTCTTTGTCTGCTCATCTGCTCAAACTCTCATTTTTCCACTCAGGCCGCCTCTTACTTGAAGTGTGTGTGGAACCTGCCCACGCAGTACATCTCGCTGCACAGCTAACCATATGTCTGGGCATCGTAGCTTCATGACAGGTGACCGAAATTCGCAGGCCCATGGGTCCCTGGGAAACCCGTGGCGAAGCTCCTGCCCGGGCCACAGTCTGCCCACTGCCCCTGACCGAGATCGGGGGCCGCAAAGCTGCCCTGTCTGAGTCCATGCCTCTAGAAGGAGAATTGGTCCAACACTTGTAGAAAACGGGGTCCTCGCAGGAAACTCTTTGGAGGGACACAAATAAATCTTGGCCGACTTTCTGATGAAGCTTACGAGCGTTCACACCTAAGCCTCTTACAAGGTCACCTGTTTAGATAAACATGAGCTCATGATCTAAATTTACACAATAATGAAGAAATCAGCTACAAGGGGAGACAATCAGCAAAAAACAATCAATTCCAGAATTAGATTCCCAAGGCCATCCATCAGATGTTGGAATAATCAGGTTCAAGGCAGAAAATATACATAAAACTGGAACTGAAACAAGGAACAAGGATGTTTTCAAAGACTGGTAGGATCTTTAAAACATTTTTAAAGTACATGTCATTGATAAAGATAAATACTCAAAGGTTGTGTAATACAACAGATTAATCTTTGAGAAGAGTGAATTTATGCTGTTTCTAAGACTATGGCTGCTCAGATTTTCTGCCTAATTATATAAGACGATTTCTCTAAAATATACACATTATTTCAACGACTTATTGGCTGTGAAATAAGTTAAGGATATTTCAAATGGCTTGTCTGCAAAGAAAGGGGAGATGTAGGGAATCACAGAAAGCCGAGGGGAAAATAGGTCAATATATACATTGCTATATGGTGAACTAAGCCATAGGCCAGCAACAATGTAGAGGACCTGACCCTTAGAAACTAACAAGTAAGCAGGAATCTTCAAAAGTTCAAATCTTTATGAGTAAAAAGATTCATTAAAATGAATAACCAAGTGTTTTACTTGACATCAGGAGACCAAAACAATAAACACTGAGAACATAGAAAAAAGATAAATAAAGATATGAGCAGAACTTAATACAACAGAAAATGTATAAAATTCAGGTGATGTAGTAAGTCCAAAGAATATTCTTTGAAAAGATTTAAAAGACACACTTTGATTAAGGAAAACAAAAACATAAGTGAAGAATATACAGAGAGAATCAGGACAAACTTATAGCAGAGGAGATCTGAAATGCCAGTAAATTTGAACAATTCTGTAAAGTGGACCATTGCCTAGCTCCTAAAGTTTACCAAAACTGACACGAGAAGAAATAATTTACTGACATCATGTCTGCCCTTGGCATTCTCGGAATGCCCTGGCCTCAGAATGCATCATCTGTAGTCAATGGAAACCTGCGGAAAGGGGGCGGGGCTGAGGGAGTTTGGAACCCTGGCCTCACTGAGGGAGTGGGTGTGGCCATCTCTGCTGTGACTGAAAAAGGGGCAGGGGAGCGGGGGCCCAGGGTAGGGCCCTCAGAGCCCGGCAGGCCCAGTTGGTTGTCACAAGCATTTAGGCCCAGGCCAAAGGGCGCCTTCTTTGTCTGCACAGCTGCCCAAACACTCACCTTTCCACTCAGGCTGCCCTCTTACTTGAAGTGTGTGCGGAAGCTGTCCGCACAGTACACCTCGCTGCAGAGCTAACCGTAGGTCTGGGCATCGTAGCTTCCTGCCGGGTGCCCAAAGTTCGCAGGCAGATGGTTCCATGGGACACACGCAGAGAGTCTCCTGACAGAGCCACAGACCGCCCACAGCCCCTTCCCCAAATCGGGGGCCGCAAAGCAGCCCTGTCCGAGTCCCTGCCTCTAGAGGGAGTATTGGAACAACACTTGCAGAAAACGGGGTCCTCGCGGGCAACTCATTGGAGGGACACAAATAAATCTTTGCCGACTTTCTGCTGAAGCTTAAGAGCGTTCACACCAAAGCCTCTTACAAGGTCAGCTCTTTAGCTAAACATGAGCTCATAATCTAAATTTACACAATAATGAAGAAATCAGCTACAAGGGGGAGACAATCAGCAAAAACAAGCAATACCAGAATTAGATTCCCTAGGCCATCCATCAGATGTTGGAATAATCAGGTGCAAGGAAGGAAATATACATAAACCTGGAACTGAAACAAGGAACAAGGATGTTTTCAAAGACTGGTAGGATCTCTAAAACATTTTTAAACTACCTGTCATTGATAAAGCTAAATACTCAAAGGTTGTGTAATACAACAGATTCCTCATTGAGAAGAGTGAAATTATGATGTTTTGAAAACTATGGCAAGTCAGATTTTCTGCCTAATTAGATAAGAAGATTTCTCTAAAAAATACACATTATTTCAAAGACTTATTGGCTGTGAAATAAGTTAAGGGTATTTAAAATGGCTTGTCTGCAAAGAAAGGTGAGATTTAGGGAATCACAGAAATTCGAGGGGAAAATAGTTCAATATATACATTGCTATAGGGTGAACTAAGCTTTAGGCCAGCAACAATGTAGGGTACCTGACCCTTAGAAACTTACAAGTAAGCTGGAATCTTCAAAAGTTCAAATCTTTATAAGTAAAAAGATTTATGAAAAAGAATAACCAAGTGTTTTAATTGACATCAGAAAAGCAAAACAATAAACCCTGAGAACATAGAAAAAAGATAAATAAAGATATGAGCAGAACTTAATACAACAGAAAACGTATAAAATTCAGGTGATTTAGTAATTCCAAAGAATATCCTTTGAAAAGATTTAAAAGACACACTTTGATTAAGGAAAACAAAAACATAAGTAAAGAATATAGAGAAAGAATCAGGACAATGTTATAGCAGAGAATATATGAAATGCCAGTAAATTTGAACATTTCAGTAAAGTGGACCTTTTCCTAGCTCCTAAAGTTTACCAAAAGTGACACAAGAGGAAATCATTTAAGGTCATCATGTCTGCCCTTGGCATTCTCAGAACGCCCTGGTCTCAGAATGCAGCATCTGTAGACCATGGTAACTTGCGGAGAGGGGGCAGTACTGAATGAGGCTGGAACACTGCCCTCACTGAGGGAGTGGGTGTGGCCATCTCTGCTGTGACTGAACAAAGGGCAGGGGAGCAGGGCGTCCAGTGCAGGGCCCTCAGAGCCCGGCAGGCAATGTTCGGTTTCTCAAGCATTTGGGCCCAGGCAAAAGGCCGCCTTCTTTGTCTGCACAGCTGCCCCAGCTCTCACCTTTCCACTCAGGCCGCCCTCTTACTTGAAGTGTGTGTGGAACCTGTGCGCGCAGTTCACCTCGCTGTGCAGCCAACCATAGGTAGGGGCATCGTAGCTTCCTGCCAGGTGACCGAGGATCGCAGGCATATTGTTCCCTGGGACACACGCAGAGAGGCTCCTGACCGAGCCACAGGCCTCCCACAGCCCCTTCCCCAAATCGGGGGGCGCAAAGCAGCCCTGTCCGAGTCCCTGCCTCTAGAAGGAGTATTTGACCAACACTTGTAGAAATCGGGGTCCTCGCAGGAAACTCAATGGAGGGACACAAATAAATCTCTGCCGACTTTCTGATGAAACTTAAGAGAGTTAACACCTAAGCCTCTTACAAGGTCAGCTGTTTAGCTAAACAGGAGCTCATGAACAAAATTTACACAGTAATGAAGAAATCAGCTACAAGGGGGAGACAATCAGCAAAAACAAGCAATACCAGAATTAGATTCCCTAGGCCATCCATCAGATGTTGGAATAATCATTTGCAAGGCAGAAAATATACATAAAACTGGAACTGAAACAAGGAATAAGGATGTTTTCAAAGACTGGTAGGATCTCTAAAATATTTTTAAAGTACATGTCATAGATAAAGGTAAATACTCAAAGTTGTGTAATACAACAGATTCAACAGTTAGAAGACTGAAAGTATGCTGTTTTGAAAAGTATGGCAGGTCAGATTTTCTGCCTAATTATATAAGAAGATTTCTCTAAAAAATACACATTATTTCAAAGACTTATTGGCTGTGAAATAAGTTAAAGGTATTTCAAATGGCTTGTCTGCAAAGAAAGGTGAGATGTAGGGAATCACAGAAAGTCGAGGGCAAAATAGGTCAATATATACATTGCTATATGGTGAACTAACCTTACTCCAGCAACAATGTAGTCGACGTGACCCTTAGAAACTTACATGTAAGCTGGAATCTTCAAAAGTTCAAATATTTATAAATAAAAAGATTGATGAAAATGAATAACCAAGTGTTTTAATTGACATCAGAAGATCAAAACAATAAACCCTTAGAATATAGAAAAAAGATAAATAAAGATATGAGCAGAACTTAATACAACAGAAAACGTATAAAATTCAGGTGATGTAGTAAGTCCAAAGAATATTCTTTGAAAAGATTTAAAAGCACACTTTGATTAAGGAAAACACAAACATAAGTAAACAATATACAGAAAGAATCAGGACAAAATTATAGCAGAGAATATAGGAAATGCCAGTAAATTAGAACATTTCTGTAAAGTGGACCATTTCCTAGCTCCAAAAGTTTACCAAAACTGACACCAGAGGAAATCATTTAAGGTCATCATGTCTTCCCTTGGCACTCTCGGAATGCCCTTGCCTCAGTATGCAACATCTGTAGTCCATGGTGTCCTACGGAGAGGGGTCGGCACTGAGGGAGTTTCAAACACTGCCCTCAGTAATGGAGAGGTTGTGGCCATCTCTGCTGTGACTAAACAAAGGTCATGGGAGCAGGGGGCCCAGGGCAGGGCCCTCAGAGCCCGGCAGGCCCAGTGGTGTGTCACAAGAATTTAGGCGCTGGCCAAAGGACGCCTGCTTTGTCTGCACAGCTGCCCAAATACACACCTTTCCACTCAGGCCGCCCTCTTATTTGAAGTGTGTGTGGAACCTGTCCACGCAGTACACTTCGCTGCACAGGTATCCATAGGTCTGGGCACCGTAGCTTCCTGTCAGGTTACAGAAGTTTGCAGGCAGATGGAACCCAGCGACACACACGTAGAGGCTCCAACCGGGCCACAGGCCGCCCACTGCCCCTGCCCCAGAATGTGGGCCGCATATCAGCCCTCTCTGTGTCCCCTGCCTGTAGAGGGAGTATTGGACCAACACTTGTAGCAAACGGGGTCCTTGCGGGCAACTCATTGGAGGGACACAAATAAATCTTTGCCGACTTTCTGATGAAGCTTACGAGCGTTCACACCTAAGCCTCGTACAAGGTCAGCTGTTTGGCTAAACATGAGCTCATGATCTAAATTTACACAATAATGAAGGAATCAGCTACAAGGGGGATACAATCAGCAAAAACAATCAATACCAGAATTAGATTCCCTAGGCCATCCATCAGATGTTGGAATAATCAGGTGCAAGGCAGAAAATATACATAAAACTGGAACTGAAGCAAGGAACAAGGATGTTTTCAAAGACTGGTAGGATCTCTAAAATATTTTTAAAGTACATGTCATTGATAAAGCTAAACACTCAAAGGTTGGGTAATACAACAGATTCATAATTGAGAAGAGTGAAATTATGCTGTTTTGAAAACTATGGCAGGTCAGATTTTCTGCCTAATTATAGAAGAAGATTTCTCTAAAAAATACACATTATTTCAAAGACTTATTGGCTGTGAACTATGTTAAGGGTATTTCAAATGGATTGTTGGCAAAGGAAGGTGAGATGTATCGAATCACAGAAAGTCGAGGGGAAAATAGGTCAATATATACATTGCTGTATGGTGAACTAAGCCTTAGGTCAGTAACAATGTAGAGGACCTGACCCTTAGAAATTTACAAGTAAGTTGGAGTCTTCCAAAGTTCAAAAGTTTATATGTAAAAAGATTGATGAAAATGAATAACCAAGTGTTTTAATGGACATCAGAAGATCAAAACAATAAACCCTGAGAACATAGAAAAAAGATAAATAAAGATATGAGCAGAACTTAATACAACAGAAAACGTATAAAATTCAAGTGATGTAGTAAGTCCAAAGAATATTCTTTGAAAAAATTTAAAAGACACACTTTGATTAAGGAAAACAAAAACATAAGTCAAGAATATACAGAAAGAATCAGGACAATGATATAGCAGAGAATATCTGAAATGCCAGTAAATTTGAACATTTGTGTAAAGTGGACCATTTCCTAGCTCCTACAGTTTACCAAAACTGACACAAGAGGAAATCATTTAAGTTTATTATGTCTGCCCTTGACATTCTCGAAACGCCCTGGCCTCAGAATTCAGCATCTGTAGTCCATGGTAACCTGTGGAGAGGGGGCGGGGCTGAGGGAGGTTGGAACACTGCCCTCACTGAGGGAGAGGGTGTGGCCATCTCTGCTGTGACTGAACATAGGCCAGGAGAGCAGGGAAACAAGGGCAGGGCCCTCACAGCCCGGCAAGCCCAGTAGGGTGTCACAAGCATTTAGGCCCAGGGCAAAGGGCGCCTTCTTTGTCTGCTCATCTGCTCAAACTCTCATTTTTCCACTCAGGCCGCCTCTTACTTGAAGTGTGTGTGGAACCTGCCCACGCAGTACATCTCGCTGCACAGCTAACCATATGTCTGGGCATCGTAGCTTCATGACAGGTGACCGAAATTCGCAGGCCCATGGGTCCCTGGGAAACCCGTGGCGAAGCTCCTGCCCGGGCCACAGTCTGCCCACTGCCCCTGACCGAGATCGGGGGCCGCAAAGCTGCCCTGTCTGAGTCCATGCCTCTAGAAGGAGAATTGGTCCAACACTTGTAGAAAACGGGGTCCTCGCAGGAAACTCTTTGGAGGGACACAAATAAATCTTGGCCGACTTTCTGATGAAGCTTACGAGCGTTCACACCTAAGCCTCTTACAAGGTCACCTGTTTAGATAAACATGAGCTCATGATCTAAATTTACACAATAATGAAGAAATCAGCTACAAGGGGAGACAATCAGCAAAAAACAATCAATTCCAGAATTAGATTCCCAAGGCCATCCATCAGATGTTGGAATAATCAGGTTCAAGGCAGAAAATATACATAAAACTGGAACTGAAACAAGGAACAAGGATGTTTTCAAAGACTGGTAGGATCTTTAAAACATTTTTAAAGTACATGTCATTGATAAAGATAAATACTCAAAGGTTGTGTAATACAACAGATTAATCTTTGAGAAGAGTGAATTTATGCTGTTTCTAAGACTATGGCTGCTCAGATTTTCTGCCTAATTATATAAGACGATTTCTCTAAAATATACACATTATTTCAACGACTTATTGGCTGTGAAATAAGTTAAGGATATTTCAAATGGCTTGTCTGCAAAGAAAGGGGAGATGTAGGGAATCACAGAAAGCCGAGGGGAAAATAGGTCAATATATACATTGCTATATGGTGAACTAAGCCATAGGCCAGCAACAATGTAGAGGACCTGACCCTTAGAAACTAACAAGTAAGCAGGAATCTTCAAAAGTTCAAATCTTTATGAGTAAAAAGATTCATTAAAATGAATAACCAAGTGTTTTACTTGACATCAGGAGACCAAAACAATAAACACTGAGAACATAGAAAAAAGATAAATAAAGATATGAGCAGAACTTAATACAACAGAAAATGTATAAAATTCAGGTGATGTAGTAAGTCCAAAGAATATTCTTTGAAAAGATTTAAAAGACACACTTTGATTAAGGAAAACAAAAACATAAGTGAAGAATATACAGAGAGAATCAGGACAAACTTATAGCAGAGGAGATCTGAAATGCCAGTAAATTTGAACAATTCTGTAAAGTGGACCATTGCCTAGCTCCTAAAGTTTACCAAAACTGACACGAGAAGAAATAATTTACTGACATCATGTCTGCCCTTGGCATTCTCGGAATGCCCTGGCCTCAGAATGCATCATCTGTAGTCAATGGAAACCTGCGGAAAGGGGGCGGGGCTGAGGGAGTTTGGAACCCTGGCCTCACTGAGGGAGTGGGTGTGGCCATCTCTGCTGTGACTGAAAAAGGGGCAGGGGAGCGGGGGCCCAGGGTAGGGCCCTCAGAGCCCGGCAGGCCCAGTTGGTTGTCACAAGCATTTAGGCCCAGGCCAAAGGGCGCCTTCTTTGTCTGCACAGCTGCCCAAACACTCACCTTTCCACTCAGGCTGCCCTCTTACTTGAAGCGTGTGCGGAATCTGTCCGCACAGTACACCTCGCTGCAGAGCTAACCGTAGGTCTGGGCATCGTAGCTTCCTGCCGGGTGCCCAAAGTTCGCAGGCAGATGGTTCCATGGGACACACGCAGAGAGTCTCCTGACAGAGCCACAGACCGCCCACAGCCCCTTCCCCAAATCGGGGGCCGCAAAGCAGCCCTGTCCGAGTCCCTGCCTCTAGAGGGAGTATTGGAACAACACTTGCAGAAAACGGGGTCCTCGCGGGCAACTCATTGGAGGGACACAAATAAATCTTTGCCGACTTTCTGCTGAAGCTTAAGAGCGTTCACACCAAAGCCTCTTACAAGGTCAGCTCTTTAGCTAAACATGAGCTCATAATCTAAATTTACACAATAATGAAGAAATCAGCTACAAGGGGGAGACAATCAGCAAAAACAAGCAATACCAGAATTAGATTCCCTAGGCCATCCATCAGATGTTGGAATAATCAGGTGCAAGGAAGGAAATATACATAAACCTGGAACTGAAACAAGGAACAAGGATGTTTTCAAAGACTGGTAGGATCTCTAAAACATTTTTAAACTACCTGTCATTGATAAAGCTAAATACTCAAAGGTTGTGTAATACAACAGATTCCTCATTGAGAAGAGTGAAATTTTGATGTTTTGAAAACTATGGCAAGTCAGATTTTCTGCCTAATTAGATAAGAAGATTTCTCTAAAAAATACACATTATTTCAAAGACTTATTGGCTGTGAAATAAGTTAAGGGTATTTAAAATGGCTTGTCTGCAAAGAAAGGTGAGATTTAGGGAATCACAGAAATTCGAGGGGAAAATAGGTCAATATATACATTGCTATAGGGTGAACTAAGCTTTAGGCCAGCAACAATGTAGGGTACCTGACCCTTAGAAACTTACAAGTAAGCTGGAATCTTCAAAAGTTCAAATCTTTATAAGTAAAAAGATTTATGAAAAAGAATAACCAAGTGTTTTAATTGACATCAGAAAAGCAAAACAATAAACCCTGAGAACATAGAAAAAAGATAAATAAAGATATGAGCAGAACTTAATACAACAGAAAACGTATAAAATTCAGGTGATTTAGTAAGTCCAAAGAATATCCTTTGAAAAGATTTAAAAGACACACTTTGATTAAGGAAAACAAAAACATAAGTAAAGAATATAGAGAAAGAATCAGGACAATGTTATAGCAGAGAATATATGAAATGCCAGTAAATTTGAACATTTCAGTAAAGTGGACCTTTTCCTAGCTCCTAAAGTTTACCAAAAGTGACACAAGAGGAAATCATTTAAGGTCATCATGTCTGCCCTTGGCATTCTCAGAACGCCCTGGTCTCAGAATGCAGCATCTGTAGACCATGGTAACTTGCGGAGAGGGGGCAGTACTGAATGAGGCTGGAACACTGCCCTCACTGAGGGAGTGGGTGTGGCCATCTCTGCTGTGACTGAACAAAGGGCAGGGGAGCAGGGCGTCCAGTGCAGGGCCCTCAGAGCCCGGCAGGCAATGTTCGGTTTCTCAAGCATTTGGGCCCAGGCAAAAGGCCGCCTTCTTTGTCTGCACAGCTGCCCCAGCTCTCACCTTTCCACTCAGGCCGCCCTCTTACTTGAAGTGTGTGTGGAACCTGTGCGCGCAGTTCACCTCGTTGTGCAGCCAACCATAGGTAGGGGCATCGTAGCTTCCTGCCAGGTGACCGAGGATCGCAGGCATATTGTTCCCTGGGACACACGCAGAGAGGCTCCTGACCGAGCCACAGGCCTCCCACAGCCCCTTCCCCAAATCGGGGGGCGCAAAGCAGCCCTGTCCGAGTCCCTGCCTCTAGAGGGAGTATTTGACCAACACTTGTAGAAATCGGGGTCCTCGCAGGAAACTCAATGGAGGGACACAAATAAATCTTTGCCGACTTTCTGATGAAACTTAAGAGAGTTAACACCTAAGCCTCTTACAAGGTCAGCTGTTTAGCTAAACAGGAGCTCATGAACAAAATTTACACAGTAATGAAGAAATCAGCTACAAGGGGGAGACAATCAGCAAAAACAAGCAATACCAGAATTAGATTCCCTAGGCCATCCATCAGATGTTGGAATAATCATTTGCAAGGCAGAAAATATACATAAAACTGGAACTGAAACAAGGAATAAGGATGTTTTCAAAGACTGGTAGGATCTCTAAAATATTTTTAAAGTACATGTCATAGATAAAGGTAAATACTCAAAGTTGTGTAATACAACAGATTCAACAGTTAGAAGACTGAAAGTATGCTGTTTTGAAATGTATGGCAGGTCAGATTTTCTGCCTAATTATATAAGAAGATTTCTCTAAAAAATACACATTATTTCAAAGACTTATTGGCTGTGAAATAAGTTAAAGGTATTTCAAATGGCTTGTCTGCAAAGAAAGGTGAGATGTAGGGAATCACAGAAAGTCGAGGGCAAAATAGGTCAATATATACATTGCTATATGGTGAACTAAACTTACTCCAGCAAGAATGTAGTCGACGTGGCCCTTAGAAACTTACATGTAAGCTGGAATCTTCAAAAGTTCAAATATTTATAAATAAAAAGATTTATGAAAATGAATAACCAAGTGTTTTAATTGACATCAGAAGATCAAAACAATAAACCCTTAGAATATAGAAAAAAGATAAATAAAGATATGAGCAGAACTTAATACAACAGAAAACGTATAAAATTCAGGTGATGTAGTAAGTCCAAAGAATATTCTTTGAAAAGATTTAAAAAAAAAACACTTTGATTAAGGAAATCAAAAACATAAGTCAAGAATATACAGAAAGAATCAGGACAATGTTATAGCAGAGAAGATATGAAATGCCAGTTAATTTGAACTTTTCTGTAAAGTGGACCATTTCCTAGCTCCTAAATTTTACCAAAACTGACACAAGAGGAAATCATTTAAGGTCATCATGTCTTCCCTTGGCATTCTCGGAACGCCCTGGCCTCAGAATACCTCATCTTTAGTCCATGGTAACCTGTGGAGTGGGGGCGGGGCTTAGGGACGTTGGAACACTGCTCTCACAGAGGGAGTATGTGTGGCCATCTCTGCTGTGACTGAACACAGAGCAGGAGAGCCGGGAAACAAGTGCAGGGCTCTCAGAGCCAGGCAGGCCCAGTGGGGTGTCACAAGCATTTAGGCCCAGCCCAAAGGGCGCCTTCTTTGTCTGCACAGGTGCCCAAACTCTCACTTTTCCACTCAGTCCGCCCTCTTAATTGAAGTCTGTGTGGAACCTGTCCGCGCAGTACACCTCGCTGCACAGTTAACCATAGGTCTGGGCATTGTAGCTTCATGCCATGTGACCGAAGTTCGCAGGCAGATGGGTCCCAAGGACACACGCGGAGAGGCTCCTGCCCATGCCACAGGCCACCCACTGCCCATGCCCCAGATCGGGGTCCGAAAAGAAGCCCTGTCTGAGTCCCTGTCTCTAGATGTGGTATTGGACCAACACTTGTAGAAAACCGGGACCTCGCGAGCCACTCATTGGAGGGACACAAATAAATCTTTGCCGACATTCTGATGAAGCATACGAGCGTTCACACATAAGCCTCTTACAAGGTCAGCTGTTTAGCTAAACATGAGCTCATGATCTAAATTTACACAATAATGAAGAAATCAGCTACAAGGGGAGACAAGCAGCAAAAAAAATCAATACCAGAAATAGATTCCCTAGGCCAACCATCAGATGTTGGAATAATCAGGTGCAAGGCAGAAAGTATACACAAAACTGGAACTGAAAAAAGGAACAAGGATGTTATCAAAGACTGATAAGATGTCTGAAACATTTTTAAAGTACATGTCATTGATAAAGCTAAATACTCAAAGGTTATGTAGTACAACAGATTCATCGTTCAGAAGAGTGAAATTATGCTGTTTTGAAAACTATGGCAGGTCAGATTTTCTGCCTAATTATATAAGAAGATTTCTCTGAAAAATACACATTATTTCAAAGACTTATTGGCTGTGAAATAAGTTAAGGGTATTTCAAATGGCTTGTCTCCAAAGAAAGGTGAGATGTAGGGAATCATAGAAAGCCGAGGGTAAAATATGTCAATATATATATTGCTATACGCTGAAATAAGCCTTAGGCCAGCAACAATGTAGAGCACATGACGCTTAGCAACTTACAAGTAAGCTGGAATCTTCAAACATTCAAATCTTTATAAGTAAAACGATTTATGAAAATGAATAACCAACTCTTTTAATTGACATCAGAAGATCAAAACAATAAAGCCTGAGAACATAGAAAAAAGTTTAATAAAGATATAAGCAGAACTTAATACAACAGGAAACTTATAAAATTCAGGTGATGTAGTAAGTCTAAAGAATATTCTTTGAAAAGATTTAAAAGACACACTTTGATTAAGGAAAACAAAAACATAATTAAGAATATACAGACAGAATCAGGACAATGTTATAGCAGAGAAGATCTGAAATGCCAGTAAATTTGAACATTTCTGTAAAGTGGACAATTTCCTAGCTCCTAAAGTTTACCAAAACTGACACAAGAGGAAGTCATTTAAGGTCATCATGTCTGCCCTTGGCATTCTCGGAACGCCCTGCCTTCAGAATGCAGCATCTGTAGTCCATGGTAACCTGCGGAGAGTGGTCAGGGCTGAGGGAGGCTGGAACAGTGCCCTCACTGAGGGTGTGGGTGTGGCCATCTCTGCTGTGACTGAACAAAGGGCATGGGAGCAGGGCGTACAGTGCAGGGCCCTCAGAGACCGGCAGGCCCAGTGCGGTTTCACAAGCATTTAGGTCCAGGCCAAAGGGCTCCTTCTTTGTCTGCACAGCTGCCCAAACTGTCACCTTTCCACTCAGGCCGCCCTCTTACTTGAAGTGTGTGTGGAACCTGTCCACGCAGTTCACCTCGCTACGCAGCTAACCATATGTTGGGGCAGCGTAGCTTCCTGCTAGGTGACCAAGGATCGCAGGCACATGTGTCACTGGGGCTCACGCGGAGAGGCTCCTGACCAGGCCACAGGCCGCCCGCTGCCCCTTCCACAAATCGGGGGCCGCAAAGCAGCCCTGTCTGAGTCCCTGCCTCTAGATGGAGTATTTGACCATCAATTGTAGAAAACGGGGTACTCGCAGGAAACTCAATGGAGGGACACAAATAAATCTTTGCCGACTTTCTGATGAAGCTTACGAGCGTTCACACCTAGGCCTCTTAAAAGGTCAGCTGTTTAGCTAAACATGATCTCATGATCTAACTTTACACAATAACGAGAAATCAGCTACAAGGGGGAGACAATCAGCGAAAACAAGCAATACCAGAATTAGATTCCCTAGGCCATCCATCAGATGTTGGAATAATCAGGTGCAAGTCAGAAAATATACATAAAACTGGAACTGAAACAAGGAATAAGGATGTTTTCAAAGACTGGTAGGATCTCTAAAATATTTTTAAAGTACATGTCTTTGAAAAAGGTAAATGCTCAAAGTTGTGTAATACAACAGATTCAACATTGAGAAGAGTGAATGTATGCTGTTTTGAAAACTATGGCAGGTCAGATTTTCTGCCTAATTACATAAGAAGATTTGTCTAAAAAATACACATTATTTCAAAGACTTATTGGCTGTGAAATAAGTTAAGGGTATTTCAAATGGCTTGTCTGTAAAGAAAGGTGAGATGTAGGGAATCACAGAAAGTCGAGGGGAAAATTGGTCAATATATACATTGCTATAAGGTGAACTAAGCCTTAGCCAGCAACAATGTAGAGAACCTGACGCTTAGAAACTTACAAGTAAGCTGGAATCTTCAAAAGTTAAAATCTTTATAAGTAAAAATATTTATGAAAATGAATAACCAAGTGTTTTAACTGACATCAGAAGATCAAAACAATAAACCCTGAGAACACTGAAAAAAGATAAATAAAGATATGAGCAGAACTTAATACAACAGAAAACGTATAAAATTCAGGTCATGTAGTAAGTCCAAAGAATATTCCCTGAAAAGAGTTAAAAGACACACGTAGATTAAGGAAAACAAAAACATATGTCAAGAATATACAGAAACATTAAGGACAATGTTATAGCAGAGAATATCTGAAATGCTAGTAAATTTGAATATTTCTGTAAAGTGGACCATTGCCTAGCTCCTAAAGTTTACCAAAACTGACAAAAACGATATCATTTAAGGTCATCACGTATGCCCTTGGCGTTCTCGGAATGCCCTGGACTCAGAATGCAGCATCTGTAGTCCATGGTAACCTGCAGAGAAGTGTCGGGGCTGAGGGAGGTTGGAACACTGCCCTCAGTGAGGGAGTGGGTGTGGCCATCTCTGCACTGACTGAACATGGGGCAGGAGAGCAGGGAAACAAGTGCAGGGCCCTCAGAGCCCGGCAGGCCCATTGGTGTGTCACAAGCATTTTGGCCCAAGCCAAAGTGTGCCTTCTTTGTCTGCACAGCTGCCCAAACTCTCACTTTTCCACACAGGCCGCCCTCTTACTTGAAGTGTGTGTGGAACCTGTCCGCACCGTACACCTCGCTGCACAGCTAACCATAGGTCTGGGCATTGTAGCTTCCTGTCAGGTGACCGAAGTTCGCAGGCAGCTGTGTCCCAAGGACCAACCCGGATAGGATCTTGCCCGGGCCACAGGCTCCCTACTGCCTCTGCCCCATATCGGGTTCCGCAAAGCACCCCTGCCTGAGTCCCTGTCTCTAGAGGGAGTATTGGACCAATACTTGTAGAAAACGGAGTCCTCGCGGGCCACTCATTGGAGGGACACAATTAAATCTTTGCCGACTTTCTGATGAAGCTTACGAGCGTTCAAACCTAAGCCTCTTACAAAGTCAGATGTTTAGCTAAACATGAGCTCATTATCTAAATTTACTCAATAATGAAGAAATCAGCTACAAGGGGTAGACAATCAGCATAAACAATCAATACCAGAATTAGATTCCCTAGGCCATCGATCAGACGTTGGATTAATCATGTGCACGGCAGAAAATATACATAAAACTGGAACTTAAACAAGAAATAAGGATGTTTTCAAAGACTGTTAGGATCTCTAAAACATTTTTAAAGTACATGTCATTGATAAAGCTAAATAATCAAATGTTGTGTCATACAACAGATTCATCATTGAGAAGAGTGAAATTATGCTGTTTTGAAAACGATAGCAGGTCAGATTTTCTGCCTGAATATATAAGAAGATTTCTCTAAAAAATACACATTATTTCAAAGACTTATTGGCTGTGAAATAAGTTAAGGTTATTTCAAATGGCTAGTCTGCAAAGAAAGGTGAGATGTAGGAAATCACAGAAAGTCGAGGGAAAATAGGTCAATATATACTTTGCTATATAGTGAACTAAGATTTAGGCCAGCCACAAAGTAGAGGACCTGACCCTTAGAAACTTACAAGTAAGCTGGAATCTTTAAAAGTTCAAATCTTTATACGTAAATAGATTTATTAAAATGAATAACCAAATGTTTTAATTGACATCAGATTATCAAAACAATAAACCCTGAGAACATAGAAAAAAGATAAATAAACATATGAGCAGAACTTAATATCACAGAAAACGTATAAAATTCAGGTGAGGTAGTAAGTCGAAAGAATATTATTTGACAAGATTTAAAAGACACACTTTGATTAAGGAAAACCAAAACATAAGTAAAGAATATACAGAAAGAATCAGGACAATGTTATAGCAGAGAATATATGAAATGCCAGTAAATTTGAACATTTCTGTAAAGTGGACCATTTCCTAGCTCCTACAGTTTACCAAAATTGACACAAGAGGAAATCATTTAAGGTCATCATGTCTGCCCTTGGCATTCTCGGAACGCCCTGGCCTCAGAATGCAGCATCTGTAGTCCATGGTAACCTGCGGAGAGGGGGCGGGGCTGAGGGAGGTTGGAACACTGCCCTCACTGAGGGAGTGGGTGTGGCCATCTCTGCTGAGACTGAACAAAGGGCAGGGGAGAAGGGGGCCAACCAGAGGGCCCTCAGAGAGCGGCAGGCCCAGTCGTGTGTCACAAGCATTTAGGCCCAGGCCAATGTGCGCCTTATATGTCTGCACAGCTGCCCAAACTCTCATCTTTCAACTCAGGCCGCCCTGTTACTTGAAGTGTGTGTGGAACCTGTCCGCGCAGTACACTTCGCTGCACAGCTAACCATATGTCTGGGCATCATAGCTTCCTGCCAGATGACCGAAGTTCGGAGGCAGATGGGTCGTGGGACACACGTGGGGAGCCTCCTGCCCAGGCCACAGGCCGCCCAAAGCCACTATCCCAGATCGGGGGCCGCAAAGCAGTCCTGCCTGAGTCCCAGCCTCTAGAGGGAGTAATGGACCAACATTTGTAGAAAACGGGGTCCGCGCGGGTAACTCATTGGAGGGACACAAAAAAATCTTTGCTGACTTTCTGCTGAAGCTAAGAGCGTTCACACATAAGCCTCTAACATGGTCAGCTGTTTAGGTAAACATGAGCTTATGATCTAAATTTACACAATAATGAAGAAATCAGCTACAAGGGGAGACAAGCAGCAAAAACAATCAATAACAGAATTAGATTCCCTAGGCCATCCATCAGATGTTGGAATAATCAGGTGCAAGGCAGAAAGTATACACAAAACTGGAACTGAAACAAGGAACAAGGATGTTTTCAAAGACTGGTAGGATGTCTAAAACATTTTTAAAGTACATGTCATTGACAAAGCTAAATACTCAATGGTTGTGTAAAAAACAGATTCATCATTGAGAAGAGTGAAATTATGCTGATTTGAAAACTATGGCAGGTCAGAATTTCTGCCTAACTATATAAGAAGATTTCTCTGAAAAATACACATTATTTCAAAGACTATTGGCTGTGAAATAAGATAAGGGAATTTCAAATGGCTTGTCTGCAAATAAAGGTGAGATGTAGGGAATCACAGAAAGCCGAGGGGAAAATAGGTAAATATATATATATTGCTATAGGTGAACTAAGACATAGGCCAGCAACAATGTAGAGCCCTGTCCCTTAGAAACTTAAAAGTGTGCTGGAATCTTTAAAAGTTCAAATCTTTATAAGTAAAAAGATTTATTAAAAAGAATAACCAAGTGTTTTAATTGACATCAGAAGATCAAAACAATAAACCCTGAGAACATAGAAAAATGATAAAGATATGAGCAGAACTTAATATCACAGAAAACGTATAAAATTCAGGTGAGGTAGCAAGTCCAAAGAATATTCTTTGAAAAGATATAAAAGACACACTTTGATTAAGGAAAACAAAAACATAAGTAAAGAATAGACAAAAGAATCAAGACAATGTTATAGCAGAGAATATATGAAATGCCAGTAAATTTGAACATTTCTGTAAAGTGGACCATTTCCTAGCTCCTAAAGTTTACCAAAACTTACACAAGAGGAAATCATTTAAGGTCATCATGTCTGCCCATGGCATTCTCGGAACGCCCTGGCCTCAGAAGGCAGCATCTGTAGTCCGTGGTGACCTGTGGAGAGAGGGAGGGGCTGAGGGAGGTTGTAACACTGCCCTCACTGAGGGAGTGGGTGTGGCCATCTCTGCTGTGACTGAACAAAGGGCAGGGGAACAAGGGGAGTATGGCAGGGCCCTCAGAGTCAGGTATGCCCAGTGGGGTGTCACAAGCATTTAGGCCCATGACAAAGGGCGCCTTCTTTATCTGCACAGCTGTCCAAACTCTCACCTTTCCCCTCAGGCCGCCCCCTTACTTGAAGTGTGTGTGGAACCTGTCCGCGCAGTACACCTCGCTCCACAGCTACCCATAGGTCGGGGCATCGTAGCTTCCTGCCATGTGACCGAAGTTCACAGGCAGATGGGTCCCTGGGACACACGCGGACAGGCTCCTGCCCGGGCCACCAGCCGCCCACTGCCCCTGACCCAGATCGGGGACCACAAACCAGCCCCTTCTGAGTCCCCTGCCTCTCTCTAGAGGGAGTATTGGAACAACACTAGAAGAAAATGGGGTCCTCGTGGGCCACTCATTGGAGGGACACAAATAAATCTTTGCCGACTTTCTGCTGAAGCTTAGGAGCGTTCACACCTAAGCCTCTTACAAAATTAGCTGCTTAGCTAAACATGAGCTCATGATCTAAATTTACACAATAATGAAGAAATCAGCTACAAGGGGAGACAATCAGCAAAAACAATCAATACCAGAATTAGATTCCCTAGGCCATCCATCAGATGTTGGAATAATCAGGTGCAAGGCAGAAAATATACACAAAACTGGAACTGAAACAAGGAACAAGGATGTTTTCAAAGACTGGTAGGATCTGTAAAATATTTTTAAAGTTCATTTCATTAATAAAGCTAAATACTCAAAGGTTGTGTAATACAACATATTCATCATTGAGAAGAGTGAAATTATGCTGTTTTGAAAACTATGGCAGGTCAGATTTTCTGCCTAAATATATAAGAAGATTTCTCTAAAAAATACACGTTATTTCAAACACTTATAAGCTGTGAAATAAGTTAAGTGTATTTCAAATGGCTTGTCTGCAAAGAAAGGGGAGATGTTGGGAATCACAGAAAGTCGATGGGAAATTAGGTCAATATACACTTTACTATATTTTGAACAAAGCCTTAGGCCAGCAACAATGTAGAGGACATGACCCTTAGAAACTTACAAGTAAGCTGAAATCTTCAAAAGTTCAAATCCTTATAAGTAAACAGATTTATGAAAATGAATATCCAAGTGTTTTAATTGACATCAGAAGATCAATACAATAAACCCTGAGAACATAGAAAAAAGATAAATAAAGATATGAGCAGAAGGTAATACAACAGAAAACGCATAAAATTCATGTGATGTAGTAAGTCCAAAGAATATTTTTGAAAAGATTTAAAAGACACACTTTGATTAAGAAAAACAAGAACATAAGTAAAGAATATACAGAAAGAATCAGGACAATGTTATAGCAGAGAATACATGAAATGCCAGTAAATTTGAACATTTGTGTAAAGTGGACCATTTCCTAGCTCCTAAAGTTTACCAAAACTGACACAAGAGGAAATCATTTAAGGTCATCATGTCTGCCCTTGGCATTCCCGGAACGCCCTGGCCTCAGAATGCACCATCTGTAGTCCATGGAAACCTGCGGAGAGGGGGCGGGGCTGAGGGAGGTTGGAACACTGCCCTCACTGACGGAGTGGGTGTGGCCATCTCTGCTGTGACTGAACAAACGTCAGGGGAGAAGGGGGCCAACGGCAGGGCCCTCAGAGCCAGGCAGGCCCAGTCGTGTGTCACAAACATTTAGGCACAGGCCAAAGTGCGCCTTCTTTGCCTGCACAGCTGCCCAAACTCTCACCTTTCCACTCAGGCCGCCCTCTTACTTGAAGTGTGTGTGGAACCCGTCTGTGTAGTACACCTCGCTGCAAAGCTAAACATAGGTCTGGGCATCATAGCTTCCGGCAAGTTGACCAAAGTTCGCAGGCAGATGGGTCGTGGGACACACGTGGGGAGCCTCTTGCCTAGGCCACAGGGCGCCCAAAGCCACTATCCCAGATCGGGGGCAGCAAAGCAGTCCTGTCTGAGTCCCAGGCCCTAGAGGGAGTATTGGACCAACACATGTAGAAAACGGGGTACTGGGGGGGATCTCATTGGAGGGACACAAATAAATCTTTGCCAACGTTCTGCTGAAGCTTAGGAGCGTTCACACCTAAGCCTCTTACATATTCAGGTGTTTAGGTAAACATGAGCTCATGTCCTAAATTTACACAATAATGAAGGAATCAGATACAAGGGGAGACAATCAACAAAAACAATCAATACCAGAATTTGATTCCATAGGCCATCCATCAGATGTTGGAATAATCAGGTACAAGGCAGAAAATATACACAAAACTGGAACTGAAACAAGGAACAAGGATGTTTTCAAAGACTGGTAGGATCTCTAAAACATATTTAAAGTACATGTCGTTGATAAAGCTAAATACTCAAAGGCTTTGTAATACAACAGATTCATCATTGAGAAGAGTTAAATTATGCTGTTTTGAAAACTATGGCAGGTCAGATTTTCTGCCTAATTATATAAGAAGATTTCTGTAAAAAATACACATTATTTCAAACACTTATTGGCTTTGAAATAAGTTAAGGGTATTTCAAATGGCTTGTCTGCAAAAAAACGTGTGATGTAGAAAATCACAGAAAGTCGAGGGGAAAATAGGTCAATATATACTGGGCTATATTGTGAACTAAGCCTTAGGCCAGCAAGCATGTAGAGGACCTGACCCTTTGAAACTTAAAAGCAATCAGGAATCTTGAAAAGTTCAAACCTTTATAAGTAAAAAGATTTATTAAAATGAATAACCAAGTGTTTTAATTGACATCAGAAGATCACAACAATAAATCCTGAGAACAGAGAAAAAAGATAAATAAAGATATGAGCAGAACTTAATAAAATAGAAAAAGTATAAAATTCAGGTGAGGTAGTAAGTCCAAAGAATATTGTTTGACAAGATTTAAAAGACACACTTTGATTACGAAAATAAAAATATAAGTAAAGAATATACAGAAAGAATCAGGACAATGTTACAGCAGAGAATATATTAAATACCAGTAAATTTGAACATTTCTGTAAAGTGGACCATTTCCTAGTTCCTATAGTTTACCAAAAAAAAAAAAATCTTTGCGGACTTTCTGCTGAAGCTTACGAGCGTTCACACATAAGCCTCTTACAAGGTCAGCTGTTTAGTTAAACATGAGCTCATGTTCTAAATTTACACAATAAACAAGAAATCAGCTATAAGGGGAGACAAGCAGCAAAAACAATCAATACCAGAATTAGATTCCCTAGGCCATCCATCAGATGATGGAATAATCAGGTGCAAGGAAGAAAGTATACAGAAAACTGGAACTGAAACAAGGAACAAGGATGTTTTCAAAGACTGGTAGGATCTCTAAAACATTTTTAAAGTGCATGTCATTGATAAAGCTAAATACTCAATGGTTGTGTAATACAACAGATTCATCATTGAGAAGAGTGAAATTATGCTGTTTTGAAAACTATGGCAGGTCAGATTTTCTGCCTAAATATATAAGAAGATTTCTCTAAAAAATACACATTATTTCAAAGACTTATTGGCTGTGAAATAACTTAAGGGTATTTCAAATGGCTTGTCTGCAAAGAAAGGGGAGAGGTAGGGAATCACAGAAAGACGAGGGGAAAATAGGTCAATATACACTTTGCCATATTGTGAACTAAGCCTTAGCCCAGCAACAATGTAGAGGACCTGACCCTTAGAAACTTGCATGTAACCTGGAATCTTGAAAAGTTGAAATCTTTATAAGTAATAAGATTTATTAACATGAATAACCAAGTGTTTTAATTGACATCAGAAGAATAAAACAATAAACCTGAGAACACAGAAAAAATATAAATAAAGATATGAGGAGAACTTAATACAATAGAAAACGTGTAAAATTCAGATAATGTAGTAAGTTCAAAGAATATTCTTTGACAAGATTTAAAAGACACACTTTGATAAAGGAAAACCAAAACATAAGTAAAGAATATACAGAAAGAATCAGGACAAAGTTATAGTAGAAAATACATGAAATGCCAGTAAATTTGAACATTTCTGTAAAGTGGACCATTTCCTAGCTCCTAAAGTTTACCAAAACTGACACAAGAGGAAATCATGTAAGGTCATCATGTCTGCCCTTGGCATTCTCGGAACGCCCTGGACTCAGAATGCAGCATCTGTAGTCCATGGTAACCTGCGGAAAAGGGGCGGGGCTGAGGAAGGTTGGAACACTGCCCTCACAGAGGGAGTGGGTGTGGCAAATTTTGCTGTGACCTAACAAAGGGCAGGGGAAAAGGTGGCCCAGGGCAGGGCCGTCAGAGCCCGGCAGGCCCAGTGGGGTGTCACAAGCATTTAGGCCCAGGATAAAGGGCTCCTTCTTTGTCTGCACAGCAGCCCAAACTTTCACCTTTCCACTCAGGACGCCCCCTTACTTGAAGGGCATGTGGAACCTGTCCGCACAGTACACCTCGGTGCACAGCTGACCATAGGTCTGGGCATCGTAGCTTCCTGCCTGGTGACTGATGTTCGCAGGCAGATGGGTCCCTGGGACACACGCGGAGAGGCTCCTGTCCAGGCCAGTAGCCGCCCACTGCCACTGCCCCAGATCGTGGGGCACAAAGCAGCCCTGTCTGAGGCCGTGCCTCTAGAGGGATTATAGGACCAACACTTGTAAAAAACGGGGTCCTCGCGGGCAACTCATTGGAGGGACACAAATAAATCTTTGTGGACGTTCTGATGAAGCTTACGAGTGTTCACAACTAAGCCTCTTCAAAGGTCAGCTGTTTAGCTAAATATGAGCTCATGATCTAAATTTACAAAATAATGAAGAAATCAGCTACAGGGGGAGACAATCAGCAAAAACAAAGAATACCTGAATTAGATTCCCTAGGCCATCGATCAGACGTTGGAATAATCAGGTGCAAGGCAGAAAATATACATAAAACTGGAACTGAAACGAGGAACAAGGATGGTTTCGAAGCCTGGTAGGAACTCTAAAACATTTTTAAAGTACATGTCATTGATAAAGCTAAATACTCAAAGGTTGTGTCATACAACAGATTCATCATTGAGAAGAGTGAAATTATGCTGTTTTGAAAACTATGGATGGTCAGATTTTCTGCCTAAATATATAAGAACATTTCTCTAAAAAATACACATTATCTCAAAGACTTATTTGCTGTGAAATAAGTTAAGGGTATTTCAAATGGCTTGTCTGCAAAGAAAGGTGAGATGTAGGAATTCACAAAAAGTCTAGAGGAAAATAGGTCCATATATACTTTGCTACATGGTGAACTAAACCTTAGGACAGCAACAATGTAGAGGTCCTGACGCTTAGAAATTTACAAGTAAGCTGGAATCTTGAAAAGTTGAAATCTTTATAAGTAAAAACATTTATTAAAATGAATAACCAAGGGCTTCCCTGGTGGTGCAGTGGTTGAGAGTCCGCCTGCCGATGCAGGGGACACGGGTTCGTGCCCCGGTCTGGGAAGATCCCACATGCCGCCGAGCGGCTGGGCCCGTGAGCCATGGCTGCTGAGCCTGCGCGTCCAGAGCCTGTGCTTCGCAACGGGAGAGGCCACAACAATGAGAGGCCCACATACCGCAAAAACAAAAAAAACAAAAAAACAAACAAACAAAAAAAAATGAATAACCAAGTCTTTTAATTGACATCAGAATATCAAAACAATAAACCTGAGAACACAGAAAAAATATAAATAAGGATATGAGGAGAACTTAATACAATAGAAAATGTATAAAATTCAGGTGATGAAGTAAGTCTAAGAATATTCTTTGACAACGTTTAAAAGACACACTTTGATTAAGGAAAACCAAAACATAATTAAAGAATATACAGAAAGAGTCAGGACAATGTGATAGCAGAGAATATATGAAATGCCAGTAAATTTGAACATTTGTGTAAAGTGGACCAGTTCCTAGCTCCTAAAGTTTACCAAAACTGACACAAGAGGAAATCATGTAAGGTCATCATGTCTGCCCTTGGCATTGTCGGAATGCCCTGGACTCAGAATGCAGCATCTGTAGTCCATGGAAACCTGCGGAGAGGGGGCGGGGCTGAGGGAGTTTGGAACACTGCCCTCACTGAGGGAGTGGGTATGGCCATCTCTGCTGTGACTGAACAAAGGCCAGGGGAGCACTGGGCCCAGGGCAGGGCCCTCAGAGCCCGGCAGGCCCAGTGGGGTGTCACAAGCATTTAGGCCCAGGACAAAGGGCGCCTTCTTTGTCTGCACAGCTGCCCAAACTCTCACCTTTCGACTCAGGCCGCCCTCTTACTTGATGTGTGTGTGGAACCTGTCCACGCAGTACACCTCGCAGCACAGCTAAGGATATGTCTGGGCATCGTGGCTTCCTGCCAGGTGACCAGCCAGATGGGTCCCTGGGACACACGCGAAGAGGCTCCTGCCTGGGCCACAGCCGCCCACTGCCACTGCTCCAGACCGTGTCGCGCAAAGCCGCCCTGTCTGAGGCCGTGCCTCTATAGGGAGTATTGGACCAACACTTGTAGAAAACGGGGTCCTCGCGGGCAACTCATTGCAGGGACACAAATAAATCTTTGCAGACTTTATGATGAAGCTTACGAGTGTTCTCACCTAAGCCTCTTACAAGGTCAGCTGTTAAGCTAAACATGAGCTCATGATCTAAACTTACACAATAAAGAAGAAATCAGCTACAAGGGGAGATAATCAACAAAAACAATCAATACCACAATTACATTCCCTAGGCCATCCATCAGGCGTAGGAATAATCAGGTGCAAGGCAGAAAAGATACATAAAACTGGAACTGAAACAAGGAACAAGGATGTTTTCAAAGACTGGTAGGATCTCTAAGACATTTTTAAAGTACATGTCATTGATAAAGCTAAATACTCAAAGGTTGTGTCATACAACAGATTCATCATTGAGAAGAGTGAAATTATGCTGTTTTGAAAACTATAGCAGGTCAGATTTTCTGCCTAATTATATAAGAAGATTTCTCTAAAAAATACACATTATTTCAAAGACTTATTGGCTGTGAAATAAGTCAAGGGTATTTCAAATGGCTTGTCTGCAAAGAAAGGTGAGATGTAGGGAATCACAGAAAGTCGAGAGCAAAACAGGTCAATATATAATTGCTATATGGTGAACTAAGCCTTAGGCCAGCCACAATGTAGAGGACCTGACCCTTAGAAACTTACAAGTAATCTGGTATATTGAAAAGTTCAAATCTTTATATGTAAAAAGATTTATTAAAATGAATAACCAAGTGTTTTAATTGACATCAGAAGATCAAAACAATAAATCCTGAGAACACAGAAAAAAGATAATAAAGATAGGTGCAGAACTTAATACAACAGAAAACCTATACAATTCAGGTGATGTAGTAAGTCCAAAGAATATTCTTTGACAAGATTTAAAAGACACACTTTGATTAAGGAAAACAAAACATATGTAAAGAATATACAGAAAGAATCAGGACAATGTTATAGCAGAGAATATATGAAATGCCAGTGAATTTGAACATTTCTGTAATTGGAGCATTTCCTAGCTCCTAAAGTTTACCAAAATTGACACAAGAGGAAATCATTTAAGGTCATCCTGTCTGCCCTTGGCATTCTTGGAACACCCTGGCCTCAGAATGCAGCATCTGTAGTCCATGGTAATCTGAGGAGAAGGGGCGGGGCTAAGGGAGGTTGGAACATGGCCCTCACTGAGGGAGTGGGTGTGGCCATCTCTGCTGTGACTGAACAAAGGGCAGGGGATAAGGGGACCAAGCGCAGGGCACTCAGAGCCCGGCAGGCCCAGTCCGGTGTCAAAGCATTTAGGCACTGGCCAAAGGGAGCATTCTTTGTCAGCTCAGTTGCGAAAACTCCTACCTTTCCCCTCAGGCCTCCCTCTTACTTGAAGTGTTTGTGGAACCAGTCCACGCAGTACACATCGCTGCACAGCTAACCATAGGTCTGGGCATCGTGGCTTCCTGCAAGGTGACCGAAGTTCACAGGCAAAAGAGTCCCTGGAACACACGGGAAGCAGCTCCTGCCCGAGCCACAGGCCTCCCACTGCCTCTGCCCCAGATCGGGGGCATCAAAGCAGCCCTGTCTAAGTCCTCTGCCTCTATAGGGAGTATTGGACCAACACTTGTAGAAAACGGGTTCCTCTCGGGCAACTCACTGGAGGGACACAAATAAATCTTTGCTGACGTTTTGCTGAAGCTTACGAGCGTTCACACCTAAGCCTCTTACAAGGTCAGCTGTTTAGCTAAACGTGAGCTCATGATCTAAATTTACACAATAATGAAGAAATCAGCTACAAGGGGACACAATCTGCATACACAATCAATACCAGAATTAGATTCCCTAGGCCATTGATCAGACGTTGGAATAATCAGGTGCAAGGCAGAAAAGATACACAAAACTGGAACTGAAACAAGAAACAAGGATGTTTTCAAGACTGGTAGGATCTCTAAGACATTTTTAAAGTACATGTCATTGATAAAGCTAAATACTCAAAGGTTGTGTCATACAACAGATTCATCATTGAGAAGAGTGAAATTATGCTGTTTTGAAAACTATGGCAGGTCAGATTTTCTGCCTAATTATATAAGAAGATTTCTCTAAAAAATACACATTATTTCAAAGACTTATTGGCTGTGAAATAAGTCAAGAGTAATTCAAATGGCTTGTCTGCAAAGAAAGGTGAGATGTAGGGAATCACAGAAAGTCGAGGGGTAAATAGGTCAATATATACATTGCTATATTGTGAACTAAGACTTAGGCCAGCAACAATGTAGAGGACCTGACCCTTAGAAACTTACAAGTAAGCTGGAATCTTGAAAAGTTCAAATCTTTATGAGTAAAAATGTTTTTTAAAATGAATAACCAAGTGTTTTATTTGATATCAGAAGATCAAAACAATAAACCCAGAGAACATAGAAAAAAGATAAATAATTATATGAGCAGAACTTAATACCACAGAAAACGTATAAAATTCAGGTGAGGTAGTAAGTCCAAAGACTATTATTTGACAAGATTTAAAAGACACATTTTGATTAAGGAAAATAAAAAACATAAGTAAAGAATATACAGAAAGAATAAGGACAATGTTACAGCATAGAATATATGAAATACCAGTAAATTTGAACATTTCTGTAAAGTGGACCATTTCCTAGCTCCTATAGTTTACCAAAACTGACACAAGAGGAAATCATTTTAGGTTATCATGTCTGCCCTTGGCATTCTCGGAAAGCCCTCTCCTCAGAATGCAGCATCTGCAGTCCATGGTAACCGGCGGAGAGGGGCGGTGCTGAGGGTGGTTGGAACACCACCCTCACTGACGGAGTGGGTGTGGACATCACTGCTGTGACTGAACAAAGGGCAGGGGATAAGGGGGCCCAGGGCAGGGTCCACAGAGCCCGGCAGTCACAGTGGGGTGTCAGAAGCATTTAGGCCCAGGTCAAAGGGCGCCATCTTTGTCGGCACAGCTGCCCGAACTCTCACCTTTCCACTCAGGCCGCCCTCTTACTTGATGTGTGTTTGGAACCGGTCCCTGCAGTACACCTCGCTGCAAAGCTAACCATAGGTCTGGGCATCGTAGCTTCCTGCCAGGTGACCGAAGTTCGCAGGCAGATGGGTCCAAAGGACATACACGGGGAGCCTCCTGCCCGGGCCACAGGCCGCCCAAAGCCACTGCCCCAGATCGGGGTCAGCAAAGCAGTACTGTCTGAGTCCCTGCCTCTAGAGGGAATAGTGGAAGAACACTGGTAGAAAATGGGGTCCGCGCGGGCAACTCATTGTAGGGACACAAATAAATCTTTGCCGGCTTTTTGCTGAAGATTACGAGCGTTCACACCTAAGCCTCTTACAAGGTCAGCTGTTTAGCTAAACATGAGCTAATGATCTAAATTTACACAATAATGAAGAAATCAGCTACAAAGGGAAACAATCAGCAAAAACAATCAATACCAGAATTAGATTCCCTGGGCCATCCATCTGATGTTGGAATAATCAGGTGCAAGGCAGAGAATATACATAAAACTGGAACTGAAACAAGGAACAAGGATGATTTCAAAGACTGGTAGGATCTCTAAAACATTTTTAAAGTACATGTCGTTCATAAAGCTAAATAATCAATGTTGTGTAATACAACAGATTCATCATTGAGAAGAGTGAAATTATGCTATTTTTAAAACTATGGCAGGTCAGATTTTTGCGTAATTATATAAGAAGATTTCTCTAAAAAATACACATGATTTCAAAGACTTATTGCATGTGAAATAAGTTAAGGGTAATGCAAATGTCTTGTCTGCAAAAAAAGGTGAGATATAGGGAATCACAGAAAGTCGAGGGGAAAATAGGTCAATATATACTTTGCTATATTGTGAACTAAGCCTTCGGCCAGCCACAATGTAGAGGACCTGACCCTTAGAAACTTACAAGTATGCTGGAATCTTTAAAAGTTCAAATCTTTATAAGTAAAAAGATTTATTAAAATGAATAACCAAGTGTTTTAATTGACATCAGAAGATCAAAACAATAAACCCTGAGAACATAGAAAAAAGATAAATAAAGATATGAGCAGAACTTAATACAACAGAAAACGTATAAAATTCAGGTGATGTAGTAAGTCCAAAGAATATTCTTTGAAAAGATTTAAATGACACACATTGATTAAGGAAAACAAAAACATAACTCAAGAATATACAGAAAGAATCAGGACAATGTTATAGAAGAGAAGATCAGAAATGCCAGAAAATTTGAACATTTCTGTAAAGTGGACCATTTCCTAGCTCCTAAAGTTTACCAAAACTGACACAAGAGGAAATCATTTAAGGTCATCCTGTCTGCCCTTGGCAATCTCGGAACGCCCTGGCCACAGAATGCAGCATCTGTACTCCATGGTAACCTGCGGAGAGGGGACGGGGCTGAGGGAGGCTGGAACACTGCCCTCACTGAGGGAGTGGGTGTGGCCATCTCTGCTGTGACTTTACAAAGGGCAAGGGAGCAGGGCGTCCAGTGCAGGGCCCTCAGAGCCCAGCAGGACCAGTGTGGTTTCACAAGAATTCAGGCCTAGGCCAAAGGGTTCCTTCTTTGTCTGCACAGCTGCCCAAACTCTCACCTTTCCACTCAGGCCGCCGTCTTACTTGAAATGTGTCTGGAACCTGTCTGCACAGTACACTTCGCTGCACAGCTAACCATAGGTCTGGGCATCGTAGCTTCCTGCCAGTTGACCGAAGTTCGCACGCAGATGGGTACCTGAGACACAAGAGGAGAGGATCCTGCCCGGGCCACAGGCCGCCAACTGCCCCTGCACCAGATCGGGTGCCGCAAAGCAGCCCTGTCTGAGTCCCCTGCCTCTAGAGGGAGAATTGGACCAACACTTGTAGAAATGGGTTCCTCGCCGGCAACTCATTGGAGGGACACAAATAACTCTTTGCCGACTTTCTGCTGAAGCTTACGTGCATTCACACCTAAGCCTCTTACAAGGTCAGCTGTTTAGCTAAACATGAGCTCATGATCTAAATTTACACAATAATGAAGAAATCAGCTACAAGGGGAGACAATCAGCAAAAACAATCAATTCCAGAATTAGATTCCCTAGGCCATCCATCAGATGTTGGAATAATCAGGTGCAAGGCAGAAAATATACAAAACTGGAACTGAAACAAGGAACAAGGATGTTTTCAAAGACTGGTAGGATCTCTAAAACATTTTTAAAGTACTAGTCATTGATAAAGATAAATACTCAAAGGTTGTGTAATACAACAGATTCATCATTGAGAAGTGTGAAATTATGCTGTTTTGAAAACTATGGCAGGTTAGATTTTCTGCCTCGTTATATAAGAATATTTATCTAAATAATACACATTATTTCAAAGACTTATTGGCTGCGAAATAAGTTAAGGGTATTTCAAATGGCTTGTCTGCAAAGAAAGGTGAGATGTAGGAAATCACAGAAAGCCGAGGGGAAAATAGGTCAATATATACATTGCTCTATGTTGAACTAAGCCTTAGGCAAGCAACAATGTAGAGGACCTGACGCTTAGATACTTACAAGTAAGCTCGAATCTTCAAAAGTTCAAATCTTTATAAGTAAAAAGATTTATGAAAATGAATTACCATGTGTTTTCATGGACATCAGCAGAACAAAACAATAAACACTGAGCACATAGAAAAAAGATAAATAAAGATATGAGCAGAACTTAATACAACAGAAAACGTATAAAATTCAGGTGATGTAGTAAGTCCAAAGAATATTCTTTGAAACATTTAAAAGACACACTTTGATTAAGGAAAAGAAAAACATAAGTAAATAATATACAGAAAGAATCAGGACAATGTTATAGCAGAGAATATATGAAATGCCAGTAAATTTGAACATTTGTGTAAAGTGGACCATTTCCTAGCTCCTAAAGTTTACCAAAACTGACACAAGAGGAAATCATTTAAGGTCATCATGTCTGCCCTTGGCATTCTCGGAACGTCCTGGCCTCAGAATGCATCATCTGTAGTCCATGGTAACCTGCGGAGAGGGGGAGGGGCTGAGGGAGGTTGGAACACTGCCCTCACTGAGGGATTGGGTGTGGCCATCTCTGCTGTGACTGAACAAATGCAGGGGAGCAGGGGGCCCAGGGCAGTGCCCTCAGAGACCGGCTGGCCCAGTGGGGTGACACAGGCATTTAAGCCCTGGCCAAAGGGCGCCTTCTTTGTCTGCACAGTTGCCCAAACTCTCACCTTTCCACTCAGGCCGCCCTCTTACTTGAAGTGTGGGTGGAAACTGTCCGCGCAGTACACCTCGCTGCACAGCTAAGCATAGGTCTGGGAATCGTAGCTTCCCGACAGGTGACCGAAGTTCGCAAGCAGATGGGTCCCTGGGACACACGCGGAGAGGCTCCTGCCCGGGACACAGGCCAGCCACTGCCCCTGCCCCAGATCAGGGGCCGCAAAGCAGCCCTGTCTGAGTCCCCTGCCTCTAGAGGGAGTATTGGACCAACACTTGTAGAAAACGGGTTCCTCGCGGACAACTCACTGTAGGAACACAAATAACTCTTTGCCGAATTTCTGCTGAAGCTTACGTGCGTTCACACCTAAGCCTCTTACAAGGTCAGCTGTTTAGCTAAACATGAGCTCATGATCTAAATTTACACAATAATGAAGAAATCAGCTACAAGGGGAGACAATCAGCAAAAACAATCAATTCCAGAATTAGATTCCCTAGGCCATCCATCAGATGTTGGAATAATCAGGTGCAAGGCAGAAAATATACACAAAACTGGAACTGAAACAAGGAACAAGGATGTTATCAAAGACTGATAAGATGTCTAAAACATTTTTAAAGTACATGTCATTGATAAAGCTAAATACTCAAAGGTTGTGTAGTACAACAGATTCATAGTTCAGAAGAGTGAAATTATGCTCTTTTGAAAACTATGGCAGGTCAGATTTTCTGCCTAATTATATAAGACGATTTTTCTAAAAAATACACATTATTTCAAAGACTTATTGGCTGTGAAATAAGTTAAGGGAATTGCAAATGGCTTGTCTGCAAAGAAAGGTGAGATGTAGGGAATCACAGAAAGTCGAGGGCAAAATAGGTCAATATATAATTGCTATATGGTGAACTAAGCCTTTGGCCAGCAACAATGTAGAGGACCTGACCCTTAGAAACTTACAAGTAAGCTGGAATCCTCAAAATTTCAAATCTTTATAAGTAAAAAGATTTATTAAAATGAATAACAAAGTGTTTTAATTGACATCAGAAGATCAATACATTAAGCCCTGAGAACATAGAAAAAAGATAAATAAAGATAGGAGCAGAACTTAATACAACAGAAAACGTATACAATTCAGGTGATATAGTAAGTCCGAAGAATATTCTTTGAAAAGATTTAAAAGACACAGTTTGATTAAGGAAAACAAAAAAATAAGTAAAGCATATACAGAAAGTATTAGGACAATGTTATAGCAGAGAATATATGAAATGCCCGTAAATTTGAACATTTCTGTAAAGTGGACCATTTCCTAGCTCCTAAAGTTTACCAAAACTGACACAAGAGGATATCATTTAAGATCATCCTGTCTGCCCTTGGCATTCTCGGAACGCCCTGGCCTCAGAATGCAGCATCTGTAGTCCATGGTAACCTGCGGATAAGGGGCGGAGCTGAGGGAGGTTGGAACACTGCCCTCACTGAGGGAGTGGGTGTGGCCATCTCTGCTGTGACTGAACAAAGGTCAGGGGAGCAAGGGTCCCAGGGCAGGACCCTCAGATCCCGGCAGGCCCAGTGGGGTGTCACAAGCATTTAGGCCATGGCCAAGGGACGCCTTCTTTGTCTGCACAGCTGCCCAAACTCTCACCTTTCCACTCAGGCCGCCCTCTTACTGGATGTGTGGGTTGAACCTGTCCGCGCAGTACACCTCGCTGCACAGCTAACCATAGTTCTGGGCATCGTAGCTTCCTGACAGGTGACCGAAGTTCGCAGGCAGATGGGTCCCTGGGACACACGCGGAGAGGCTCCTGCCCGGGCCACAGGCTGCCCACTGCCCCTGCCCCAGATCAGGGGCCACAAAGCAGCCCTGTCTGAGTCCCCTGCCTCTAGAGGGAGTATTGGACCAACACTTGTAGAAAACGGGTTCCTCGCGGGCAACTCATTGGAAGGACACAAATAACTCTTTGCCGACTTTCTGCTGAAGCTTACGTGCGTTCACACCTAAGCCTCTTACAAGGTCAGCTGTTTAGCTAAACATGAGCTCATCATCTAAATTTACACAATAATGAAGAAATCAGCTACAAGTGGAGACAATCAGCAAAAACAATCAATTCCAGAATTAGAATCCCTAGGCCAACCATCAGATGTTGGAATAATCAGGTGCAAGGCAGAAAATATACACAAAACTGGAACTGAAACAAGGAACAAGGATTTTTTCAAAGACTGGTAGGATCTCTAAAATATTTTTAAAGTACATGTCATTGACAAAGCTAAATACTCAAAGTTTGTGTAATACAACAGATTCATCATTGAGAAGAGTGAAATTATGCTGTTTTGAAAACTATGGCAGATCAGATTTTCTGCCTAATTATATAATAAGAATTCTCTAAAAAATACACATTATTTCAAAGACTTATAGGCTCTGAAATAAGGTAAGGGTATTTCAAATGGCTAGTCTGAAAAGAAACTTGAGATGTAGGGAATCACAGAAAGTCGAGGGGAAAATAGGTCAATATATACATTGCTATATGGTGAACTAAGCCTTAGGCCAGCAACAATGTAGAAGACCTGACCCTTAGAAACTTACAAGTGAGTTGGAATCTTCAAAAGTTCAAATCTTTATAAGTAAAAAGATTTATTAAAATGAATAACCAAGTGTTTTAATTGGCATCAGAAGATCAAAACAATAAACCCTGAGAACAAAGAAAAAAGATAAAGATATGAGCAGAACTTAGTACAACAGAAAACGTATAAAACTCAGGTGATGTAGTAAGTCCAAAGAATATTCTTTGACAAGATTTAAAAGACACACTTTGTTTAAGGAAAACAAAAACATAAGTCAAGATTATACAGAAAGAATCAGGAAAATGTTATAGCAGAGAATATCAGAAATGGCAGTCAATTTGAACATTTCTGTAAAGTTGACCATTTCCTAGCTCCTAAAGTTTACCAAAAGTAACACAAGAGGAAATCTCTTAAGCTCATCATGTCTGCCCTTGGAATTGTCGGAACGCCCTGGCCTCAGAATGCAGCATCTGTAGTCCATGGTAACCTGCGGAGATGGTGCTGGGCTGAGGGAGGTTGGAACACTGCCCTGACTCAGGGAGTGGTTGTGGCCATCTCTGCTGTGACTGAACAAAGGGCAGGGGAGCAGGGCGTCCAGTGCATTGCACTCAGAGCCAGGCAGGCCCAGTGCGGTTTCACAATCATTAAGGCCCATTCCAAAGTGTGTCTTCTTTTTCTGCACAGCTGCCCAAACACTAAACTTTCCACTCAGGCCGCCCTCTTACTTGAAGTGTTTGTGGAACCTGTCCGCGCAGTACACCTCGCTGTACAGCTAACCATAGGTCTGGGCATCGTAAGCTTCCTGCCAGGTGACCGAAGTTCGTAGGCAGATGGGTCTGTGGGACTCACGCGGAGAGGCTCCTGCCCGGGCCACGGGCGGCCAAAAACCCTGCCCCAGATCGGCGGCCGCAAAGCAGACCTGTCTAAGTCCCTGTCTCTAGAGGGAGTATTGGACCAACACTTGTAGAAAACGGGTTCCTCACGGGAAACTCATTGGAGGGACACAAATAACTCTTTGCCGACTTTCTGCTGAAGCTTACGTGCATTCACACCTAAGCCTCTTACAAGGTCAGCTGTTTAGCTAAACATGAGCTCATGATCTAAATTTACACAATAATGAAGAAATCAGCTACAAGGGGAGACAATCAGCAAAAACAATCAATTCCAGAATTAGATTCCCTAGGCCATCCATCAGATGTTGGAATAATCAGGTGCAAGGCAGAAAATATACAAAACTGGAACTGAAACAAGGAACAAGGATGTTTTCAAAGACTGGTAGGATCTCTAAAACATTTTTAAAGTACTAGTCATTGATAAAGATAAATACTCAAAGGTTGTGTAATACAACAGATTCATCAATGAGAAGTGTGAAATTATGCTGTTTTGAAAACTATGGCAGGTTAGATTTTCTGCCTCGTTATATAAGAATATTTATCTAAATAATACACATTATTTCAAAGACTTATTGGCTGCGAAATAAGTTAAGGGTATTTCAAATGGCTTGTCTGCAAAGAAAGGTGAGATGTAGGAAATCACAGAAAGCCGAGGGGAAAATAGGTCAATATATACATTGCTCTATGTTGAACTAAGCCTTAGGCAAGCAACAATGTAGAGGACCTGACGCTTAGATACTTACAAGTAAGCTCGAATCTTCAAAAGTTCAAATCTTTATAAGTAAAAAGATTTATGAAAATGAATTACCATGTGTTTTCATGGACATCAGCAGAACAAAACAATAAACACTGAGCACATAGAAAAAAGATAAATAAAGATATGAGCAGAACTTAATATAACAGAAAACGTATAAAATTCAGGTGATGTAGTAAGTCCAAAGAATATTCTTTGAAACATTTAAAAGACACACTTTGATTAAGGAAAAGAAAAACATAAGTAAATAATATACAGAAAGAATCAGGACAATGTTATAGCAGAGAATATATGAAATGCCAGTAAATTTGAACATTTGTGTAAAGTGGACCATTTCCTAGCTCCTAAAGTTTACCAAAACTGACACAAGAGGAAATCATTTAAGGTCATCATGTCTGCCCTTGGCATTCTCGGAACGTCCTGGCCTCAGAATGCATCATCTGTAGTCCATGGTAACCTGCGGAGAGGGGGAGGGGCTGAGGGAGGTTGGAACACTGCCCTCACTGAGGGAGTGGGTGTGGCCATCTCTGCTGTGACTGAACAAATGCAGGGGAGCAGGGGGCCCAGGGCAGTGCCCTCAGAGACCGGCTGGCCCAGTGGGGTGACACAGGCATTTAAGCCCTGGCCAAAGGGCGCCTTCTTTGTCTGCACAGTTGCCCAAACTCTCACCTTTCCACTCATGCCGCCCTCTTATTTGAAGTGTGGGTGGAAACTGTCCGCGCAGTACACCTCGCTGCACAGCTAACCATAGGTCTGGGAATCGTAGCTTCCTGCCAGGTGACCGAAGTTCGCAGGCAGATGGGTCCCTGGGACACACGCGGAGAGGCTCCTGCCCGGGACACAGGCCAGCCACTGCCCCTGCCCCAGATCAGGGGCCGCAAAGAAGCCCTGTCTGAGTCCCCTGCCTCTAGAGGGAGTATTGGACCAACACTTGTAGAAAACGGGTTCCTCGCGGATAACTCACTGTAGGAACACAAATAACTCTTTGCCGAATTTCTGCTGAAGCTTACGTGCGTTCACACCTAAGCCTCTTACAAGGTCAGCTGTTTAGCTAAACATGAGCTCATGATCTAAATTTACACAATAATGAAGAAATCAGCTACAAGGGGAGACAATCAGCAAAAACAATCAATTCCAGAATTAGATTCCCTAGGCCATCCATCAGATGTTGGAATAATCAGGGGTAAGGCAGAAAATATACAGAAAACTGGAACTCAAACAAGGAACAAGGATGTTATCAAAGACTGATAAGATGTCTAAAACATTTTTAAAGTACATGTCATTGATAAAGCTAAATACTCAAAGGTTGTGTAGTACAACAGATTCATAGTTCAGAAGAGTGAAATTATGCTCTTTTGAAAACTATGGCAGGTCAGATTTTCTGCCTAATTATATAAGACGATTTTTCTAAAAAATACACATTATTTCAAAGACTTATTGGCTGTGAAATAAGTTAAGGGAATTGCAAATGGCTTGTCTGCAAAGAAAGGTGAGATGTAGGGAATCACAGAAAGTAGAGGGCAAAATAGGTCAATATATAATTGCTATATGGTGAACTAAGCCTTAGGCCAGCAACAATGTAGAGGACCTGACCCTTAGAAACTTACAAGTAAGCTGGAATCCTCAAAATTTCAAATCTTTATAAGTAAAAAGATTTATTAAAATGAATAACAAAGTGTTTTAATTGACATCAGAAGATCAATACATTAAGCCCTGAGAACATAGAAAAAAGATAAATAAAGATAGGAGCAGAACTTAATACAACAGAAAACGTATACAATTCAGGTGATATAGTAAGTCCGAAGAATATTCTTTGAAAAGATTTAAAAGACACAGTTTGATTAAGGAAAACAAAAAAATAAGTAAAGCATATACAGAAAGTATTAGGACAATGTTATAGCAGAGAATATATGAAATGCCCGTAAATTTGAACATTTCTGTAAAGTGGACCATTTCCTAGCTCCTAAAGTTTACCAAAACTGACGCAAGAGGATATCATTTAAGGTCATCATGTCTGCCCTTGGCATTCTCGGAAAGCCCTGGCCTCAGAATGCAGCATCTGTAGTCCATGGTAACCTGCGGATAAGGGTCGGAGCTGAGGGAGGTTGGAACACTGCCCTCACTGAAAGAGTGGGTGTGGCCATCTCTGCTGTGACTGAACAAAGGACAGGGGAGCAAGGGTCCCAGGGCAGGGACCTCAGATCCCTGCAGGCCCATGGGGTGTCACAAGCATTTAGGCCCAGGCCAAGGGACGCCTTCTTTGTCTGCACAGCTGCCCAAACTCTCACCTTTCCACTCAGGCCGCCCTCCTACTTGAAGGGTGGGTGGAACCTGTCCGCGCAGTACACCTCGCTGCACAGCTAACCATAGATCTGGGCATCGTAGCTTCCTGACAGGTGACCGAAGTTCGCAGGCAGATGGGACCCTGGGACACCCGCGGAGAGGCTCCTGCCCGGGCCACAGGCCGCCCACTGCCCCTGCCCCAGATCAGGGGCCGCAAAGCAGCACTCTCTGAATCCGCTGCCTCTAGAGGGAGTATTGGACCAACACTTGTAGAAAACGGGTTCCTCGCGGGAAACTCATTGGAGGGACACAAATAACTCTTTGCCGAATTTCTGCTGAAGCTTACGTGCGTTCACACTTAAGCCTCTTACAAGGTCAGCTGTTAAGCTAAACATGAGCTCATGATCTAAATTTACACAATAATGAAGAAATCAGCTACAAGGGGAGACAATCAGCAGAAACAATCAATTCCAGAATTAGATTCCCTAGGCCATCCATCAGATGTTGGAATAATCAGGTGAAAGGCAGAAAATATACAGAAAACTGGAACTCAAACAAGGAACAAGGATGTTATCAAAGACTGATAAGATGTCTAAAACATTTTTAAAGTACATGTCATTGATAAAGCGAAATACTCAAAGGTTGTGTAATACAACAGATTCATAGTTCAGAAGAGTGAAATTATGCTCTTTTGAAAACTATGGCAGGTCAGATTTTCTGCCTAATTATATAAGACGATTTTTCTAAAAAATACACATTATTTCAAAGAATTATTGGCTGTGAAATAAGTTAAGGGAATTGCAAATGGCTTGTCTGCAAAGAAAGGTGAGATGTAGGGAATCACAGAAAGTCGAGGGCAAAATAGGTCAATATATAATTGCTATATGGTGAACTAAGCCTTAGGCCAGCAACAATGTAGAGGTCCTGACCCTTAGAAACTTACAAGTAAGCTGGAATCCTCAAAATTTCAAATCTTTATAAGTAAAAAGATTTATTAAAATGAATAACCAAGTGTTTCAATTGACATCAGAAGATCAATACATTAAGCCCTGAAAACAGAGAAAAATGATAAATTAAGATAGGAGCAGAAGTTAATACAACAGAAAACGTATACAATTCCGGTGATGTAGTAAGTCCGAAGAATATTCTTTGAAAAGATTTAAAAGACAGAGTTTGATTAAGGAAAACAAAAAAATAAGTAAAGCATATACATAAAGTATTAGGACAATGTTATAGCAGAGAATATATGAAATGCCCGTAATTTTGAACATTTCTGTAAAGTGGACCATTTCCTAGCTCCTAAAGTTTACCAAAACTGACGCAAGAGGATATCATTTAAGATCATCCTGTCTGCCCTTGGCATTCTCGGAACGCGCTGGCCTCAGAATGCAGCATCTGTAGTCCATGGTAACCTGCGGATAAGGGGCGGAGCTGAGGGAGGTTGGAACACTGCCCACACTGAGGGAGTGGGTGTGGCCATATCTGCTGTGACTGAACAAAGGGCAGGGGAGCAAGGGTCCCATGGCAGGACCCTCAAATCCCGGCAGGCCCAGTGGGGTGTCACAAGCATTTAGGCCATGGCCAAGGGACGCCTTCTTTGTCTGCACAGCTGCCCAAACTCTCACCTTTCCACTCAGGCCGCTCTCTTACTGGATGTGTGGGTTGAACCTGTCCGCGCAGTACACCTCGCTGCACAGCTAACCATAGTTCTGGGCATCGTAGCTTCCTGACAGGTGACCGAAGTTCGCAGGCAGATGGGTCCCTGGGACACACGCGGAGAGGCTCCTGCCCGGGCCACAGGCTGCCCACTGCCCCTTCCCCAGATCAGGGGCCACAAAGCAGCCCTGTCTGAGTCCCCTGCCTCTAGAGGGAGTATTGGACCAACACTTGTAGAAAACGGGTTCCTCGCGGGCAACTCATTGGAAGGACACAAATAACTCTTTGCCGACTTTCTGCTGAAGCTTACGTGCGTTCACACCTAAGCCTCTTACAAGGACAGCTGTTTAGCTAAACATGAGCTCATCATCTAAATTTACACAATAATGAAGAAATCAGCTACAAGGGGAGACAATCAGCAAAAACAATCAATTCCAGAATTAGATTCCCTAGGCCAACCATAAGATGTTGGAATAATCAGGTGCAAGGCAGAAAATATACACAAAACTGGAACTGAAACAAGGAACAAGGATGTTTTCAAAGACTGGTAGGATCTCTAAAACATTTTTAAAGTACTAGTCATTGATAAAGATAAATACTCAAAGGTTGTGTAATACAACAGATTCATCATTGAGAAGTGTGAAATTATGCTGTTTTGAAAACTATGGCAGGTCAGATTTTCTGCCTCATTATATAAGAATATTTATCTAAATAATACACATTATTTCAAAACTTATTGGCTGTGAAATAAGTTAAGGGTATTTCAAATGGCTTGTCTGCAAAGAAAGGTGAGATGTAGGAAATCACAGAAAGCCGAGGGGAAAATAGGTCAATATATACATTGCTCTATGGTGAACTAAGCCTTAGGCAAGCAACAATGTAGAGGACCTGACGCTTAGATACTTACAAGTAAGCTCGAATCTTCAAAAGTTCAAATCTTTATAAGTAAACAGATTTATGAAAATGAAATACCAAGTGTTTTCATGGACATCAGCAGATCAATACAATAAACACTGAGAACATAGAAAAAAGATAAATAAAGATATGAGCAGAACTTAATACAACAGAAAACGTATAAAATTCAGGTGATGTAGTAATTCCAAAGAATATTCTTTGAAACATTTAAAAGACACACTTTGATTAAGGAAAAAGAAACATAAGTAAATAATATACAGAAAGAATCAGGATAATGTTATAGCAGAGAATATATGAAATAAATTTGAACATTTGTGTAAAGTGGACCATTTCCTAGCTCCTAAAGTTTACCAAAACTGACACAAGAGGAAATCATTTAAGGTCATCATGTCTGCCCTTCGCATTCTCGGAACGTCCCTGGCTCAGAATGCAGCATCTGTAGTCCATGTTAACCTGCGGAGAGGGGGAGATGCTGAGGGAGGTTGGAACACTGCCCTCACTGAGTGAGTGGGTGTGGCCATCTCTGCTGTGACTGAACAAAGGCAGGGGAGCAGGCGGCCCAGGGCAGGGCCCTCAGAGCCCGGTAGGCCCAGTGGGGTGACACAGGCATTTAAGCCCTGGCCAAAGGGCGCCTTCTTTGTCTGCACAGTTGCCCAAACTCTCACCTTTCCACTGAGGCCGCCCTCTTACTTGAAGTGTGGGTGGAAACTGTCCACGCAGTACAACTCGCTGCACAGCTAACCATAGGTCTGGGAATCGTAGCTTCCTGCCAGGTGACCAAAGTTCGCAGGCAGATGGGTCCCTGGGACACACGCGGAGAGGCTCCTGCCCGGGACACAGGCCAGCCACCGCCCCTGCCCCAGATCAGGGGCCGCAAATCAGCCCTGTCTGAGTCCCCTGCCTCTAGAGGGAGTATTGGACCAACACTTGTAGAAAACGGGTTCCTCGCGGGCAACTCATTGTAGGAACACAAATAACTCTTTGCCGACTTTCTGCTGAAGCTTACGTGCGTTCACACCTAAGCCTCTTACAAGGTCAGCTGTTTAGCTAAACATGAGCTCATGATCTAAATTTACACAATAATGAAGAAATCAGCTACAAGGGGAGACAATCAGCAAAAACAATCGATTCCAGAATTAGATTCCCGAGGCCATCCATCAGATGTTGGAATAATCAGGTGCAAGGCAGAAAATATACACAAAACTGGAACTCAAACAAGGAACAAGGATGTTATCAAAGACTGATAAGATGTCTAAAACATTTTTAAAGTACATGTCATTGATAAAGCTAAATACTCAAATGTTGTGTAGTACAACAGATTCATAGTTCAGAAGAGTGAAATTATGCTCTTTTGAAAACTATGGCAGGTCAGATTTTCTGCCTAATTATATACGACGATTTTTCTAAAAAATACACATTATTTCAAAGACTTATTGGCTGTGAAATAAGTTAAGGGAATTGCAAATGGCTTGTCTGCACAGAAAGGTGAGATGTAGGGAATCACAGAAAGTCGAGGGCAAAATAGGTCAATATATAATTGCTATATGGTGAACTAAGCCTTAGGCCAGCAACAATGTAGAGGACCTGACCATTAGAAACTTACAATTAAGCTGGAATACTCAAAATTTCAAATCTTTATAAGTAAAAAGATTTATTAAAATGAATAAATAAGTGTTGTAATTGACATCAGAAGATCAATACATTAAGCCCTGAGAACATAGAAAAAAGATAAATAAAGATAGGAGCAGAACTTAATACAACAGAAAACGTATACAATTCAGGTGATGTAGTAAGTCCGTAGAATATTCTTTGAAAAGATTTAAAAGACAGAGTTTGATTAAGGAAGACAAAAAAATAAGTAAAGCATATACAGAAAGTATTAGGACAATGTTATAGCAGAGAATATATGAAATGCCCGTAAATTTGAACATTTCTGTAAAGTGGAACATTTCTTAGCTCCTAAAGTTTACCAAAACTGACGCAAGAGGATATCATTTAAGGTCATCATGTTTGCCCTTGGCATTCTCGGAACGCCCTGGCCTCAGAATGCAGCATCTGTAGTCCATGGTAACCTGCGGAGAAGGGTCGGAGCTTAGGGAGGTTGGAACACTGCCCTCACTGAGGGAGTGGGTGTGGCCATCTCTGCTGTGACTGAACAAAGGGCAGGGGAGCAAGGGTCCAAGGGCAGGGACCTCAGATCCCGGCAGGCCCAGTGGTGTGTCACAAGCATTTAGGCCCAGGCCAAGGGACGTCTTCTTTGTCTGCACAGCTGCCCAAACTCTCACCTTTCCACTCAGGCCGCCCTCTTACTTGAAGTGTGGGTGGAACCTGTCCGAGCTGTACACCTCGCTGCACAGCTAACCATAGGTCTGGGCATCGTAGCTTCCTGACAGGTGACCGAAGTTCGCAGGCAGATGGGTCCCTGGGACACACGCGGAGAGGCTCCTGCCCGGGACACAGGCCGCCCACAGACCCTGCCCCAGATCAGGGGCCGCAAAGCAGCCCTGTCTGTGTCCCCTGCCTCTAGAGGGAGTATTGGACCAACACTTGTAGAAAACGGGTTCCTCGCGGGTAACTCATTGGAGGGGCACAAATAACTCTTTGCCGACTTTCTGCTGAAGCTTACGTGCGTTCACACCTAAGCCTCTTACAAGGTCAGCTGTCTAGCTAAACATGAGCTCATGATCTAAATTTACACAATAATGAAGAAATCAGCTACAAGGGGAGACAATCAGCACAAACAATCAATTCCAGAATTAGATTCCCTAGGCCATCCATCACATGTTGGAATAATCAGGTGCAAGGCAGAAAATATACACAAAACTGGAACTGAAACAAGGAACAAGGATGTTATCAAAGACTGATAAGATGTCTATAACATTTTTAAAGTACATGTCATTGATAAGGCTAAATAGTCAAAGGTTGTGTAATACAACAGATTCATAGTTCAGAAGAGTTAAATTATGCTCTTTTGAAAACTATGGAAGGTCAGATTTTCTGCCTAATTATAAAAGACGATTTTTCTAAAAAATACACATTATTTCAAAGACTTATTGGCTGTGAAATAAGTTAAGGGAATTGCAAATGGCTTGTCTGCAAAGAAAGGTGAGATGTAGGGAATCACAGAAAGTCGAGAGCAAAATAGGTCAATATATAATTGCTATATGGTGAACTAAGCCTTAGGCCAGCAACAATGTAGAGGACCTGACCCTTAGAAACTTACAAGTAAGCTGGAATCCTCAAAATTTCAAATCTTTATAAGTAAAACGATTTATTAAAATGAATAACCAAGTGTTTTAATTGACATCATAAGATCAATACATTAAGCCCTGAGAACATAGAAAAAAGATAAATAAAGATAGGAGCAGAACTTAATACAACAGAAAACGTATACAATTCAGGTGATGTAGTAAGTCCGAAGAATATTCTTTGAAAAGATTTAAAAGACAGAGTTTGATTAAGGAAAACAAAAAAATAAGTAAAGCATATACAGAAAGAATTAGGACAATGTTATAGCAGAGAAAATATGAAATGCCCGTAATTTAGAACATTTCTGTAAAGTGGACCATTTCCTAGCTCCTAAAGTTTACCAAAACTGACGCAAGAGGATATCATTTAAGATCATCCTGTCTGCCCTTGGCATTCTCCGAACGCCCTGGCCTAAGAATGCAGCATCTGTAGTCCATGGTAACCTGCGGATAAGGGCCGGAGCTGAGGGAGGTTGGAACACTGCCCTCACTGAGGGAATGGGTGTGGCCATCTCTGCTGTGACTGAACAAAGGGCAGGGGAGCAAGGGTCCCAGGGCAGGACCCTCAGATCACGGCAGGCGCAGTGGGGTGTCACAAGCATTTAGGCCCTGGCCAAGGGATGCCTTCTTTGTCTGCACAGCTGCCCAATCTCTCACCTTTCCACTCAGGCCGCCCTCTTACTGGATGTGTGGGTTGAACCTGTCCGCGCAGTACACCTCGCTGCACAGCTAACCATAGTTCTAGGCATCGTAGCTTCCTGACAGGTGAGCGAAGTTCGCAGGCAGATGGGTCCCTGGGACACACGCGGAGAGGCTCCTGCCCGGGCCACAGGCTGCCCACTGCCCCTGCCCCAGATCAGGGGCCGCAAAGCAGCCCTGTCTGAGTCCACTGCCTAGAGGGAGTATTGGACCAACACTTGTAGAAAACGGGTTCCTCACGGGAAACTCACTGGAGGGACACAAATAACTCTTTGCCGACTTTCTGCTGAAGCTTACGTGCGTTCAACCTATGCCTCTTACAAGGTCAGCTGTTTAGCTAAACATGAGCTCATGATCTAAATTTACACAATAATGAAGAAATCAGCTACAAGGGGAGACAATCAGCAAAAACAATCAATTCCAGAATTAGATTCCCTAGGCCATCCATCAGATGTTGGAATAATCAGGTGCAAGGCAGAAAATATACACAAAACTGCAACTCAAACAAGGAACAAGGATGTTATCAAAGACTGATAAGATGTCTAAAACATTTTTAAAGTACATGTCATTGATAAAGCTAAATACTCAAAGGTTGTGTAGTACAACAGATTCATAGTTCAGAAGAGTGAAATTATGCTCTTTTGAAAACTATGGCAGGTCAGATTTTCTGCCTAATTATATAAGACGATTTTTCTAAAAAATACACATTATTTCAAAGACTTATTGGCTGTGAAATAAGTTAAGGGAATTGCAAATGGCTTGTCTGCAAAGAAAGGTGAGATGTAGGGAATCACAGAAAGTCGAGGGCAAAATAGGTCAATATATAATTGCTATATGGTGAACTAAGCCTTAGGCCAGCAACAATGTAGAGGACCTGACCCTTAGAAACTTACAAGTAAGCTGGAATCCTCAAAATTTCAAATCTTTATAAGTAAAAAGATTTATTAAAATGAATAACAAAGTGTTTTAATTGACATCAGAAGATCAATACATTAAGCCCTGAGAACATAGAAAAAAGATAAATAAAGATAGGAGCAGAACTTAATACAACAGAAAACGTATACAATTCAGGTGATATAGTAAGTCCGAAGAATATTCTTTGAAAAGATTTAAAAGACACAGTTTGATTAAGGAAAACAAAAAAATAAGTAAAGCATATACAGAAAGTATTAGGACAATGTTATAGCAGAGAATATATGAAATGCCCGTAAATTTGAACATTTCTGTAAAGTGGACCATTTCCTAGCTCCTAAAGTTTACCAAAACTGACGCAAGAGGATATCATTTAAGGTCATCATGTCTGCCCTTGGCATTCTCGGAAAGCCCTGGCCTCAGAATGCAGCATCTGTAGTCCATGGTAACCTGCGGATAAGGGTCGGAGCTGAGGGAGGTTGGAACACTGCCCTCACTGAAAGAGTGGGTGTGGCCATCTCTGCTGTGACTGAACAAAGGACAGGGGAGCAAGGGTCCCAGGGCAGGGACCTCAGATCCCTGCAGGCCCATGGGGTGTCACAAGCATTTAGGCCCAGGCCAAGGGACGCCTTCTTTGTCTGCACAGCTGCCCAAACTCTCACCTTTCCACTCAGGCCGCCCTCCTACTTGAAGGGTGGGTGGAACCTGTCCGCGCAGTACACCTCGCTGCACAGCTAACCATAGATCTGGGCATCGTAGCTTCCTGACAGGTGACCGAAGTTCGCAGGCAGATGGGACCCTGGGACACCCGCGGAGAGGCTCCTGCCCGGGCCACAGGCCGCCCACTGCCCCTGCCCCAGATCAGGGGCCGCAAAGCAGCACTCTCTGAATCCGCTGCCTCTAGAGGGAGTATTGGACCAACACTTGTAGAAAACGTGTTCCTTGCGGTCAACTCATTGGAGGGACACAAATAACTCTTTGCCGAATTTCTGCTGAAGCTTACGTGCGTTCACACTTAAGCCTCTTACAAGGTCAGCTGTTAAGCTAAACATGAGCTCATGATCTAAATTTACACAATAATGAAGAAATCAGCTACAAGGGGAGACAATCAGCAGAAACAATCAATTCCAGAATTAGATTCCCTAGGCCATCCATCAGATGTTGGAATAATCAGGTGAAAGGCAGAAAATATACAGAAAACTGGAACTCAAACAAGGAACAAGGATGTTATCAAAGACTGATAAGATGTCTAAAACATTTTTAAAGTACATGTCATTGATAAAGCGAAATACTCAAAGGTTGTGTAATACAACAGATTCATAGTTCAGAAGAGTGAAATTATGCTCTTTTGAAAACTATGGCAGGTCAGATTTTCTGCCTAATTATATAAGACGATTTTTCTAAAAAATACACATTATTTCAAAGAATTATTGGCTGTGAAATAAGTTAAGGGAATTGCAAATGGCTTGTCTGCAAAGAAAGGTGAGATGTAGGGAATCACAGAAAGTCGAGGGCAAAATAGGTCAATATATAATTGCTATATGGTGAACTAAGCCTTAGGCCAGCAACAATGTAGAGGTCCTGACCCTTAGAAACTTACAAGTAAGCTGGAATCCTCAAAATTTCAAATCTTTATAAGTAAAAAGATTTATTAAAATGAATAACCAAGTGTTTCAATTGACATCAGAAGATCAATACATTAAGCCCTGAAAACAGAGAAAAATGATAAATTAAGATAGGAGCAGAAGTTAATACAACAGAAAACGTATACAATTCCGGTGATGTAGTAAGTCCGAAGAATATTCTTTGAAAAGATTTAAAAGACAGAGTTTGATTAAGGAAAACAAAAAAATAAGTAAAGCATATACATAAAGTATTAGGACAATGTTATAGCAGAGAATATATGAAATGCCCGTAATTTTGAACATTTCTGTAAAGTGGACCATTTCCTAGCTCCTAAAGTTTACCAAAACTGACGCAAGAGGATATCATTTAAGATCATCCTGTCTGCCCTTGGCATTCTCGGAACGCGCTGGCCTCAGAATGCAGCATCTGTAGTCCATGGTAACCTGCGGATAAGGGGCGGAGCTGAGGGAGGTTGGAACACTGCCCACACTGAGGGAGTGGGTGTGGCCATATCTGCTGTGACTGAACAAAGGGCAGGGGAGCAAGGGTCCCATGGCAGGACCCTCAAATCCCGGCAGGCCCAGTGGGGTGTCACAAGCATTTAGGCCATGGCCAAGGGACGCCTTCTTTGTCTGCACAGCTGCCCAAACTCTCACCTTTCCACTCAGGCCGCTCTCTTACTGGATGTGTGGGTTGAACCTGTCCGCGCAGTACACCTCGCTGCACAGCTAACCATAGTTCTGGGCATCGTAGCTTCCTGACAGGTGACCGAAGTTCGCAGGCAGATGGGTCCCTGGGACACACGCGGAGAGGCTCCTGCCCGGGCCACAGGCTGCCCACTGCCCCTTCCCCAGATCAGGGGCCACAAAGCAGCCCTGTCTGAGTCCCCTGCCTCTAGAGGGAGTATTGGACCAACACTTGTAGAAAACGGGTTCCTCGCGGGCAACTCATTGGAAGGACACAAATAACTCTTTGCCGACTTTCTGCTGAAGCTTACGTGCGTTCACACCTAAGCCTCTTACAAGGACAGCTGTTTAGCTAAACATGAGCTCATCATCTAAATTTACACAATAATGAAGAAATCAGCTACAAGGGGAGACAATCAGCAAAAACAATCAATTCCAGAATTAGATTCCCTAGGCCAACCATAAGATGTTGGAATAATCAGGTGCAAGGCAGAAAATATACACAAAACTGGAACTGAAACAAGGAACAAGGATGTTTTCAAAGACTGGTAGGATCTCTAAAACATTTTTAAAGTACTAGTCATTGATAAAGATAAATACTCAAAGGTTGTGTAATACAACAGATTCATCATTGAGAAGTGTGAAATTATGCTGTTTTGAAAACTATGGCAGGTCAGATTTTCTGCCTCATTATATAAGAATATTTATCTAAATAATACACATTATTTCAAAACTTATTGGCTGTGAAATAAGTTAAGGGTATTTCAAATGGCTTGTCTGCAAAGAAAGGTGAGATGTAGGAAATCACAGAAAGCCGAGGGGAAAATAGGTCAATATATACATTGCTCTATGGTGAACTAAGCCTTAGGCAAGCAACAATGTAGAGGACCTGACGCTTAGATACTTACAAGTAAGCTCGAATCTTCAAAAGTTCAAATCTTTATAAGTAAACAGATTTATGAAAATGAAATACCAAGTGTTTTCATGGACATCAGCAGATCAATACAATAAACACTGAGAACATAGAAAAAAGATAAATAAAGATATGAGCAGAACTTAATACAACAGAAAACGTATAAAATTCAGGTGATGTAGTAATTCCAAAGAATATTCTTTGAAACATTTAAAAGACACACTTTGATTAAGGAAAAAGAAACATAAGTAAATAATATACAGAAAGAATCAGGATAATGTTATAGCAGAGAATATATGAAATAAATTTGAACATTTGTGTAAAGTGGACCATTTCCTAGCTCCTAAAGTTTACCAAAACTGACACAAGAGGAAATCATTTAAGGTCATCATGTCTGCCCTTCGCATTCTCGGAACGTCCCTGGCTCAGAATGCAGCATCTGTAGTCCATGTTAACCTGCGGAGAGGGGGAGATGCTGAGGGAGGTTGGAACACTGCCCTCACTGAGTGAGTGGGTGTGGCCATCTCTGCTGTGACTGAACAAAGGCAGGGGAGCAGGCGGCCCAGGGCAGGGCCCTCAGAGCCCGGTAGGCCCAGTGGGGTGACACAGGCATTTAAGCCCTGGCCAAAGGGCGCCTTCTTTGTCTGCACAGTTGCCCAAACTCTCACCTTTCCACTGAGGCCGCCCTCTTACTTGAAGTGTGGGTGGAAACTGTCCACGCAGTACAACTCGCTGCACAGCTAACCATAGGTCTGGGAATCGTAGCTTCCTGCCAGGTGACCAAAGTTCGCAGGCAGATGGGTCCCTGGGACACACGCGGAGAGGCTCCTGCCCGGGACACAGGCCAGCCACCGCCCCTGCCCCAGATCAGGGGCCGCAAATCAGCCCTGTCTGAGTCCCCTGCCTCTAGAGGGAGTATTGGACCAACACTTGTAGAAAACGGGTTCCTCGCGGGCAACTCATTGTAGGAACACAAATAACTCTTTGCCGACTTTCTGCTGAAGCTTACGTGCGTTCACACCTAAGCCTCTTACAAGGTCAGCTGTTTAGCTAAACATGAGCTCATGATCTAAATTTACACAATAATGAAGAAATCAGCTACAAGGGGAGACAATCAGCAAAAACAATCGATTCCAGAATTAGATTCCCGAGGCCATCCATCAGATGTTGGAATAATCAGGTGCAAGGCAGAAAATATACACAAAACTGGAACTCAAACAAGGAACAAGGATGTTATCAAAGACTGAAAAGATGTCTAAAACATTTTTAAAGTACATGTCATTGATAAAGCTAAATACTCAAATGTTGTGTAGTACAACAGATTCATAGTTCAGAAGAGTGAAATTATGCTCTTTTGAAAACTATGGCAGGTCAGATTTTCTGCCTAATTATATACGACGATTTTTCTAAAAAATACACATTATTTCAAAGACTTATTGGCTGTGAAATAAGTTAAGGGAATTGCAAATGGCTTGTCTGCACAGAAAGGTGAGATGTAGGGAATCACAGAAAGTCGAGGGCAAAATAGGTCAATATATAATTGCTATATGGTGAACTAAGCCTTAGGCCAGCAACAATGTAGAGGACCTGACCATTAGAAACTTACAATTAAGCTGGAATACTCAAAATTTCAAATCTTTATAAGTAAAAAGATTTATTAAAATGAATAAATAAGTGTTGTAATTGACATCAGAAGATCAATACATTAAGCCCTGAGAACATAGAAAAAAGATAAATAAAGATAGGAGCAGAACTTAATACAACAGAAAACGTATACAATTCAGGTGATGTAGTAAGTCCGTAGAATATTCTTTGAAAAGATTTAAAAGACAGAGTTTGATTAAGGAAGACAAAAAAATAAGTAAAGCATATACAGAAAGTATTAGGACAATGTTATAGCAGAGAATATATGAAATGCCCGTAAATTTGAACATTTCTGTAAAGTGGACCATTTCTTAGCTCCTAAAGTTTACCAAAACTGACGCAAGAGGATATCATTTAAGGTCATCATGTTTGCCCTTGGCATTCTCGGAACGCCCTGGCCTCAGAATGCAGCATCTGTAGTCCATGGTAACCTGCGGAGAAGGGTCGGAGCTTAGGGAGGTTGGAACACTGCCCTCACTGAGGGAGTGGGTGTGGCCATCTCTGCTGTGACTGAACAAAGGGCAGGGGAGCAAGGGTCCAAGGGCAGGGACCTCAGATCCCGGCAGGCCCAGTGGTGTGTCACAAGCATTTAGGCCCAGGCCAAGGGACGTCTTTTTTGTCTGCACAGCTGCCCAAACTCTCACCTTTCCACTCAGGCCGCCCTCTTACTTGAAGTGTGGGTGGAACCTGTCCGAGCTGTACACCTCGCTGCACAGCTAACCATAGGTCTGGGCATCGTAGCTTCCTGACAGGTGACCGAAGTTCGCAGGCAGATGGGTCCCTGGGACACACGCGGAGAGGCTCCTGCCCGGGACACAGGCCGCCCACAGACCCTGCCCCAGATCAGGGGCCGCAAAGCAGCCCTGTCTGTGTCCCCTGCCTCTAGAGGGAGTATTGGACCAACACTTGTAGAAAACGGGTTCCTCGCGGGTAACTCATTGGAGGGGCACAAATAACTCTTTGCCGACTTTCTGCTGAAGCTTACGTGCGTTCACACCTAAGCCTCTTACAAGGTCAGCTGTCTAGCTAAACATGAGCTCATGATCTAAATTTACACAATAATGAAGAAATCAGCTACAAGGGGAGACAATCAGCACAAACAATCAATTCCAGAATTAGATTCCCTAGGCCATCCATCACATGTTGGAATAATCAGGTGCAAGGCAGAAAATATACACAAAACTGGAACTGAAACAAGGAACAAGGATGTTATCAAAGACTGATAAGATGTCTATAACATTTTTAAAGTACATGTCATTGATAAGGCTAAATAGTCAAAGGTTGTGTAATACAACAGATTCATAGTTCAGAAGAGTTAAATTATGCTCTTTTGAAAACTATGGAAGGTCAGATTTTCTGCCTAATTATAAAAGACGATTTTTCTAAAAAATACACATTATTTCAAAGACTTATTGGCTGTGAAATAAGTTAAGGGAATTGCAAATGGCTTGTCTGCAAAGAAAGGTGAGATGTAGGGAATCACAGAAAGTCGAGAGCAAAATAGGTCAATATATAATTGCTATATGGTGAACTAAGCCTTAGGCCAGCAACAATGTAGAGGACCTGACCCTTAGAAACTTACAAGTAAGCTGGAATCCTCAAAATTTCAAATCTTTATAAGTAAAACGATTTATTAAAATGAATAACCAAGTGTTTTAATTGACATCATAAGATCAATACATTAAGCCCTGAGAACATAGAAAAAAGATAAATAAAGATAGGAGCAGAACTTAATACAACAGAAAACGTATACAATTCAGGTGATGTAGTAAGTCCGAAGAATATTCTTTGAAAAGATTTAAAAGACAGAGTTTGATTAAGGAAAACAAAAAAATAAGTAAAGCATATACAGAAAGAATTAGGACAATGTTATAGCAGAGAAAATATGAAATGCCCGTAATTTAGAACATTTCTGTAAAGTGGACCATTTCCTAGCTCCTAAAGTTTACCAAAACTGACGCAAGAGGATATCATTTAAGATCATCCTGTCTGCCCTTGGCATTCTCCGAACGCCCTGGCCTAAGAATGCAGCATCTGTAGTCCATGGTAACCTGCGGATAAGGGGCGGAGCTGAGGGAGGTTGGCACACTGCCCTCACTGAGGGAATGGGTGTGGCCATCTCTGCTGTGACTGAACAAAGGGCAGGGGAGCAAGGGTCCCAGGGCAGGGCCCTCAGATCACGGCAGGCGCAGTGGGGTGTCACAAGCATTTAGGCCCTGGCCAAGGGATGCCTTCTTTGTCTGCACAGCTGCCCAATCTCTCAGCTTTCCACTCAGGCCGCCCTCTTACTGGATGTGTGGGTTGAACCTGTCCGCGCAGTACACCTCGCTGCACAGCTAACCATAGTTCTAGGCATCGTAGCTTCCTGACAGGTGAGCGAAGTTCGCAGGCAGATGGGTCCCTGGGACACACGCGGAGAGGCTCCTGCCCGGGCCACAGGCTGCCCACTGCCCCTGCCCCAGATCAGGGGCCGCAAAGCAGCCCTGTCTGAGTCCCCTGCCTCTAGAGGGAGTATTGGACCAACACTTGTAGAAAACGGGTTCCTCACGGGAAACTCATTGGAGGGACACAAATAACTCTTTGCCGACTTTCTGCTGAAGCTTACGTGCGTTCACACCTATGCCTCTTACAAGGTCAGCTGTTTAGCTAAACATGAGCTCATGATCTAAATTTACACAATAATGAAGAAATCAGCTACAAGGGGAGACAATCAGCAAAAACAATCAATTCCAGAATTAGATTCCCTAGGCCATCCATCAGATGTTGGAATAATCAGGTGCAAGGCAGAAAATATACACAAAACTGGAACAGAAACAAGGAACAAGGATGTTTTCAAAGACTGGTACGATCCCTAAAACATTTTTAAAGTACTAGTCATTGATAAAGCTAAATACTCAAAGGTTGTGTAATACAACAGATTCATCATTGAGAAGAGTGAAATTATGCTGTCTTGAAAACTATGGCAGGTCAGAATTTCTGCCGCATTATATAAGAATATTTATCTAAATAATACACTTTATTTCAAAGACTTATTGGCTGTGAAATAAGTTAAGGGTATTTCAAATGGCTTGTCTGCAAAGAAAGGTGAGATGTAGGAAATCACAGAAAGCCGAGGGGAAAATAGGTCAATATATACATTGCTCTATGGTGAACTAAGCCTTAGGCAAGCAACAATGTAGAGGACCTGACGCTTAGATACTTACAAGTAAGCTGCAATCTTCAAAAGTTCAAACCTTTATAAGTAAAGAGATTTATGAAAATGAAATACCAAGTGTTTTCATGGACATCAGCAGATCAAAACAATAAACACTGAGAACATAGAAAAAAGATAAATAAAAATATGAGCAGAACTTGATACAACAGAAAACGTATAAAATTCAGGTGATGTAGTAAGTCCAAAGAATATTCTTTGAAACATTTAAAAGACACACTTTGATTAAGGAAAAGAAAAACATAAGTAAATAATATACAGAAAGAATCAGGACAATGTTATAGCAGAGAATATATGAAATGCCAGTAAATTTCAACATTTGTGTAAAGTGGACCATTTCCTAGCTCCTAAAGTTTACCAAAACTGACACAAGAGGAAATGATTTAAGGTCAGCCTGTCTGCCCTTGGCATTCTCGGAACGTCCTGGCCTCAGAATGCAGCATCTGTAGTCCATGGTAACCTGCGGAGAGGGAGAGGGGCTGAGGGAGTTTGGAACACTGCCCTCACTGAGGGAGTGGGTGTGGCCATCTCTGCTGTGACTGAACAAAGGGCAGGGGAGCAGGGGGCCCAGGGCAGGGCCCTCACATACGGTCAGGCCCAGTGGGGTGACACAGGCATTTAAGCCCTGGCCAAAGGGCGCCTTCTTTGTCTGCACAGTTGCCCAAACTCTCACCTTTCCACTCAGGTCGCCCTCTTACTTCAAGTGTGGGTGGAAGCTGTCCGCACAGTACACCTCGCTGCACAGCTATCCATAGGTCTGGTAATCGTAGCTTATTGACAGGTGACCGAAGTTCGCAGGCAGATGGGTCCCTGGGACACACGCGGAGAGGCTCCTGCCCGGGACACAGGCCAGCCACTGCCCCTGCCCCAGATCAGGGGCCGCAAAGCAGCCATGTCTGAGTCCCCTGCCTCTAGAGGGAGTATTGGACCAACACTTGTAGAAAACGAGTTCCTCGCGGGCAACTCATTGGAGGGACACAAATAACTCTTTGCCGACTTTCTGCTGAAGCTTACGTGCGTTCACACCTAAGCCTCTTACAAGGACAGCTGTTTAGCTAAACATGAGCTCATGATCTAAATTTACACAATAATGAAGAAATCAGCTACAAGGGGAGACAATCAGCAAAAACAATCAATTCCAGAATTAGATTCCCTAGGCCATCCATCAGATGTTGGAATAATCAGGTGCAAGGCAGAAAATATACACAACACTGGAACTGAAACAAGGAACAATGATGTTATCAAAGACAGATAAGATGTCTAAAACAATTTTAAAGTACATGTCATTGATAAAGCTAAATACTCAAAGGTTGTGTAGTGAAATTGTGCTCTTTTGAAAACTATGGCAGGTCAGATTTTCTGCCAAATTATATAAGACGATTTTTCTAAAAAATACACATTATTTCAAAGACTTATTGGCTGTGAAATAAGTTAAGGGAAATGCAAATGGCTTGTCTGCAAAGAAAGGTGAGATGTAGGGTATCACAGAAAGTCGAGGGCAAAATAGGTCAATATATAATTGCTATATGGTGAACTAAGCCTTAGGCCAGCAACAATGTAGAGGACATGACCCTTAGAAACTTACAAGTAAGCTGGAATTGTAAAAATTTCAAATCTTTATAAGTAAAAAGATTTATTAAAATGAATAACCAAGGGTTGTAGTTGACATCAGAAGATCAATACATTAAGCCCAGAGAACATAGAAACAAGATAAATAAAGATAGGAGCAGAACTTAATACAACAGAAAATGTGTACAATTCAGGTGATGTAGTAAGTCCGAAGAATATTCTTTGAAAAGTTTTAAAAGACAGAGTTTGATTAAGGAAAACAAAAAAATAAGTAAAGCATATACAGAAAGTACTAGGACAATGTTATAGAAGAGAATATATGAAATGCCCGAAAATTTGAACATTTCTGTAAAGTGGACCATTTCAAGCTCCTAAAGTTTACCAAAACTGACGCAAGAGGATATCATTTAAGGTCATCATGTCTGCCCTTGGCATTCTCGGAACGCCCTGGCCTCAGAATGCAGCATCTGTAGTCCATGGTAACCTGCGGAGAAGGGGCGGAGCTGAGGGAGGTTGGAACACTGCCCTCACTGAGGGAGTGGGTGTGGCCATCTGTGCTGTGACTGAGCAAAGGGCAGGGGAGCAAGGGTCCCATGGCAGGGCCCTCAGATCCCGGCAGGCCCAGTGGGGTGTCACAAGCATTTAGGCCCAGGCCAAGGGACGCCTTCTTTGTCTGCACAGCTGCCCAAACTCTCACCTTTCCACTCAGGCCGCCCTCTTACTTAAAGTGTGGGTGGAACCTGTCCACGCAGTACACCTCGCTGCACAGCTAACCATAGGTCTGGGCATCGTAGCTTCCTGAGAGGTGACCGAAGTTCCTAGGCAGATGCGTCCCTGGGACCCATGCGGAGAGGCTCCTGGCCGTTCCACATGCCGCCTACTGCCCCTGCCCCAGATCAGGGGCCGCAAAACAACCTAGTCTGAGTCCCCTGCCTCTGCAGAGAGTATTGGACCAACACTTGTAGAAAACGGGTTCCTCGCGGGCAACTCATTGGAGGGACACAAATAACTCTGCCGAATTTCTGCTGAAGCTTACATGCATTCACACCTAAGCCTCTTACAAGGTCAGCTGTTTAGCTAAACATGAGCTCATGATCTACATTTTCACAATAATGAAGAAATCAGCTACAAGGGGAGACAATCAGCAAAAACAATCAATTCCAGAATTAGATTCCCTAGGCTATCCATCAGATTTTGGAATAATCAGGCGCAAGGCAGAAAATATACACAAAACTGGAACTGAAACAATGAACAAGGATGTTTTCAAAGACTGGTAGGATCTCTAAAATATTTTTAAAGTACTAGTCATTGATAAAGATAAATACTCAAAGGTTGTGTAATACAACAGATTCATCATGAGAAGAGTGAAATTATGCTGTTTTGAAAACTAGGGCAGGTCAGATTTTCTGCCTCATTATATAAGAATATTTATCTAAATAATACACATTATTTCATAGACTTATTGGCTGTGAAATAAGTTAAGGGTATTTCAAATGGCTTGTCTGCAAAGAAAGGTGAGATGTAGGAAATCACAGAAAGCCGAGGGGAAAATAGTTCAATATATACATTGCTCTATGGTGAACTAAGCCTTAGGCAAGCAACAATGTAGAGGACCTGACGCTTAGATACTTACAAGTAAGCTCGAATCTTCAATAGTTCAATCTTTATAAGTAAAATGATTTATGAAAATGAATTACCAAGTGTTTTCTTGGACATCAGCAGATCAAAACAATAAACCCTGAGAACATAGAAAAAAGATAAATAAAGATATGAGCAGAATTAAATACAACAGAAAACGTATAAAATTCAGGTGATGTAGTAACTCCAAAGAATATTCTTTGAAACATTTAAAAGACACACTTTGATTAAGGAAAAGAAAAACATAAGTAAATAATATACAGAAAGAATCAGGACAATGTTATAGCAGAGAATATATGAAATGCCAGTAAATTTGAACATTTGTGTAAAGTGGACCATTTCCTAGCTCCTAAAGTTTACCAAAACTGACACAAGAGGAAATCATTTAAGGTCATCATGTCTGCCCTTGGCATTCTCAGTACGTCCTGGCCTCAGAATGCAGCATCGGTAGTCCATGGTAACCTGCGGAGAGGGGGAGAGGCTGAGGGAGGTTGGAACACTGCCCTCACTGAGGGAGTGGGTGTGGCCATCTCTGCTGTAACTGAACAAAGTCAGGGGAGCAGCGGGCCCAGGGCAGGGCCCTCAGAGACAGGCAGGCCCAGTGGGGTGACACAGGCATTTAAGCCCTGGCCAAAGGGCGCCTTCTTTGTCTGCACAGTTGCCCAAACTCTCACCTTTCCACTCAGGCCGCCCTCTTACTTGAAGTGTGGGTGGAAACTGTCCGCGCAGTACACCTCGCTGCACAGCTAACCATAGTTCTGGGAATCGTAGCTTCCTGCCAGGTGACCGAAGTTCGCAGCAGATGGGTCCCTGGGACACACACGGAGAGGCTCCTGCCCGGGACACATGCCGCCCAATGCCACTGCCCCAGATCAGGGGCTGCAAAGCAGCCCTGTCTGAGTCCCATGCCTCTACAGGTAGTATTGGACCAACACTTGTAGAAAACGGGTTCCTCGAGGGCAACTCATTGGAGGGACACAAATAACTCTTTGCCGACGTTCTGCTGAAGCTTACGTGTGTTCACACCTAAGCCTCTTCAAAGGTCAGCTGTTTAGCTAAACATGAGCTCATGATCTAAATTTACACAATAATGAAGAAATCAGCTACAAGGGGAGACAATCAGCAAAAACAATCAATTCCAGAATTAGATTCCCTAGGCCATCAATCAGTTGTTAGAATAATCAGGTGCAACGCAGAAAATATACACAAAACTGGAACTGAAACAAGGAACAAGGATGTTATCAAAGACTGATAAGATATCTAAAACATTTTTAAAGAACATGTCATTGATAAAGCAAATACTCAAAGGTTGTGTAGTACAACAGATTCATAGTTCAGAAGAGTGAAATTATGCTCTTTTGAAAACTATGGCAGGTCAGATTTTCTGCCTAATTATATAAGACAATTTTTCTAAAAAATATACATTATTTCAAAGACTTATTGGCTGTGAAATAAGTTAAGGGAATTGCAAATGTCTTGTCTGCAAAGAAAGGTGAGATGTAGGGAATCACAGAAAGTCGAGGGCAAAATATGTCAATATATAATTGCTATATGGTGAACTAAGCCTTAGGCCAGCAACAATGTAGAGGACTTGACCCTTAGAAACTTACAAGTAAGCTGGAAAACTCAAAATTTCAAACTTTATAAGTAAAAAGATTTATTAAAATGAATAACCAAGTGTTTTAATTGACCTCAGAAGATCTATACATTAAGCCCTGAGAACATAGAAAAAAGATAAATAAAGATAGGAGCAGAACTTAATACAACAGAAAACGTATACAATTCAGGTGATGTAGTAAGTCCACAGAATATTCTTTGAAAAGATTTAAAAGACAGACTTTGATTAAGGAAAACAAAAAAATAAGTAAAGCATATACAGAAAGAATTAGGACAATGTTATAGCAGAGAATATATGAAATGCCCGTAATTTTGAACATTTCTCTAAAGTGGACCATTTCTTAGCTCCTAAAGTTTACCAAAACTGACGCAAGAGGATATCATTTAAGGTCATCCTGTCTGCCCTTGGCATTCTCGGAACGCCCTTGCCTCAGAATGCAGCATCTGTCGTCCATGGTAACCTGCGGAGAAGGGGCGGAGCTGAGGGAGGTTGGAACAATGCCCTCACTGAGGGAGTGGGTGTGGCCATCTCTGCTGTGACTGAACAAAGGGCAGGGGAGCAAGGGTCCCATGGCAGGACCCTCAGATCCCGGCAGGCCCAGTGGGGTGTCACAAGCATTTAGGCCCAGGTCAAGGGACGCCTTCTTTGTCTGCACAGCTTCCCAAACTCTCACCTTTTCACTCAGGCCGCCCTCTTACTTGAAGTGTGGGTGGAACCTGTCCACGCAGTACACCTCGCTGCACAGCTAACCATAGGTCTGGGCATCGTAGCTTCCTGAGAGGTGACCGAAGTTCCTAGGCAGAGGCGACCCTGGGACACAGGCGGAGAGGCTGCTGGCCGGGCCACAGGCCACCTACTGCCCCTGCCCCAGATCAGGGGCCGCAAAGCAGCCTAGTCTGAGTCCCCTGCCTCTGCAGAGAGTATTGGACCAACACTTGTAGAAAACGGGTTCCTCGCGGGCAACTCATTGGAGGGACACAAATAACTCTGCCGAATTTCTGCTGAAGCTTACATGCATTCACACCTAAGCCTCTTACAAGGTCAGCTGTTTAGCTAAACATGAGCTCATGATCTACATTTACACAATAATGAAGAAATCAGCTACAAGGGGAGACAATCAGCAAAAACAATCAATTCCAGAATTAGATTCCCTAGGCCATCCATCAGATGTTGGAATAATCAGGTGCAAGGCAGAAAATATACACAAAACTGGAACTGAAACAAGGAACAAGGATGTTATCAAAGACTGATAAGATGTCTAAAACATTTTTAAAATACATGTCATTGATAAAGCTAAATACTCAAAGGTTGTGTAGTACAACAGATTCATAGTTCAGAAGAGTGAAATTATGCTCTTTTGAAAACTATGGCAGGTCAGATTTTCTGCCTAATTATATAAGACGATTTTTCTAAAAAATACACATTATTTCAAAGACTTATTGGCTGTGAAATAAGTTAAGGGAATTGCAAATGGCTTGTCTGCAAAGAAAGGTGAGATGTAGGGAATCACAGAAAGTCGAGGGCAAAATAGGTCAATATATAATTGCTATATGGTGAACTAAGCCTTAGGCCAGCAACAATGTAGAGGACCTGACCCTTAGAAACTTACAAGTAAGCTGGAATCCTCAAAATTTCAAATCTTTATAAGTAAAAAGATTTATTAAAATGAATAACAAAGTGTTTTAATTGACATCAGAAGATCAATACATTAAGCCCTGAGAACATAGAAAAAAGATAAATAAAGATAGGAGCAGAACTTAATACAACAGAAAACGTATACAATTCAGGTGATGTAGTAAGTCCGAAGAATATTCTTTGAAAAGATTTAAAAGACAGAGTTTGATTAAGGAAAACAAAAAAATAAGTAAAGCATATACAGAAAGAATTAGGACAATGTTATAGCAGAGAAAATATGAAATGCCCGTAATTTAGAACATTTCTGTAAAGTGGACCATTTCCTAGCTCCTAAAGTTTACCAAAACTGACGCAAGAGGATATCATTTAAGATCATCCTGTCTGCCCTTGGCATTCTCCGAACGCCCTGGCCTAAGAATGCAGCATCTGTAGTCCATGGTAACCTGCGGATAAGGGGCGGAGCTGAGGGAGGTTGGCACACTGCCCTCACTGAGGGAATGGGTGTGGCCATCTCTGCTGTGACTGAACAAAGGGCAGGGGAGCAAGGGTCCCAGGGCAGGGCCCTCAGATCACGGCAGGCGCAGTGGGGTGTCACAAGCATTTAGGCCCTGGCCAAGGGATGCCTTCTTTGTCTGCACAGCTGCCCAATCTCTCAGCTTTCCACTCAGGCCGCCCTCTTACTGGATGTGTGGGTTGAACCTGTCCGCGCAGTACACCTCGCTGCACAGCTAACCATAGTTCTAGGCATCGTAGCTTCCTGACAGGTGAGCGAAGTTCGCAGGCAGATGGGTCCCTGGGACACACGCGGAGAGGCTCCTGCCCGGGCCACAGGCTGCCCACTGCCCCTGCCCCAGATCAGGGGCCGCAAAGCAGCCCTGTCTGAGTCCCCTGCCTCTAGAGGGAGTATTGGACCAACACTTGTAGAAAACGGGTTCCTCACGGGAAACTCATTGGAGGGACACAAATAACTCTTTGCCGACTTTCTGCTGAAGCTTACGTGCGTTCACACCTATGCCTCTTACAAGGTCAGCTGTTTAGCTAAACATGAGCTCATGATCTAAATTTACACAATAATGAAGAAATCAGCTACAAGGGGAGACAATCAGCAAAAACAATCAATTCCAGAATTAGATTCCCTAGGCCATCCATCAGATGTTGGAATAATCAGGTGCAAGGCAGAAAATATACACAAAACTGGAACAGAAACAAGGAACAAGGATGTTTTCAAAGACTGGTACGATCCCTAAAACATTTTTAAAGTACTAGTCATTGATAAAGCTAAATACTCAAAGGTTGTGTAATACAACAGATTCATCATTGAGAAGAGTGAAATTATGCTGTCTTGAAAACTATGGCAGGTCAGAATTTCTGCCGCATTATATAAGAATATTTATCTAAATAATACACTTTATTTCAAAGACTTATTGGCTGTGAAATAAGTTAAGGGTATTTCAAATGGCTTGTCTGCAAAGAAAGGTGAGATGTAGGAAATCACAGAAAGCCGAGGGGAAAATAGGTCAATATATACATTGCTCTATGGTGAACTAAGCCTTAGGCAAGCAACAATGTAGAGGACCTGACGCTTAGATACTTACAAGTAAGCTGCAATCTTCAAAAGTTCAAACCTTTATAAGTAAAGAGATTTATGAAAATGAAATACCAAGTGTTTTCATGGACATCAGCAGATCAAAACAATAAACACTGAGAACATAGAAAAAAGATAAATAAAAATATGAGCAGAACTTGATACAACAGAAAACGTATAAAATTCAGGTGATGTAGTAAGTCCAAAGAATATTCTTTGAAACATTTAAAAGACACACTTTGATTAAGGAAAAGAAAAACATAAGTAAATAATATACAGAAAGAATCAGGACAATGTTATAGCAGAGAATATATGAAATGCCAGTAAATTTCAACATTTGTGTAAAGTGGACCATTTCCTAGCTCCTAAAGTTTACCAAAACTGACACAAGAGGAAATGATTTAAGGTCAGCCTGTCTGCCCTTGGCATTCTCGGAACGTCCTGGCCTCAGAATGCAGCATCTGTAGTCCATGGTAACCTGCGGAGAGGGAGAGGGGCTGAGGGAGTTTGGAACACTGCCCTCACTGAGGGAGTGGGTGTGGCCATCTCTGCTGTGACTGAACAAAGGGCAGGGGAGCAGGGGGCCCAGGGCAGGGCCCTCACATACGGTCAGGCCCAGTGGGGTGACACAGGCATTTAAGCCCTGGCCAAAGGGCGCCTTCTTTGTCTGCACAGTTGCCCAAACTCTCACCTTTCCACTCAGGTCGCCCTCTTACTTCAAGTGTGGGTGGAAGCTGTCCGCACAGTACACCTCGCTGCACAGCTATCCATAGGTCTGGTAATCGTAGCTTATTGACAGGTGACCGAAGTTCGCAGGCAGATGGGTCCCTGGGACACACGCGGAGAGGCTCCTGCCCGGGACACAGGCCAGCCACTGCCCCTGCCCCAGATCAGGGGCCGCAAAGCAGCCATGTCTGAGTCCCCTGCCTCTAGAGGGAGTATTGGACCAACACTTGTAGAAAACGAGTTCCTCGCGGGCAACTCATTGGAGGGACACAAATAACTCTTTGCCGACTTTCTGCTGAAGCTTACGTGCGTTCACACCTAAGCCTCTTACAAGGACAGCTGTTTAGCTAAACATGAGCTCATGATCTAAATTTACACAATAATGAAGAAATCAGCTACAAGGGGAGACAATCAGCAAAAACAATCAATTCCAGAATTAGATTCCCTAGGCCATCCATCAGATGTTGGAATAATCAGGTGCAAGGCAGAAAATATACACAACACTGGAACTGAAACAAGGAACAATGATGTTATCAAAGACAGATAAGATGTCTAAAACAATTTTAAAGTACATGTCATTGATAAAGCTAAATACTCAAAGGTTGTGTAGTGAAATTGTGCTCTTTTGAAAACTATGGCAGGTCAGATTTTCTGCCAAATTATATAAGACGATTTTTCTAAAAAATACACATTATTTCAAAGACTTATTGGCTGTGAAATAAGTTAAGGGAAATGCAAATGGCTTGTCTGCAAAGAAAGGTGAGATGTAGGGTATCACAGAAAGTCGAGGGCAAAATAGGTCAATATATAATTGCTATATGGTGAACTAAGCCTTAGGCCAGCAACAATGTAGAGGACATGACCCTTAGAAACTTACAAGTAAGCTGGAATTGTAAAAATTTCAAATCTTTATAAGTAAAAAGATTTATTAAAATGAATAACCAAGGGTTGTAGTTGACATCAGAAGATCAATACATTAAGCCCAGAGAACATAGAAACAAGATAAATAAAGATAGGAGCAGAACTTAATACAACAGAAAATGTGTACAATTCAGGTGATGTAGTAAGTCCGAAGAATATTCTTTGAAAAGTTTTAAAAGACAGAGTTTGATTAAGGAAAACAAAAAAATAAGTAAAGCATATACAGAAAGTACTAGGACAATGTTATAGAAGAGAATATATGAAATGCCCGAAAATTTGAACATTTCTGTAAAGTGGACCATTTCAAGCTCCTAAAGTTTACCAAAACTGACGCAAGAGGATATCATTTAAGGTCATCATGTCTGCCCTTGGCATTCTCGGAACGCCCTGGCCTCAGAATGCAGCATCTGTAGTCCATGGTAACCTGCGGAGAAGGGGCGGAGCTGAGGGAGGTTGGAACACTGCCCTCACTGAGGGAGTGGGTGTGGCCATCTGTGCTGTGACTGAGCAAAGGGCAGGGGAGCAAGGGTCCCATGGCAGGGCCCTCAGATCCCGGCAGGCCCAGTGGGGTGTCACAAGCATTTAGGCCCAGGCCAAGGGACGCCTTCTTTGTCTGCACAGCTGCCCAAACTCTCACCTTTCCACTCAGGCCGCCCTCTTACTTAAAGTGTGGGTGGAACCTGTCCACGCAGTACACCTCGCTGCACAGCTAACCATAGGTCTGGGCATCGTAGCTTCCTGAGAGGTGACCGAAGTTCCTAGGCAGATGCGTCCCTGGGACCCATGCGGAGAGGCTCCTGGCCGTTCCACATGCCGCCTACTGCCCCTGCCCCAGATCAGGGGCCGCAAAACAACCTAGTCTGAGTCCCCTGCCTCTGCAGAGAGTATTGGACCAACACTTGTAGAAAACGGGTTCCTCGCGGGCAACTCATTGGAGGGACACAAATAACTCTGCCGAATTTCTGCTGAAGCTTACATGCATTCACACCTAAGCCTCTTACAAGGTCAGCTGTTTAGCTAAACATGAGCTCATGATCTACATTTTCACAATAATGAAGAAATCAGCTACAAGGGGAGACAATCAGCAAAAACAATCAATTCCAGAATTAGATTCCCTAGGCTATCCATCAGATTTTGGAATAATCAGGCGCAAGGCAGAAAATATACACAAAACTGGAACTGAAACAATGAACAAGGATGTTTTCAAAGACTGGTAGGATCTCTAAAATATTTTTAAAGTACTAGTCATTGATAAAGATAAATACTCAAAGGTTGTGTAATACAACAGATTCATCATGAGAAGAGTGAAATTATGCTGTTTTGAAAACTAGGGCAGGTCAGATTTTCTGCCTCATTATATAAGAATATTTATCTAAATAATACACATTATTTCATAGACTTATTGGCTGTGAAATAAGTTAAGGGTATTTCAAATGGCTTGTCTGCAAAGAAAGGTGAGATGTAGGAAATCACAGAAAGCCGAGGGGAAAATAGTTCAATATATACATTGCTCTATGGTGAACTAAGCCTTAGGCAAGCAACAATGTAGAGGACCTGACGCTTAGATACTTACAAGTAAGCTCGAATCTTCAATAGTTCAATCTTTATAAGTAAAATGATTTATGAAAATGAATTACCAAGTGTTTTCTTGGACATCAGCAGATCAAAACAATAAACCCTGAGAACATAGAAAAAAGATAAATAAAGATATGAGCAGAATTAAATACAACAGAAAACGTATAAAATTCAGGTGATGTAGTAACTCCAAAGAATATTCTTTGAAACATTTAAAAGACACACTTTGATTAAGGAAAAGAAAAACATAAGTAAATAATATACAGAAAGAATCAGGACAATGTTATAGCAGAGAATATATGAAATGCCAGTAAATTTGAACATTTGTGTAAAGTGGACCATTTCCTAGCTCCTAAAGTTTACCAAAACTGACACAAGAGGAAATCATTTAAGGTCATCATGTCTGCCCTTGGCATTCTCAGTACGTCCTGGCCTCAGAATGCAGCATCGGTAGTCCATGGTAACCTGCGGAGAGGGGGAGAGGCTGAGGGAGGTTGGAACACTGCCCTCACTGAGGGAGTGGGTGTGGCCATCTCTGCTGTAACTGAACAAAGTCAGGGGAGCAGCGGGCCCAGGGCAGGGCCCTCAGAGACAGGCAGGCCCAGTGGGGTGACACAGGCATTTAAGCCCTGGCCAAAGGGCGCCTTCTTTGTCTGCACAGTTGCCCAAACTCTCACCTTTCCACTCAGGCCGCCCTCTTACTTGAAGTGTGGGTGGAAACTGTCCGCGCAGTACACCTCGCTGCACAGCTAACCATAGTTCTGGGAATCGTAGCTTCCTGCCAGGTGACCGAAGTTCGCAGCAGATGGGTCCCTGGGACACACACGGAGAGGCTCCTGCCCGGGACACATGCCGCCCAATGCCACTGCCCCAGATCAGGGGCTGCAAAGCAGCCCTGTCTGAGTCCCATGCCTCTACAGGTAGTATTGGACCAACACTTGTAGAAAACGGGTTCCTCGAGGGCAACTCATTGGAGGGACACAAATAACTCTTTGCCGACGTTCTGCTGAAGCTTACGTGTGTTCACACCTAAGCCTCTTCAAAGGTCAGCTGTTTAGCTAAACATGAGCTCATGATCTAAATTTACACAATAATGAAGAAATCAGCTACAAGGGGAGACAATCAGCAAAAACAATCAATTCCAGAATTAGATTCCCTAGGCCATCAATCAGTTGTTAGAATAATCAGGTGCAACGCAGAAAATATACACAAAACTGGAACTGAAACAAGGAACAAGGATGTTATCAAAGACTGATAAGATATCTAAAACATTTTTAAAGAACATGTCATTGATAAAGCAAATACTCAAAGGTTGTGTAGTACAACAGATTCATAGTTCAGAAGAGTGAAATTATGCTCTTTTGAAAACTATGGCAGGTCAGATTTTCTGCCTAATTATATAAGACAATTTTTCTAAAAAATATACATTATTTCAAAGACTTATTGGCTGTGAAATAAGTTAAGGGAATTGCAAATGGCTTGTCTGCAAAGAAAGGTGAGATGTAGGGAATCACAGAAAGTCGAGGGCAAAATATGTCAATATATAATTGCTATATGGTGAACTAAGCCTTAGGCCAGCAACAATGTAGAGGACTTGACCCTTAGAAACTTACAAGTAAGCTGGAAAACTCAAAATTTCAAACTTTATAAGTAAAAAGATTTATTAAAATGAATAACCAAGTGTTTTAATTGACCTCAGAAGATCTATACATTAAGCCCTGAGAACATAGAAAAAAGATAAATAAAGATAGGAGCAGAACTTAATACAACAGAAAACGTATACAATTCAGGTGATGTAGTAAGTCCACAGAATATTCTTTGAAAAGATTTAAAAGACAGACTTTGATTAAGGAAAACAAAAAAATAAGTAAAGCATATACAGAAAGAATTAGGACAATGTTATAGCAGAGAATATATGAAATGCCCGTAATTTTGAACATTTCTCTAAAGTGGACCATTTCCTAGCTCCTAAAGTTTACCAAAACTGACGCAAGAGGATATCATTTAAGGTCATCCTGTCTGCCCTTGGCATTCTCGGAACGCCCTTGCCTCAGAATGCAGCATCTGTCGTCCATGGTAACCTGCGGAGAAGGGGCGGAGCTGAGGGAGGTTGGAACAATGCCCTCACTGAGGGAGTGGGTGTGGCCATCTCTGCTGTGACTGAACAAAGGGCAGGGGAGCAAGGGTCCCATGGCAGGACCCTCAGATCCCGGCAGGCCCAGTGGGGTGTCACAAGCATTTAGGCCCAGGTCAAGGGACGCCTTCTTTGTCTGCACAGCTTCCCAAACTCTCACCTTTTCACTCAGGCCGCCCTCTTACTTGAAGTGTGGGTGGAACCTGTCCACGCAGTACACCTCGCTGCACAGCTAACCATAGGTCTGGGCATCGTAGCTTCCTGAGAGGTGACCGAAGTTCCTAGGCAGAGGCGACCCTGGGACACAGGCGGAGAGGCTGCTGGCCGGGCCACAGGCCACCTACTGCCCCTGCCCCAGATCAGGGGCCGCAAAGCAGCCTAGTCTGAGTCCCCTGCCTCTGCAGAGAGTATTGGACCAACACTTGTAGAAAACGGGTTCCTCGCGGGCAACTCATTGGAGGGACACAAATAACTCTGCCGAATTTCTGCTGAAGCTTACATGCATTCACACCTAAGCCTCTTACAAGGTCAGCTGTTTAGCTAAACATGAGCTCATGATCTACATTTACACAATAATGAAGAAATCAGCTACAAGGGGAGACAATCAGCAAAAACAATCAATTCCAGAATTAGATTCCCTAGGCCATCCATCAGATGTTGGAATAATCAGGTGCAAGGCAGAAAATATACACAAAACTGGAACTGAAACAAGGAACAAGGATGTTATCAAAGACTGATAAGATGTCTAAAACATTTTTAAAGTACATGTCATTGATAAAGCTAAATACTCAAAGGTTGTGTAGTACAACAGATTCATAGTTCAGAAGAGTGAAATTATGCTCTTTTGAAAACTATGGCAGGTCAGATTTTCTGCCTAATTATATAAGACGATTTTTCTAAAAAATACACATTATTTCAAAGACTTATTGGCTGTGAAATAAGTTAAGGGAATTGCAAATGGCTTGTCTGCAAAGAAAGGTGAGATGTAGGGAATCACAGAAAGTCGAGGGCAAAATAGGTCAATATATAATTGCTATATGGTGAACTAAGCCTTAGGCCAGCAACAATGTAGAGGACCTGACCCTTAGAAACTTACAAGTAAGCTGGAATCCTCAAAATTTCAAATCTTTATAAGTAAAAAGATTTATTAAAATGAATAACAAAGTGTTTTAATTGACATCAGAAGATCAATACATTAAGCCCTGAGAACATAGAAAAAAGATAAATAAAGATAGGAGCAGAACTTAATACAACAGAAAACGTATACAATTCAGGTGATATAGTAAGTCCGAAGAATATTCTTTGAAAAGATTTAAAAGACACAGTTTGATTAAGGAAAACAAAAAAATAAGTAAAGCATATACAGAAAGTATTAGGACAATGTTATAGCAGAGAATATATGAAATGCCCGTAAATTTGAACATTTCTGTAAAGTGGACCATTTCCTAGCTCCTAAAGTTTACCAAAACTGACGCAAGAGGATATCATTTAAGGTCATCATGTCTGCCCTTGGCATTCTCGGAAAGCCCTGGCCTCAGAATGCAGCATCTGTAGTCCATGGTAACCTGCGGATAAGGGGCGGAGCTGAGGGAGGTTGGCACACTGCCCTCACTGAGGGAATGGGTGTGGCCATCTCTGCTGTGACTGAACAAAGGGCAGGGGAGCAAGGGTCCCAGGGCAGGGACCTCAGATCCCTGCAGGCCCATGGGGTGTCACAAGCATTTAGGCCCAGGCCAAGGGACGCCTTCTTTGTCTGCACAGCTGCCCAAACTCTCACCTTTCCACTCAGGCCGCCCTCCTACTTGAAGGGTGGGTGGAACCTGTCCGCGCAGTACACCTCGCTGCACAGCTAACCATAGATCTGGGCATCGTAGCTTCCTGACAGGTGACCAAAGTTCGCAGGCAGATGGGACCCTGGGACACCCGCGGAGAGGCTCCTGCCCGGGCCACAGGCCGCCCACTGCCCCTGCCCCAGATCAGGGGCCGCAAAGCAGCACTCTCTGAATCCGCTGCCTCTAGAGGGAGTATTGGACCAACACTTGTAGAAAACGTGTTCCTCGCGGTCAACTCATTGGAGGGACACAAATAACTCTTTGCCGAATTTCTGCTGAAGCTTACGTGCGTTCACACTTAAGCCTCTTACAGGGTCAGCTGTTAAGCTAAACATGAGCTCATGATCTAAATTTACACAATAATGAAGAAATCAGCTACAAGGGGAGACAATCAGCAGAAACAATCAATTCCAGAATTAGATTCCCTAGGCCATCCATCAGATGTTGGAATAATCAGGTGAAAGGCAGAAAATATACAGAAAACTGGAACTCAAACAAGGAACAAGGATGTTATCAAAGACTGATAAGATGTCTAAAACATTTTTAAAGTACATGTCATTGATAAAGCGAAATACTCAAAGGTTGTGTAATACAACAGATTCATAGTTCAGAAGAGTGAAATTATGCTCTTTTGAAAACTATGGCAGGTCAGATTTTCTGCCTAATTATATAAGACGATTTTTCTAAAAAATACACATTATTTCAAAGAATTATTGGCTGTGAAATAAGTTAAGGGAATTGCAAATGGCTTGTCTGCAAAGAAAGGTGAGATGTAGGGAATCACAGAAAGTCGAGGGCAAAATAGGTCAATATATAATTGCTATATGGTGAACTAAGCCTTAGGCCAGCAACAATGTAGAGGTCCTGACCCTTAGAAACTTACAAGTAAGCTGGAATCCTCAAAATTTCAAATCTTTATAAGTAAAAAGATTTATTAAAATGAATAACCAAGTGTTTCAATTGACATCAGAAGATCAATACATTAAGCCCTGAAAACAGAGAAAAATGATAAATTAAGATAGGAGCAGAAGTTAATACAACAGAAAACGTATACAATTCCGGTGATGTAGTAAGTCCGAAGAATATTCTTTGAAAAGATTTAAAAGACAGAGTTTGATTAAGGAAAACAAAAAAATAAGTAAAGCATATACATAAAGTATTAGGACAATGTTATAGCAGAGAATATATGAAATGCCCGTAATTTTGAACATTTCTGTAAAGTGGACCATTTCCTAGCTCCTAAAGTTTACCAAAACTGACGCAAGAGGATATCATTTAAGATCATCCTGTCTGCCCTTGGCATTCTCGGAACGCGCTGGCCTCAGAATGCAGCATCTGTAGTCCATGGTAACCTGCGGATAAGGGGCGGAGCTGAGGGAGGTTGGAACACTGCCCACACTGAGGGAGTGGGTGTGGCCATATCTGCTGTGACTGAACAAAGGGCAGGGGAGCAAGGGTCCCATGGCAGGACCCTCAAATCCCGGCAGGCCCAGTGGGGTGTCACAAGCATTTAGGCCATGGCCAAGGGACGCCTTCTTTGTCTGCACAGCTGCCCAAACTCTCACCTTTCCACTCAGGCCGCTCTCTTACTGGATGTGTGGGTTGAACCTGTCCGCGCAGTACACCTCGCTGCACAGCTAACCATAGTTCTGGGCATCGTAGCTTCCTGACAGGTGACCGAAGTTCGCAGGCAGATGGGTCCCTGGGACACACGCGGAGAGGCTCCTGCCCGGGCCACAGGCTGCCCACTGCCCCTTCCCCAGATCAGGGGCCACAAAGCAGCCCTGTCTGAGTCCCCTGCCTCTAGAGGGAGTATTGGACCAACACTTGTAGAAAACGGGTTCCTCGCGGGCAACTCATTGGAAGGACACAAATAACTCTTTGCCGACTTTCTGCTGAAGCTTACGTGCGTTCACACCTAAGCCTCTTACAAGGACAGCTGTTTAGCTAAACATGAGCTCATCATCTAAATTTACACAATAATGAAGAAATCAGCTACAAGGGGAGACAATCAGCAAAAACAATCAATTCCAGAATTAGATTCCCTAGGCCAACCATAAGATGTTGGAATAATCAGGTGCAAGGCAGAAAATATACACAAAACTGGAACTGAAACAAGGAACAAGGATGTTTTCAAAGACTGGTAGGATCTCTAAAACATTTTTAAAGTACTAGTCATTGATAAAGATAAATACTCAAAGGTTGTGTAATACAACAGATTCATCATTGAGAAGTGTGAAATTATGCTGTTTTGAAAACTATGGCAGGTCAGATTTTCTGCCTCATTATATAAGAATATTTATCTAAATAATACACATTATTTCAAAACTTATTGGCTGTGAAATAAGTTAAGGGTATTTCAAATGGCTTGTCTGCAAAGAAAGGTGAGATGTAGGAAATCACAGAAAGCCGAGGGGAAAATAGGTCAATATATACATTGCTCTATGGTGAACTAAGCCTTAGGCAAGCAACAATGTAGAGGACCTGACGCTTAGATACTTACAAGTAAGCTCGAATCTTCAAAAGTTCAAATCTTTATAAGTAAACAGATTTATGAAAATGAAATACCAAGTGTTTTCATGGACATCAGCAGATCAATACAATAAACACTGAGAACATAGAAAAAAGATAAATAAAGATATGAGCAGAACTTAATACAACAGAAAACGTATAAAATTCAGGTGATGTAGTAATTCCAAAGAATATTCTTTGAAACATTTAAAAGACACACTTTGATTAAGGAAAAAGAAACATAAGTAAATAATATACAGAAAGAATCAGGATAATGTTATAGCAGAGAATATATGAAATAAATTTGAACATTTGTGTAAAGTGGACCATTTCCTAGCTCCTAAAGTTTACCAAAACTGACACAAGAGGAAATCATTTAAGGTCATCATGTCTGCCCTTCGCATTCTCGGAACGTCCCTGGCTCAGAATGCAGCATCTGTAGTCCATGTTAACCTGCGGAGAGGGGGAGATGCTGAGGGAGGTTGGAACACTGCCCTCACTGAGTGAGTGGGTGTGGCCATCTCTGCTGTGACTGAACAAAGGCAGGGGAGCAGGCGGCCCAGGGCAGGGCCCTCAGAGCCCGGTAGGCCCAGTGGGGTGACACAGGCATTTAAGCCCTGGCCAAAGGGCGCCTTCTTTGTCTGCACAGTTGCCCAAACTCTCACCTTTCCACTGAGGCCGCCCTCTTACTTGAAGTGTGGGTGGAAACTGTCCACGCAGTACAACTCGCTGCACAGCTAACCATAGGTCTGGGAATCGTAGCTTCCTGCCAGGTGACCAAAGTTCGCAGGCAGATGGGTCCCTGGGACACACGCGGAGAGGCTCCTGCCCGGGACACAGGCCAGCCACCGCCCCTGCCCCAGATCAGGGGCCGCAAATCAGCCCTGTCTGAGTCCCCTGCCTCTAGAGGGAGTATTGGACCAACACTTGTAGAAAACGGGTTCCTCGCGGGCAACTCATTGTAGGAACACAAATAACTCTTTGCCGACTTTCTGCTGAAGCTTACGTGCGTTCACACCTAAGCCTCTTACAAGGTCAGCTGTTTAGCTAAACATGAGCTCATGATCTAAATTTACACAATAATGAAGAAATCAGCTACAAGGGGAGACAATCAGCAAAAACAATCGATTCCAGAATTAGATTCCCGAGGCCATCCATCAGATGTTGGAATAATCAGGTGCAAGGCAGAAAATATACACAAAACTGGAACTCAAACAAGGAACAAGGATGTTATCAAAGACTGATAAGATGTCTAAAACATTTTTAAAGTACATGTCATTGATAAAGCTAAATACTCAAATGTTGTGTAGTACAACAGATTCATAGTTCAGAAGAGTGAAATTATGCTCTTTTGAAAACTATGGCAGGTCAGATTTTCTGCCTAATTATATACGACGATTTTTCTAAAAAATACACATTATTTCAAAGACTTATTGGCTGTGAAATAAGTTAAGGGAATTGCAAATGGCTTGTCTGCACAGAAAGGTGAGATGTAGGGAATCACAGAAAGTCGAGGGCAAAATAGGTCAATATATAATTGCTATATGGTGAACTAAGCCTTAGGCCAGCAACAATGTAGAGGACCTGACCATTAGAAACTTACAATTAAGCTGGAATACTCAAAATTTCAAATCTTTATAAGTAAAAAGATTTATTAAAATGAATAAATAAGTGTTGTAATTGACATCAGAAGATCAATACATTAAGCCCTGAGAACATAGAAAAAAGATAAATAAAGATAGGAGCAGAACTTAATACAACAGAAAACGTATACAATTCAGGTGATGTAGTAAGTCCGTAGAATATTCTTTGAAAAGATTTAAAAGACAGAGTTTGATTAAGGAAGACAAAAAAATAAGTAAAGCATATACAGAAAGTATTAGGACAATGTTATAGCAGAGAATATATGAAATGCCCGTAAATTTGAACATTTCTGTAAAGTGGACCATTTCTTAGCTCCTAAAGTTTACCAAAACTGACGCAAGAGGATATCATTTAAGGTCATCATGTTTGCCCTTGGCATTCTCGGAACGCCCTGGCCTCAGAATGCAGCATCTGTAGTCCATGGTAACCTGCGGAGAAGGGTCGGAGCTTAGGGAGGTTGGAACACTGCCCTCACTGAGGGAGTGGGTGTGGCCATCTCTGCTGTGACTGAACATAGGGCAGGGGAGCAAGGGTCCAAGGGCAGGGACCTCAGAACCCGGCAGGCCCAGTGGTGTGTCACAAGCATTTAGGCCCAGGCCAAGGGACGTCTTCTTTGTCTGCACAGCTGCCCAAACTCTCACCTTTCCACTCAGGCCGCCCTCTTACTTGAAGTGTGGGTGGAACCTGTCCGAGCTGTACACCTCGCTGCACAGCTAACCATAGGTCTGGGCATCGTAGCTTCCTGACAGGTGACCGAAGTTCGCAGGCAGATGGGTCCCTGGGACACACGCGGAGAGGCTCCTGCCCGGGACACAGGCCGCCCACAGACCCTGCCCCAGATCAGGGGCCGCAAAGCAGCCCTGTCTGTGTCCCCTGCCTCTTGAGGGAGTATTGGACCAACACTTGTAGAAAACGGGTTCCTCGCGGGTAACTCATTGGAGGGGCACAAATAACTCTTTGCCGACTTTCTGCTGAAGCTTACGTGCGTTCACACCTAAGCCTCTTACAAGGTCAGCTGTCTAGCTAAACATGAGCTCATGATCTAAATTTACACAATAATGAAGAAATCAGCTACAAGGGGAGACAATCAGCACAAACAATCAATTCCAGAATTAGATTCCCTAGGCCATCCATCACATGTTGGAATAATCAGGTGCAAGGCAGAAAATATACACAAAACTGGAACTGAAACAAGGAACAAGGATGTTATCAAAGACTGATAAGATGTCTATAACATTTTTAAAGTACATGTCATTGATAAGGCTAAATAGTCAAAGGTTGTGTAATACAACAGATTCATAGTTCAGAAGAGTTAAATTATGCTCTTTTGAAAACTATGGAAGGTCAGATTTTCTGCCTAATTATGAAAGACGATTTTTCTAAAAAATACACATTATTTCAAAGAATTATTGGCTGTGAAATAAGTTAAGGGAATTGCAAATGGCTTGTCTGCAAAGAAAGGTGAGATGTAGGGAATCACAGAAAGTCGAGAGCAAAATAGGTCAATATATAATTGCTATATGGTGAACTAAGCCTTAGGCCAGCAACAATGTAGAGGACCTGACCCTTAGAAACTTACAAGTAAGCTGGAATCCTCAAAATTTCAAATCTTTATAAGTAAAACGATTTATTAAAATGAATAACCAAGTGTTTTAATTGACATCATAAGATCAATACATTAAGCCCTGAGAACATAGAAAAAAGATAAATAAAGATAGGAGCAGAACTTAATACAACAGAAAACGTATACAATTCAGGTGATGTAGTAAGTCCGAAGAATATTCTTTGAAAAGATTTAAAAGACAGAGTTTGATTAAGGAAAACAAAAAAATAAGTAAAGCATATACAGAAAGAATTAGGACAATGTTATAGCAGAGAAAATATGAAATGCCCGTAATTTAGAACATTTCTGTAAAGTGGACCATTTCCTAGCTCCTAAAGTTTACCAAAACTGACGCAAGAGGATATCATTTAAGATCATCCTGTCTGCCCTTGGCATTCTCCGAACGCCCTGGCCTAAGAATGCAGCATCTGTAGTCCATGGTAACCTGCGGATAAGGGGCGGAGCTGAGGGAGGTTGGCACACTGCCCTCACTGAGGGAATGGGTGTGGCCATCTCTGCTGTGACTGAACAAAGGGCAGGGGAGCAAGGGTCCCAGGGCAGGGCCCTCAGATCACGGCAGGCGCAGTGGGGTGTCACAAGCATTTAGGCCCTGGCCAAGGGATGCCTTCTTTGTCTGCACAGCTGCCCAATCTCTCAGCTTTCCACTCAGGCCGCCCTCTTACTGGATGTGTGGGTTGAACCTGTCCGCGCAGTACACCTCGCTGCACAGCTAACCATAGTTCTAGGCATCGTAGCTTCCTGACAGGTGAGCGAAGTTCGCAGGCAGATGGGTCCCTGGGACACACGCGGAGAGGCTCCTGCCCGGGCCACAGGCTGCCCACTGCCCCTGCCCCAGATCAGGGGCCGCAAAGCAGCCCTGTCTGAGTCCCCTGCCTCTAGAGGGAGTATTGGACCAACACTTGTAGAAAACGGGTTCCTCACGGGAAACTCATTGGAGGGACACAAATAACTCTTTGCCGACTTTCTGCTGAAGCTTACGTGCGTTCACACCTATGCCTCTTACAAGGTCAGCTGTTTAGCTAAACATGAGCTCATGATCTAAATTTACACAATAATGAAGAAATCAGCTACAAGGGGAGACAATCAGCAAAAACAATCAATTCCAGAATTAGATTCCCTAGGCCATCCATCAGATGTTGGAATAATCAGGTGCAAGGCAGAAAATATACACAAAACTGGAACAGAAACAAGGAACAAGGATGTTTTCAAAGACTGGTACGATCCCTAAAACATTTTTAAAGTACTAGTCATTGATAAAGCTAAATACTCAAAGGTTGTGTAATACAACAGATTCATCATTGAGAAGAGTGAAATTATGCTGTCTTGAAAACTATGGCAGGTCAGAATTTCTGCCGCATTATATAAGAATATTTATCTAAATAATACACTTTATTTCAAAGACTTATTGGCTGTGAAATAAGTTAAGGGTATTTCAAATGGCTTGTCTGCAAAGAAAGGTGAGATGTAGGAAATCACAGAAAGCCGAGGGGAAAATAGGTCAATATATACATTGCTCTATGGTGGACTAAGCCTTAGGCAAGCAACAATGTAGAGGACCTGACGCTTAGATACTTACAAGTAAGCTGCAATCTTCAAAAGTTCAAACCTTTATAAGTAAAGAGATTTATGAAAATGAAATACCAAGTGTTTTCATGGACATCAGCAGATCAAAACAATAAACACTGAGAACATAGAAAAAAGATAAATAAAAATATGAGCAGAACTTGATACAACAGAAAACGTATAAAATTCAGGTGATGTAGTAAGTCCAAAGAATATTCTTTGAAACATTTAAAAGACACACTTTGATTAAGGAAAAGAAAAACATAAGTAAATAATATACAGAAAGAATCAGGACAATGTTATAGCAGAGAATATATGAAATGCCAGTAAATTTCAACATTTGTGTAAAGTGGACCATTTCCTAGCTCCTAAAGTTTACCAAAACTGACACAAGAGGAAATGATTTAAGGTCAGCCTGTCTGCCCTTGGCATTCTCGGAACGTCCTGGCCTCAGAATGCAGCATCTGTAGTCCATGGTAACCTGCGGAGAGGGAGAGGGGCTGAGGGAGTTTGGAACACTGCCCTCACTGAGGGAGTGGGTGTGGCCATCTCTGCTGTGACTGAACAAAGGGCAGGGGAGCAGGGGGCCCAGGCCAGGGCCCTCACAGACGGTCAGGCCCAGTGGGGTGACACAGGCATTTAAGCCCTGTCCAAAGGGCGCCTTCTTTGTCTGCACAGTTGCCCAAACTCTCACCTTTCCACTCAGGTCGCCCTCTTACTTCAAGTGTGGGTGGAAGGTGTCCGCACAGTACACCTCGCTGCACAGCTATCCATAGGTCTGGTAATCGTAGCTTATTGACAGGTGACCGAAGTTCGCAGGAAGATGGGTCCCTGGGACACACGCGGAGAGGCTCCTGCCCGGGACACAGGCCAGCCACTGCCCCTGCCCCAGATCAGGGGCCGCAAAGCAGCCCTGTCTGAGTCCCCTGCCTCTAGAGGGAGTATTGGACCAACACTTGTAGAAAACGAGTTCCTCGCGGGCAACTCATTGGAGGGAAACAAATAACTCTTTGCCGACTTTCTGCTGAAGCTTACGTGCGTTCACACCTAAGCCTCTTACAAGGACAGCTGTTTAGCTAAACATGAGCTCATGATCTAAATTTACACAATAATGAAGAAATCAGCTACAAGGGGAGACAATCAGCAAAAACAATCAATTCCAGAATTAGATTCCCTAGGCCATCCATCAGATGTTGGAATAATCAGGTGCAAGGCAGAAAATATACACAACACTGGAACTGAAACAAGGAACAATGATGTTATCAAAGACAGATAAGATGTCTAAAACAATTTTAAAGTACATGTCATTGATAAAGCTAAATACTCAAAGGTTGTGTAGTGAAATTGTGCTCTTTTGAAAACTATGGCAGGTCAGATTTTCTGCCAAATTATATAAGACGATTTTTCTAAAAAATACACATTATTTCAAAGACTTATTGGCTGTGAAATAAGTTAAGGGAAATGCAAATGGCTTGTCTGCAAAGAAAGGTGAGATGTAGGGAATCACAGAAAGTCGAGGGCAAAATAGGTCAATATATAATTGCTATATGGTGAACTAAGCCTTAGGCCAGCAACAATGTAGAGGACATGACCCTTAGAAACTTACAAGTAAGCTGGAATTGTAAAAATTTCAAATCTTTATAAGTAAAAAGATTTATTAAAATGAATAACCAAGGGTTGTAGTTGACATCAGAAGATCAATACATTAAGCCCAGAGAACATAGAAACAAGATAAATAAAGATAGGAGCAGAACTTAATACAACAGAAAATGTGTACAATTCAGGTGATGTAGTAAGTCCGAAGAATATTCTTTGAAAAGTTTTAAAAGACAGAGTTTGATTAAGGAAAACAAAAAAATAAGTAAAGCATATACAGAAAGTACTAGGACAATGTTATAGAAGAGAATATATGAAATGCCCGAAAATTTGAACATTTCTGTAAAGTGGACCATTTCAAGCTCCTAAAGTTTACCAAAACTGACGCAAGAGGATATCATTTAAGGTCATCATGTCTGCCCTTGGCATTCTCGGAACGCCCAGGCCTCAGAATGCAGCATCTGTAGTCCATGGTAACCTGCGGAGAAGGGGCGGAGCTGAGGGAGGTTGGAACACTGCCCTCACTGAGGGAGTGGGTGTGGCCATCTGTGCTGTGACTGAGCAAAGGGCAGGGGAGCAAGGGTCCCATGGCAGGGCCCTCAGATCCCGGCAGGCCCAGTGGGGTGTCACAAGCATTTAGGCCCAGGCCAAGGGACGCCTTCTTTGTCTGCACAGCTGCCCAAACTCTCACCTTTCCACTCAGGCCGCCCTCTTACTTAAAGTGTGGGTGGAACCTGTCCACGCAGTACACCTCGCTGCACAGCTAACCATAGGTCTGGGCATCGTAGCTTCCTGAGAGGTGACCGAAGTTCCTAGGCAGATGCGTCCCTGGGACCCATGCGGAGAGGCTCCTGGCCGTGCCACAGGCCTCCTACTGCCCCTGCCCCAGATCAGGGGCCGCAAAACAACCTAGTCTGAGTCCCCTGCCTCTGCAGAGAGTATTGGACCAACACTTGTAGAAAACGGGTTCCTCGCGGGCAACTCATTGGAGGGACACAAATAACTCTGCCGAATTTCTGCTGAAGCTTACATGCATTCACACCTAAGCCTCTTACAAGGTCAGCTGTTTAGCTAAACATGAGCTCATGATCTACATTTTCACAATAATGAAGAAATCAGCTACAAGGGGAGACAATCAGCAAAAACAATCAATTCCAGAATTAGATTCCCTAGGCTATCCATCAGATTTTGGAATAATCAGGCGCAAGGCAGAAAATATACACAAAACTGGAACTGAAGCAATGAACAAGGATGTTTTCAAAGACTGGTAGGATCTCTAAAACATTTTTAAAGTACTAGTCATTGATAAAGATAAATACTCAAAGGTTGTGTAATACAACAGATTCATCATGAGAAGAGTGAAATTATGCTGTTTTGAAAACTAGGGCAGGTCAGATTTTCTGCCTCATTATATAAGAATATTTATCTAAATAATACACATTATCTCATAGACTTATTGGCTGTGAAATAAGTTAAGGGTATTTCAAATGGCTTGTCTGCAAAGAAAGGTGAGATGTAGGAAATCACAGAAAGCCGAGGGGAAAATAGGTCAATATATACATTGCTCTATGGTGAACTAAGCCTTAGGCAAGCAACAATGTAGAGGACCTGACGCTTAGATACTTACAAGTAAGCTCGAATCTTCAATAGTTCAATCTTTATAAGTAAAATGATTTATGAAAATGAATTACCAAGTGTTTTCTTGGACATCAGCAGATCAAAACAATAAACCCTGAGAACATAGAAAAAAGATAAATAAAGATATGAGCAGAATTTAATACAACAGAAAACGTATAAAATTCAGGTGATGTAGTAACTTCAAAGAATATTCTTTGAAACATTTAAAAGACACACTTTGATTAAGGAAAAGAAAAACATAAGTAAATAATATACAGAAAGAATCAGGACAATGTTATAGCAGAGAATATATGAAATGCCAGTAAATTTGAACATTTGTGTAAAGTGGACCATTTCCTAGCTCCTAAAGTTTACCAAAACTGACACAAGAGGAAATCATTTAAGGTCATCATGTCTGCCCTTGGCATTCTCGGTATGTCCTGGCCTCAGAATGCAGCATCGGTAGTCCATGGTAACCTGCGGAGAGGGGGAGAGGCTGAGGGAGGTTGGAACACTGCCCTCACTGAGGGAGTGGGTGTGGCCATCTCTGCTGTAACTGAACAAAGTCAGGGGAGCAGCGGGCCCAGGGCAGGGCCCTCAGAGACAGGCAGGCCCAGTGGGGTGACACAGGCATTTAAGCCCTGGCCAAAGGGCGCCTTCTTTGTCTGCACAGTTGCCCAAACTCTCACCTTTCCACTCAGGCCGCCCTCTTACTTGAAGTGTGGGTGGAAACTGTCCGCGCAGTACACCTCGCTGCACAGCTAACAATAGTTCTGGGAATCGTAGCTTCCTGCCAGGTGACCGAAGTTCGCAGCAGATGGGTCCCTGGGACACACACGGAGAGGCTCCTGCCCGGGACGCATGCCGCCCAATGCCACTGCCCCAGATCAGGGGTTGCAAAGCAGCCCTGTCTGAGTCCCATGCCTCTACAGGTAGTATTGGACCAACACTTGTAGAAAACGGGTTCCTCGAGGGCAACTCATTGGAGGGACACAAATAACTCTTTGCCGACGTTCTGCTGAAGCATACGTGTGTTCACACCTAAGCCTCTTCAAAGGTCAGCTGTTTAGCTAAACATGAGCTCATGATCTAAATTTACACAATAATGAAGAAATCAGCTACAAGGGGAGACAATCAGCAAAAACAATCAATTCCAGAATTAGATTCCCTAGGCCATCCATCAGATGTTGGAATAATCAGGTGCAAGGCAGAAAATATACACAAAACTGGAACTGAAACAAGGAACAAGGATGTTATCAAAGACTGATAAGATGTCTAAAACATTTTTAAAATACATGTCATTGATAAAGCTAAATACTCAAAGGTTGTGTAGTACAACAGATTCATAGTTCAGAAGAGTGAAATTATGCTCTTTTGAAAACTATGGCAGGTCAGATTTTCTGCCTAATTATATAAGACGATTTTTCTAAAAAATACACATTATTTCAAAGACTTATTGGCTGTGAAATAAGTTAAGGGAATTGCAAATGGCTTGTCTGCAAAGAAAGGTGAGATGTAGGGAATCACAGAAAGTCGAGGGCAAAATAGGTCAATATATAATTGCTATATGGTGAACTAAGCCTTAGGCCAGCAACAATGTAGAGGACCTGACCCTTAGAAACTTACAAGTAAGCTGGAATCCTCAAAATTTCAAATCTTTATAAGTAAAAAGATTTATTAAAATGAATAACAAAGTGTTTTAATTGACATCAGAAGATCAATACATTAAGCCCTGAGAACATAGAAAAAAGATAAATAAAGATAGGAGCAGAACTTAATACAACAGAAAACGTATACAATTCAGGTGATGTAGTAAGTCCGAAGAATATTCTTTGAAAAGATTTAAAAGACAGAGTTTGATTAAGGAAAACAAAAAAATAAGTAAAGCATATACAGAAAGAATTAGGACAATGTTATAGCAGAGAAAATATGAAATGCCCGTAATTTAGAACATTTCTGTAAAGTGGACCATTTCCTAGCTCCTAAAGTTTACCAAAACTGACGCAAGAGGATATCATTTAAGATCATCCTGTCTGCCCTTGGCATTCTCCGAACGCCCTGGCCTAAGAATGCAGCATCTGTAGTCCATGGTAACCTGCGGATAAGGGGCGGAGCTGAGGGAGGTTGGCACACTGCCCTCACTGAGGGAATGGGTGTGGCCATCTCTGCTGTGACTGAACAAAGGGCAGGGGAGCAAGGGTCCCAGGGCAGGGCCCTCAGATCACGGCAGGCGCAGTGGGGTGTCACAAGCATTTAGGCCCTGGCCAAGGGATGCCTTCTTTGTCTGCACAGCTGCCCAATCTCTCAGCTTTCCACTCAGGCCGCCCTCTTACTGGATGTGTGGGTTGAACCTGTCCGCGCAGTACACCTCGCTGCACAGCTAACCATAGTTCTAGGCATCGTAGCTTCCTGACAGGTGAGCGAAGTTCGCAGGCAGATGGGTCCCTGGGACACACGCGGAGAGGCTCCTGCCCGGGCCACAGGCTGCCCACTGCCCCTGCCCCAGATCAGGGGCCGCAAAGCAGCCCTGTCTGAGTCCCCTGCCTCTAGAGGGAGTATTGGACCAACACTTGTAGAAAACGGGTTCCTCACGGGAAACTCATTGGAGGGACACAAATAACTCTTTGCCGACTTTCTGCTGAAGCTTACGTGCGTTCACACCTATGCCTCTTACAAGGTCAGCTGTTTAGCTAAACATGAGCTCATGATCTAAATTTACACAATAATGAAGAAATCAGCTACAAGGGGAGACAATCAGCAAAAACAATCAATTCCAGAATTAGATTCCCTAGGCCATCCATCAGATGTTGGAATAATCAGGTGCAAGGCAGAAAATATACACAAAACTGGAACAGAAACAAGGAACAAGGATGTTTTCAAAGACTGGTACGATCCCTAAAACATTTTTAAAGTACTAGTCATTGATAAAGCTAAATACTCAAAGGTTGTGTAATACAACAGATTCATCATTGAGAAGAGTGAAATTATGCTGTCTTGAAAACTATGGCAGGTCAGAATTTCTGCCGCATTATATAAGAATATTTATCTAAATAATACACTTTATTTCAAAGACTTATTGGCTGTGAAATAAGTTAAGGGTATTTCAAATGGCTTGTCTGCAAAGAAAGGTGAGATGTAGGAAATCACAGAAAGCCGAGGGGAAAATAGGTCAATATATACATTGCTCTATGGTGAACTAAGCCTTAGGCAAGCAACAATGTAGAGGACCTGACGCTTAGATACTTACAAGTAAGCTGCAATCTTCAAAAGTTCAAACCTTTATAAGTAAAGAGATTTATGAAAATGAAATACCAAGTGTTTTCATGGACATCAGCAGATCAAAACAATAAACACTGAGAACATAGAAAAAAGATAAATAAAAATATGAGCAGAACTTGATACAACAGAAAACGTATAAAATTCAGGTGATGTAGTAAGTCCAAAGAATATTCTTTGAAACATTTAAAAGACACACTTTGATTAAGGAAAAGAAAAACATAAGTAAATAATATACAGAAAGAATCAGGACAATGTTATAGCAGAGAATATATGAAATGCCAGTAAATTTCAACATTTGTGTAAAGTGGACCATTTCCTAGCTCCTAAAGTTTACCAAAACTGACACAAGAGGAAATGATTTAAGGTCAGCCTGTCTGCCCTTGGCATTCTCGGAACGTCCTGGCCTCAGAATGCAGCATCTGTAGTCCATGGTAACCTGCGGAGAGGGAGAGGGGCTGAGGGAGTTTGGAACACTGCCCTCACTGAGGGAGTGGGTGTGGCCATCTCTGCTGTGACTGAACAAAGGGCAGGGGAGCAGGGGGCCCAGGGCAGGGCCCTCACATACGGTCAGGCCCAGTGGGGTGACACAGGCATTTAAGCCCTGGCCAAAGGGCGCCTTCTTTGTCTGCACAGTTGCCCAAACTCTCACCTTTCCACTCAGGTCGCCCTCTTACTTCAAGTGTGGGTGGAAGCTGTCCGCACAGTACACCTCGCTGCACAGCTATCCATAGGTCTGGTAATCGTAGCTTATTGACAGGTGACCGAAGTTCGCAGGCAGATGGGTCCCTGGGACACACGCGGAGAGGCTCCTGCCCGGGACACAGGCCAGCCACTGCCCCTGCCCCAGATCAGGGGCCGCAAAGCAGCCATGTCTGAGTCCCCTGCCTCTAGAGGGAGTATTGGACCAACACTTGTAGAAAACGAGTTCCTCGCGGGCAACTCATTGGAGGGACACAAATAACTCTTTGCCGACTTTCTGCTGAAGCTTACGTGCGTTCACACCTAAGCCTCTTACAAGGACAGCTGTTTAGCTAAACATGAGCTCATGATCTAAATTTACACAATAATGAAGAAATCAGCTACAAGGGGAGACAATCAGCAAAAACAATCAATTCCAGAATTAGATTCCCTAGGCCATCCATCAGATGTTGGAATAATCAGGTGCAAGGCAGAAAATATACACAACACTGGAACTGAAACAAGGAACAATGATGTTATCAAAGACAGATAAGATGTCTAAAACAATTTTAAAGTACATGTCATTGATAAAGCTAAATACTCAAAGGTTGTGTAGTGAAATTGTGCTCTTTTGAAAACTATGGCAGGTCAGATTTTCTGCCAAATTATATAAGACGATTTTTCTAAAAAATACACATTATTTCAAAGACTTATTGGCTGTGAAATAAGTTAAGGGAAATGCAAATGGCTTGTCTGCAAAGAAAGGTGAGATGTAGGGTATCACAGAAAGTCGAGGGCAAAATAGGTCAATATATAATTGCTATATGGTGAACTAAGCCTTAGGCCAGCAACAATGTAGAGGACATGACCCTTAGAAACTTACAAGTAAGCTGGAATTGTAAAAATTTCAAATCTTTATAAGTAAAAAGATTTATTAAAATGAATAACCAAGGGTTGTAGTTGACATCAGAAGATCAATACATTAAGCCCAGAGAACATAGAAACAAGATAAATAAAGATAGGAGCAGAACTTAATACAACAGAAAATGTGTACAATTCAGGTGATGTAGTAAGTCCGAAGAATATTCTTTGAAAAGTTTTAAAAGACAGAGTTTGATTAAGGAAAACAAAAAAATAAGTAAAGCATATACAGAAAGTACTAGGACAATGTTATAGAAGAGAATATATGAAATGCCCGAAAATTTGAACATTTCTGTAAAGTGGACCATTTCAAGCTCCTAAAGTTTACCAAAACTGACGCAAGAGGATATCATTTAAGGTCATCATGTCTGCCCTTGGCATTCTCGGAACGCCCTGGCCTCAGAATGCAGCATCTGTAGTCCATGGTAACCTGCGGAGAAGGGGCGGAGCTGAGGGAGGTTGGAACACTGCCCTCACTGAGGGAGTGGGTGTGGCCATCTGTGCTGTGACTGAGCAAAGGGCAGGGGAGCAAGGGTCCCATGGCAGGGCCCTCAGATCCCGGCAGGCCCAGTGGGGTGTCACAAGCATTTAGGCCCAGGCCAAGGGACGCCTTCTTTGTCTGCACAGCTGCCCAAACTCTCACCTTTCCACTCAGGCCGCCCTCTTACTTAAAGTGTGGGTGGAACCTGTCCACGCAGTACACCTCGCTGCACAGCTAACCATAGGTCTGGGCATCGTAGCTTCCTGAGAGGTGACCGAAGTTCCTAGGCAGATGCGTCCCTGGGACCCATGCGGAGAGGCTCCTGGCCGTTCCACATGCCGCCTACTGCCCCTGCCCCAGATCAGGGGCCGCAAAACAACCTAGTCTGAGTCCCCTGCCTCTGCAGAGAGTATTGGACCAACACTTGTAGAAAACGGGTTCCTCGCGGGCAACTCATTGGAGGGACACAAATAACTCTGCCGAATTTCTGCTGAAGCTTACATGCATTCACACCTAAGCCTCTTACAAGGTCAGCTGTTTAGCTAAACATGAGCTCATGATCTACATTTTCACAATAATGAAGAAATCAGCTACAAGGGGAGACAATCAGCAAAAACAATCAATTCCAGAATTAGATTCCCTAGGCTATCCATCAGATTTTGGAATAATCAGGCGCAAGGCAGAAAATATACACAAAACTGGAACTGAAACAATGAACAAGGATGTTTTCAAAGACTGGTAGGATCTCTAAAATATTTTTAAAGTACTAGTCATTGATAAAGATAAATACTCAAAGGTTGTGTAATACAACAGATTCATCATGAGAAGAGTGAAATTATGCTGTTTTGAAAACTAGGGCAGGTCAGATTTTCTGCCTCATTATATAAGAATATTTATCTAAATAATACACATTATTTCATAGACTTATTGGCTGTGAAATAAGTTAAGGGTATTTCAAATGGCTTGTCTGCAAAGAAAGGTGAGATGTAGGAAATCACAGAAAGCCGAGGGGAAAATAGTTCAATATATACATTGCTCTATGGTGAACTAAGCCTTAGGCAAGCAACAATGTAGAGGACCTGACGCTTAGATACTTACAAGTAAGCTCGAATCTTCAATAGTTCAATCTTTATAAGTAAAATGATTTATGAAAATGAATTACCAAGTGTTTTCTTGGACATCAGCAGATCAAAACAATAAACCCTGAGAACATAGAAAAAAGATAAATAAAGATATGAGCAGAATTAAATACAACAGAAAACGTATAAAATTCAGGTGATGTAGTAACTCCAAAGAATATTCTTTGAAACATTTAAAAGACACACTTTGATTAAGGAAAAGAAAAACATAAGTAAATAATATACAGAAAGAATCAGGACAATGTTATAGCAGAGAATATATGAAATGCCAGTAAATTTGAACATTTGTGTAAAGTGGACCATTTCCTAGCTCCTAAAGTTTACCAAAACTGACACAAGAGGAAATCATTTAAGGTCATCATGTCTGCCCTTGGCATTCTCAGTACGTCCTGGCCTCAGAATGCAGCATCGGTAGTCCATGGTAACCTGCGGAGAGGGGGAGAGGCTGAGGGAGGTTGGAACACTGCCCTCACTGAGGGAGTGGGTGTGGCCATCTCTGCTGTAACTGAACAAAGTCAGGGGAGCAGCGGGCCCAGGGCAGGGCCCTCAGAGACAGGCAGGCCCAGTGGGGTGACACAGGCATTTAAGCCCTGGCCAAAGGGCGCCTTCTTTGTCTGCACAGTTGCCCAAACTCTCACCTTTCCACTCAGGCCGCCCTCTTACTTGAAGTGTGGGTGGAAACTGTCCGCGCAGTACACCTCGCTGCACAGCTAACCATAGTTCTGGGAATCGTAGCTTCCTGCCAGGTGACCGAAGTTCGCAGCAGATGGGTCCCTGGGACACACACGGAGAGGCTCCTGCCCGGGACACATGCCGCCCAATGCCACTGCCCCAGATCAGGGGCTGCAAAGCAGCCCTGTCTGAGTCCCATGCCTCTACAGGTAGTATTGGACCAACACTTGTAGAAAACGGGTTCCTCGAGGGCAACTCATTGGAGGGACACAAATAACTCTTTGCCGACGTTCTGCTGAAGCTTACGTGTGTTCACACCTAAGCCTCTTCAAAGGTCAGCTGTTTAGCTAAACATGAGCTCATGATCTAAATTTACACAATAATGAAGAAATCAGCTACAAGGGGAGACAATCAGCAAAAACAATCAATTCCAGAATTAGATTCCCTAGGCCATCAATCAGTTGTTAGAATAATCAGGTGCAACGCAGAAAATATACACAAAACTGGAACTGAAACAAGGAACAAGGATGTTATCAAAGACTGATAAGATATCTAAAACATTTTTAAAGAACATGTCATTGATAAAGCAAATACTCAAAGGTTGTGTAGTACAACAGATTCATAGTTCAGAAGAGTGAAATTATGCTCTTTTGAAAACTATGGCAGGTCAGATTTTCTGCCTAATTATATAAGACAATTTTTCTAAAAAATATACATTATTTCAAAGACTTATTGGCTGTGAAATAAGTTAAGGGAATTGCAAATGGCTTGTCTGCAAAGAAAGGTGAGATGTAGGGAATCACAGAAAGTCGAGGGCAAAATATGTCAATATATAATTGCTATATGGTGAACTAAGCCTTAGGCCAGCAACAATGTAGAGGACTTGACCCTTAGAAACTTACAAGTAAGCTGGAAAACTCAAAATTTCAAACTTTATAAGTAAAAAGATTTATTAAAATGAATAACCAAGTGTTTTAATTGACCTCAGAAGATCTATACATTAAGCCCTGAGAACATAGAAAAAAGATAAATAAAGATAGGAGCAGAACTTAATACAACAGAAAACGTATACAATTCAGGTGATGTAGTAAGTCCACAGAATATTCTTTGAAAAGATTTAAAAGACAGACTTTGATTAAGGAAAACAAAAAAATAAGTAAAGCATATACAGAAAGAATTAGGACAATGTTATAGCAGAGAATATATGAAATGCCCGTAATTTTGAACATTTCTCTAAAGTGGACCATTTCCTAGCTCCTAAAGTTTACCAAAACTGACGCAAGAGGATATCATTTAAGGTCATCCTGTCTGCCCTTGGCATTCTCGGAACGCCCTTGCCTCAGAATGCAGCATCTGTCGTCCATGGTAACCTGCGGAGAAGGGGCGGAGCTGAGGGAGGTTGGAACAATGCCCTCACTGAGGGAGTGGGTGTGGCCATCTCTGCTGTGACTGAACAAAGGGCAGGGGAGCAAGGGTCCCATGGCAGGACCCTCAGATCCCGGCAGGCCCAGTGGGGTGTCACAAGCATTTAGGCCCAGGTCAAGGGACGCCTTCTTTGTCTGCACAGCTTCCCAAACTCTCACCTTTTCACTCAGGCCGCCCTCTTACTTGAAGTGTGGGTGGAACCTGTCCACGCAGTACACCTCGCTGCACAGCTAACCATAGGTCTGGGCATCGTAGCTTCCTGAGAGGTGACCGAAGTTCCTAGGCAGAGGCGACCCTGGGACACAGGCGGAGAGGCTGCTGGCCGGGCCACAGGCCACCTACTGCCCCTGCCCCAGATCAGGGGCCGCAAAGCAGCCTAGTCTGAGTCCCCTGCCTCTGCAGAGAGTATTGGACCAACACTTGTAGAAAACGGGTTCCTCGCGGGCAACTCATTGGAGGGACACAAATAACTCTGCCGAATTTCTGCTGAAGCTTACATGCATTCACACCTAAGCCTCTTACAAGGTCAGCTGTTTAGCTAAACATGAGCTCATGATCTACATTTACACAATAATGAAGAAATCAGCTACAAGGGGAGACAATCAGCAAAAACAATCAATTCCAGAATTAGATTCCCTAGGCCATCCATCAGATGTTGGAATAATCAGGTGCAAGGCAGAAAATATACACAAAACTGGAACTGAAACAAGGAACAAGGATGTTATCAAAGACTGATAAGATGTCTAAAACATTTTTAAAGTACATGTCATTGATAAAGCTAAATACTCAAAGGTTGTGTAGTACAACAGATTCATAGTTCAGAAGAGTGAAATTATGCTCTTTTGAAAACTATGGCAGGTCAGATTTTCTGCCTAATTATATAAGACGATTTTTCTAAAAAATACACATTATTTCAAAGACTTATTGGCTGTGAAATAAGTTAAGGGAATTGCAAATGGCTTGTCTGCAAAGAAAGGTGAGATGTAGGGAATCACAGAAAGTCGAGGGCAAAATAGGTCAATATATAATTGCTATATGGTGAACTAAGCCTTAGGCCAGCAACAATGTAGAGGACCTGACCCTTAGAAACTTACAAGTAAGCTGGAATCCTCAAAATTTCAAATCTTTATAAGTAAAAAGATTTATTAAAATGAATAACAAAGTGTTTTAATTGACATCAGAAGATCAATACATTAAGCCCTGAGAACATAGAAAAAAGATAAATAAAGATAGGAGCAGAACTTAATACAACAGAAAACGTATACAATTCAGGTGATATAGTAAGTCCGAAGAATATTCTTTGAAAAGATTTAAAAGACACAGTTTGATTAAGGAAAACAAAAAAATAAGTAAAGCATATACAGAAAGTATTAGGACAATGTTATAGCAGAGAATATATGAAATGCCCGTAAATTTGAACATTTCTGTAAAGTGGACCATTTCCTAGCTCCTAAAGTTTACCAAAACTGACGCAAGAGGATATCATTTAAGGTCATCATGTCTGCCCTTGGCATTCTCGGAAAGCCCTGGCCTCAGAATGCAGCATCTGTAGTCCATGGTAACCTGCGGATAAGGGGCGGAGCTGAGGGAGGTTGGCACACTGCCCTCACTGAGGGAATGGGTGTGGCCATCTCTGCTGTGACTGAACAAAGGGCAGGGGAGCAAGGGTCCCAGGGCAGGGACCTCAGATCCCTGCAGGCCCATGGGGTGTCACAAGCATTTAGGCCCAGGCCAAGGGACGCCTTCTTTGTCTGCACAGCTGCCCAAACTCTCACCTTTCCACTCAGGCCGCCCTCCTACTTGAAGGGTGGGTGGAACCTGTCCGCGCAGTACACCTCGCTGCACAGCTAACCATAGATCTGGGCATCGTAGCTTCCTGACAGGTGACCAAAGTTCGCAGGCAGATGGGACCCTGGGACACCCGCGGAGAGGCTCCTGCCCGGGCCACAGGCCGCCCACTGCCCCTGCCCCAGATCAGGGGCCGCAAAGCAGCACTCTCTGAATCCGCTGCCTCTAGAGGGAGTATTGGACCAACACTTGTAGAAAACGTGTTCCTCGCGGTCAACTCATTGGAGGGACACAAATAACTCTTTGCCGAATTTCTGCTGAAGCTTACGTGCGTTCACACTTAAGCCTCTTACAGGGTCAGCTGTTAAGCTAAACATGAGCTCATGATCTAAATTTACACAATAATGAAGAAATCAGCTACAAGGGGAGACAATCAGCAGAAACAATCAATTCCAGAATTAGATTCCCTAGGCCATCCATCAGATGTTGGAATAATCAGGTGAAAGGCAGAAAATATACAGAAAACTGGAACTCAAACAAGGAACAAGGATGTTATCAAAGACTGATAAGATGTCTAAAACATTTTTAAAGTACATGTCATTGATAAAGCGAAATACTCAAAGGTTGTGTAATACAACAGATTCATAGTTCAGAAGAGTGAAATTATGCTCTTTTGAAAACTATGGCAGGTCAGATTTTCTGCCTAATTATATAAGACGATTTTTCTAAAAAATACACATTATTTCAAAGAATTATTGGCTGTGAAATAAGTTAAGGGAATTGCAAATGGCTTGTCTGCAAAGAAAGGTGAGATGTAGGGAATCACAGAAAGTCGAGGGCAAAATAGGTCAATATATAATTGCTATATGGTGAACTAAGCCTTAGGCCAGCAACAATGTAGAGGTCCTGACCCTTAGAAACTTACAAGTAAGCTGGAATCCTCAAAATTTCAAATCTTTATAAGTAAAAAGATTTATTAAAATGAATAACCAAGTGTTTCAATTGACATCAGAAGATCAATACATTAAGCCCTGAAAACAGAGAAAAATGATAAATTAAGATAGGAGCAGAAGTTAATACAACAGAAAACGTATACAATTCCGGTGATGTAGTAAGTCCGAAGAATATTCTTTGAAAAGATTTAAAAGACAGAGTTTGATTAAGGAAAACAAAAAAATAAGTAAAGCATATACATAAAGTATTAGGACAATGTTATAGCAGAGAATATATGAAATGCCCGTAATTTTGAACATTTCTGTAAAGTGGACCATTTCCTAGCTCCTAAAGTTTACCAAAACTGACGCAAGAGGATATCATTTAAGATCATCCTGTCTGCCCTTGGCATTCTCGGAACGCGCTGGCCTCAGAATGCAGCATCTGTAGTCCATGGTAACCTGCGGATAAGGGGCGGAGCTGAGGGAGGTTGGAACACTGCCCACACTGAGGGAGTGGGTGTGGCCATATCTGCTGTGACTGAACAAAGGGCAGGGGAGCAAGGGTCCCATGGCAGGACCCTCAAATCCCGGCAGGCCCAGTGGGGTGTCACAAGCATTTAGGCCATGGCCAAGGGACGCCTTCTTTGTCTGCACAGCTGCCCAAACTCTCACCTTTCCACTCAGGCCGCTCTCTTACTGGATGTGTGGGTTGAACCTGTCCGCGCAGTACACCTCGCTGCACAGCTAACCATAGTTCTGGGCATCGTAGCTTCCTGACAGGTGACCGAAGTTCGCAGGCAGATGGGTCCCTGGGACACACGCGGAGAGGCTCCTGCCCGGGCCACAGGCTGCCCACTGCCCCTTCCCCAGATCAGGGGCCACAAAGCAGCCCTGTCTGAGTCCCCTGCCTCTAGAGGGAGTATTGGACCAACACTTGTAGAAAACGGGTTCCTCGCGGGCAACTCATTGGAAGGACACAAATAACTCTTTGCCGACTTTCTGCTGAAGCTTACGTGCGTTCACACCTAAGCCTCTTACAAGGACAGCTGTTTAGCTAAACATGAGCTCATCATCTAAATTTACACAATAATGAAGAAATCAGCTACAAGGGGAGACAATCAGCAAAAACAATCAATTCCAGAATTAGATTCCCTAGGCCAACCATAAGATGTTGGAATAATCAGGTGCAAGGCAGAAAATATACACAAAACTGGAACTGAAACAAGGAACAAGGATGTTTTCAAAGACTGGTAGGATCTCTAAAACATTTTTAAAGTACTAGTCATTGATAAAGATAAATACTCAAAGGTTGTGTAATACAACAGATTCATCATTGAGAAGTGTGAAATTATGCTGTTTTGAAAACTATGGCAGGTCAGATTTTCTGCCTCATTATATAAGAATATTTATCTAAATAATACACATTATTTCAAAACTTATTGGCTGTGAAATAAGTTAAGGGTATTTCAAATGGCTTGTCTGCAAAGAAAGGTGAGATGTAGGAAATCACAGAAAGCCGAGGGGAAAATAGGTCAATATATACATTGCTCTATGGTGAACTAAGCCTTAGGCAAGCAACAATGTAGAGGACCTGACGCTTAGATACTTACAAGTAAGCTCGAATCTTCAAAAGTTCAAATCTTTATAAGTAAACAGATTTATGAAAATGAAATACCAAGTGTTTTCATGGACATCAGCAGATCAATACAATAAACACTGAGAACATAGAAAAAAGATAAATAAAGATATGAGCAGAACTTAATACAACAGAAAACGTATAAAATTCAGGTGATGTAGTAATTCCAAAGAATATTCTTTGAAACATTTAAAAGACACACTTTGATTAAGGAAAAAGAAACATAAGTAAATAATATACAGAAAGAATCAGGATAATGTTATAGCAGAGAATATATGAAATAAATTTGAACATTTGTGTAAAGTGGACCATTTCCTAGCTCCTAAAGTTTACCAAAACTGACACAAGAGGAAATCATTTAAGGTCATCATGTCTGCCCTTCGCATTCTCGGAACGTCCCTGGCTCAGAATGCAGCATCTGTAGTCCATGTTAACCTGCGGAGAGGGGGAGATGCTGAGGGAGGTTGGAACACTGCCCTCACTGAGTGAGTGGGTGTGGCCATCTCTGCTGTGACTGAACAAAGGCAGGGGAGCAGGCGGCCCAGGGCAGGGCCCTCAGAGCCCGGTAGGCCCAGTGGGGTGACACAGGCATTTAAGCCCTGGCCAAAGGGCGCCTTCTTTGTCTGCACAGTTGCCCAAACTCTCACCTTTCCACTGAGGCCGCCCTCTTACTTGAAGTGTGGGTGGAAACTGTCCACGCAGTACAACTCGCTGCACAGCTAACCATAGGTCTGGGAATCGTAGCTTCCTGCCAGGTGACCAAAGTTCGCAGGCAGATGGGTCCCTGGGACACACGCGGAGAGGCTCCTGCCCGGGACACAGGCCAGCCACCGCCCCTGCCCCAGATCAGGGGCCGCAAATCAGCCCTGTCTGAGTCCCCTGCCTCTAGAGGGAGTATTGGACCAACACTTGTAGAAAACGGGTTCCTCGCGGGCAACTCATTGTAGGAACACAAATAACTCTTTGCCGACTTTCTGCTGAAGCTTACGTGCGTTCACACCTAAGCCTCTTACAAGGTCAGCTGTTTAGCTAAACATGAGCTCATGATCTAAATTTACACAATAATGAAGAAATCAGCTACAAGGGGAGACAATCAGCAAAAACAATCGATTCCAGAATTAGATTCCCGAGGCCATCCATCAGATGTTGGAATAATCAGGTGCAAGGCAGAAAATATACACAAAACTGGAACTCAAACAAGGAACAAGGATGTTATCAAAGACTGATAAGATGTCTAAAACATTTTTAAAGTACATGTCATTGATAAAGCTAAATACTCAAATGTTGTGTAGTACAACAGATTCATAGTTCAGAAGAGTGAAATTATGCTCTTTTGAAAACTATGGCAGGTCAGATTTTCTGCCTAATTATATACGACGATTTTTCTAAAAAATACACATTATTTCAAAGACTTATTGGCTGTGAAATAAGTTAAGGGAATTGCAAATGGCTTGTCTGCACAGAAAGGTGAGATGTAGGGAATCACAGAAAGTCGAGGGCAAAATAGGTCAATATATAATTGCTATATGGTGAACTAAGCCTTAGGCCAGCAACAATGTAGAGGACCTGACCATTAGAAACTTACAATTAAGCTGGAATACTCAAAATTTCAAATCTTTATAAGTAAAAAGATTTATTAAAATGAATAAATAAGTGTTGTAATTGACATCAGAAGATCAATACATTAAGCCCTGAGAACATAGAAAAAAGATAAATAAAGATAGGAGCAGAACTTAATACAACAGAAAACGTATACAATTCAGGTGATGTAGTAAGTCCGTAGAATATTCTTTGAAAAGATTTAAAAGACAGAGTTTGATTAAGGAAGACAAAAAAATAAGTAAAGCATATACAGAAAGTATTAGGACAATGTTATAGCAGAGAATATATGAAATGCCCGTAAATTTGAACATTTCTGTAAAGTGGACCATTTCTTAGCTCCTAAAGTTTACCAAAACTGACGCAAGAGGATATCATTTAAGGTCATCATGTTTGCCCTTGGCATTCTCGGAACGCCCTGGCCTCAGAATGCAGCATCTGTAGTCCATGGTAACCTGCGGAGAAGGGTCGGAGCTTAGGGAGGTTGGAACACTGCCCTCACTGAGGGAGTGGGTGTGGCCATCTCTGCTGTGACTGAACATAGGGCAGGGGAGCAAGGGTCCAAGGGCAGGGACCTCAGAACCCGGCAGGCCCAGTGGTGTGTCACAAGCATTTAGGCCCAGGCCAAGGGACGTCTTCTTTGTCTGCACAGCTGCCCAAACTCTCACCTTTCCACTCAGGCCGCCCTCTTACTTGAAGTGTGGGTGGAACCTGTCCGAGCTGTACACCTCGCTGCACAGCTAACCATAGGTCTGGGCATCGTAGCTTCCTGACAGGTGACCGAAGTTCGCAGGCAGATGGGTCCCTGGGACACACGCGGAGAGGCTCCTGCCCGGGACACAGGCCGCCCACAGACCCTGCCCCAGATCAGGGGCCGCAAAGCAGCCCTGTCTGTGTCCCCTGCCTCTTGAGGGAGTATTGGACCAACACTTGTAGAAAACGGGTTCCTCGCGGGTAACTCATTGGAGGGGCACAAATAACTCTTTGCCGACTTTCTGCTGAAGCTTACGTGCGTTCACACCTAAGCCTCTTACAAGGTCAGCTGTCTAGCTAAACATGAGCTCATGATCTAAATTTACACAATAATGAAGAAATCAGCTACAAGGGGAGACAATCAGCACAAACAATCAATTCCAGAATTAGATTCCCTAGGCCATCCATCACATGTTGGAATAATCAGGTGCAAGGCAGAAAATATACACAAAACTGGAACTGAAACAAGGAACAAGGATGTTATCAAAGACTGATAAGATGTCTATAACATTTTTAAAGTACATGTCATTGATAAGGCTAAATAGTCAAAGGTTGTGTAATACAACAGATTCATAGTTCAGAAGAGTTAAATTATGCTCTTTTGAAAACTATGGAAGGTCAGATTTTCTGCCTAATTATGAAAGACGATTTTTCTAAAAAATACACATTATTTCAAAGAATTATTGGCTGTGAAATAAGTTAAGGGAATTGCAAATGGCTTGTCTGCAAAGAAAGGTGAGATGTAGGGAATCACAGAAAGTCGAGAGCAAAATAGGTCAATATATAATTGCTATATGGTGAACTAAGCCTTAGGCCAGCAACAATGTAGAGGACCTGACCCTTAGAAACTTACAAGTAAGCTGGAATCCTCAAAATTTCAAATCTTTATAAGTAAAACGATTTATTAAAATGAATAACCAAGTGTTTTAATTGACATCATAAGATCAATACATTAAGCCCTGAGAACATAGAAAAAAGATAAATAAAGATAGGAGCAGAACTTAATACAACAGAAAACGTATACAATTCAGGTGATGTAGTAAGTCCGAAGAATATTCTTTGAAAAGATTTAAAAGACAGAGTTTGATTAAGGAAAACAAAAAAATAAGTAAAGCATATACAGAAAGAATTAGGACAATGTTATAGCAGAGAAAATATGAAATGCCCGTAATTTAGAACATTTCTGTAAAGTGGACCATTTCCTAGCTCCTAAAGTTTACCAAAACTGACGCAAGAGGATATCATTTAAGATCATCCTGTCTGCCCTTGGCATTCTCCGAACGCCCTGGCCTAAGAATGCAGCATCTGTAGTCCATGGTAACCTGCGGATAAGGGGCGGAGCTGAGGGAGGTTGGCACACTGCCCTCACTGAGGGAATGGGTGTGGCCATCTCTGCTGTGACTGAACAAAGGGCAGGGGAGCAAGGGTCCCAGGGCAGGGCCCTCAGATCACGGCAGGCGCAGTGGGGTGTCACAAGCATTTAGGCCCTGGCCAAGGGATGCCTTCTTTGTCTGCACAGCTGCCCAATCTCTCAGCTTTCCACTCAGGCCGCCCTCTTACTGGATGTGTGGGTTGAACCTGTCCGCGCAGTACACCTCGCTGCACAGCTAACCATAGTTCTAGGCATCGTAGCTTCCTGACAGGTGAGCGAAGTTCGCAGGCAGATGGGTCCCTGGGACACACGCGGAGAGGCTCCTGCCCGGGCCACAGGCTGCCCACTGCCCCTGCCCCAGATCAGGGGCCGCAAAGCAGCCCTGTCTGAGTCCCCTGCCTCTAGAGGGAGTATTGGACCAACACTTGTAGAAAACGGGTTCCTCACGGGAAACTCATTGGAGGGACACAAATAACTCTTTGCCGACTTTCTGCTGAAGCTTACGTGCGTTCACACCTATGCCTCTTACAAGGTCAGCTGTTTAGCTAAACATGAGCTCATGATCTAAATTTACACAATAATGAAGAAATCAGCTACAAGGGGAGACAATCAGCAAAAACAATCAATTCCAGAATTAGATTCCCTAGGCCATCCATCAGATGTTGGAATAATCAGGTGCAAGGCAGAAAATATACACAAAACTGGAACAGAAACAAGGAACAAGGATGTTTTCAAAGACTGGTACGATCCCTAAAACATTTTTAAAGTACTAGTCATTGATAAAGCTAAATACTCAAAGGTTGTGTAATACAACAGATTCATCATTGAGAAGAGTGAAATTATGCTGTCTTGAAAACTATGGCAGGTCAGAATTTCTGCCGCATTATATAAGAATATTTATCTAAATAATACACTTTATTTCAAAGACTTATTGGCTGTGAAATAAGTTAAGGGTATTTCAAATGGCTTGTCTGCAAAGAAAGGTGAGATGTAGGAAATCACAGAAAGCCGAGGGGAAAATAGGTCAATATATACATTGCTCTATGGTGGACTAAGCCTTAGGCAAGCAACAATGTAGAGGACCTGACGCTTAGATACTTACAAGTAAGCTGCAATCTTCAAAAGTTCAAACCTTTATAAGTAAAGAGATTTATGAAAATGAAATACCAAGTGTTTTCATGGACATCAGCAGATCAAAACAATAAACACTGAGAACATAGAAAAAAGATAAATAAAAATATGAGCAGAACTTGATACAACAGAAAACGTATAAAATTCAGGTGATGTAGTAAGTCCAAAGAATATTCTTTGAAACATTTAAAAGACACACTTTGATTAAGGAAAAGAAAAACATAAGTAAATAATATACAGAAAGAATCAGGACAATGTTATAGCAGAGAATATATGAAATGCCAGTAAATTTCAACATTTGTGTAAAGTGGACCATTTCCTAGCTCCTAAAGTTTACCAAAACTGACACAAGAGGAAATGATTTAAGGTCAGCCTGTCTGCCCTTGGCATTCTCGGAACGTCCTGGCCTCAGAATGCAGCATCTGTAGTCCATGGTAACCTGCGGAGAGGGAGAGGGGCTGAGGGAGTTTGGAACACTGCCCTCACTGAGGGAGTGGGTGTGGCCATCTCTGCTGTGACTGAACAAAGGGCAGGGGAGCAGGGGGCCCAGGCCAGGGCCCTCACAGACGGTCAGGCCCAGTGGGGTGACACAGGCATTTAAGCCCTGTCCAAAGGGCGCCTTCTTTGTCTGCACAGTTGCCCAAACTCTCACCTTTCCACTCAGGTCGCCCTCTTACTTCAAGTGTGGGTGGAAGGTGTCCGCACAGTACACCTCGCTGCACAGCTATCCATAGGTCTGGTAATCGTAGCTTATTGACAGGTGACCGAAGTTCGCAGGAAGATGGGTCCCTGGGACACACGCGGAGAGGCTCCTGCCCGGGACACAGGCCAGCCACTGCCCCTGCCCCAGATCAGGGGCCGCAAAGCAGCCCTGTCTGAGTCCCCTGCCTCTAGAGGGAGTATTGGACCAACACTTGTAGAAAACGAGTTCCTCGCGGGCAACTCATTGGAGGGAAACAAATAACTCTTTGCCGACTTTCTGCTGAAGCTTACGTGCGTTCACACCTAAGCCTCTTACAAGGACAGCTGTTTAGCTAAACATGAGCTCATGATCTAAATTTACACAATAATGAAGAAATCAGCTACAAGGGGAGACAATCAGCAAAAACAATCAATTCCAGAATTAGATTCCCTAGGCCATCCATCAGATGTTGGAATAATCAGGTGCAAGGCAGAAAATATACACAACACTGGAACTGAAACAAGGAACAATGATGTTATCAAAGACAGATAAGATGTCTAAAACAATTTTAAAGTACATGTCATTGATAAAGCTAAATACTCAAAGGTTGTGTAGTGAAATTGTGCTCTTTTGAAAACTATGGCAGGTCAGATTTTCTGCCAAATTATATAAGACGATTTTTCTAAAAAATACACATTATTTCAAAGACTTATTGGCTGTGAAATAAGTTAAGGGAAATGCAAATGGCTTGTCTGCAAAGAAAGGTGAGATGTAGGGAATCACAGAAAGTCGAGGGCAAAATAGGTCAATATATAATTGCTATATGGTGAACTAAGCCTTAGGCCAGCAACAATGTAGAGGACATGACCCTTAGAAACTTACAAGTAAGCTGGAATTGTAAAAATTTCAAATCTTTATAAGTAAAAAGATTTATTAAAATGAATAACCAAGGGTTGTAGTTGACATCAGAAGATCAATACATTAAGCCCAGAGAACATAGAAACAAGATAAATAAAGATAGGAGCAGAACTTAATACAACAGAAAATGTGTACAATTCAGGTGATGTAGTAAGTCCGAAGAATATTCTTTGAAAAGTTTTAAAAGACAGAGTTTGATTAAGGAAAACAAAAAAATAAGTAAAGCATATACAGAAAGTACTAGGACAATGTTATAGAAGAGAATATATGAAATGCCCGAAAATTTGAACATTTCTGTAAAGTGGACCATTTCAAGCTCCTAAAGTTTACCAAAACTGACGCAAGAGGATATCATTTAAGGTCATCATGTCTGCCCTTGGCATTCTCGGAACGCCCAGGCCTCAGAATGCAGCATCTGTAGTCCATGGTAACCTGCGGAGAAGGGGCGGAGCTGAGGGAGGTTGGAACACTGCCCTCACTGAGGGAGTGGGTGTGGCCATCTGTGCTGTGACTGAGCAAAGGGCAGGGGAGCAAGGGTCCCATGGCAGGGCCCTCAGATCCCGGCAGGCCCAGTGGGGTGTCACAAGCATTTAGGCCCAGGCCAAGGGACGCCTTCTTTGTCTGCACAGCTGCCCAAACTCTCACCTTTCCACTCAGGCCGCCCTCTTACTTAAAGTGTGGGTGGAACCTGTCCACGCAGTACACCTCGCTGCACAGCTAACCATAGGTCTGGGCATCGTAGCTTCCTGAGAGGTGACCGAAGTTCCTAGGCAGATGCGTCCCTGGGACCCATGCGGAGAGGCTCCTGGCCGTGCCACAGGCCTCCTACTGCCCCTGCCCCAGATCAGGGGCCGCAAAACAACCTAGTCTGAGTCCCCTGCCTCTGCAGAGAGTATTGGACCAACACTTGTAGAAAACGGGTTCCTCGCGGGCAACTCATTGGAGGGACACAAATAACTCTGCCGAATTTCTGCTGAAGCTTACATGCATTCACACCTAAGCCTCTTACAAGGTCAGCTGTTTAGCTAAACATGAGCTCATGATCTACATTTTCACAATAATGAAGAAATCAGCTACAAGGGGAGACAATCAGCAAAAACAATCAATTCCAGAATTAGATTCCCTAGGCTATCCATCAGATTTTGGAATAATCAGGCGCAAGGCAGAAAATATACACAAAACTGGAACTGAAGCAATGAACAAGGATGTTTTCAAAGACTGGTAGGATCTCTAAAACATTTTTAAAGTACTAGTCATTGATAAAGATAAATACTCAAAGGTTGTGTAATACAACAGATTCATCATGAGAAGAGTGAAATTATGCTGTTTTGAAAACTAGGGCAGGTCAGATTTTCTGCCTCATTATATAAGAATATTTATCTAAATAATACACATTATCTCATAGACTTATTGGCTGTGAAATAAGTTAAGGGTATTTCAAATGGCTTGTCTGCAAAGAAAGGTGAGATGTAGGAAATCACAGAAAGCCGAGGGGAAAATAGGTCAATATATACATTGCTCTATGGTGAACTAAGCCTTAGGCAAGCAACAATGTAGAGGACCTGACGCTTAGATACTTACAAGTAAGCTCGAATCTTCAATAGTTCAATCTTTATAAGTAAAATGATTTATGAAAATGAATTACCAAGTGTTTTCTTGGACATCAGCAGATCAAAACAATAAACCCTGAGAACATAGAAAAAAGATAAATAAAGATATGAGCAGAATTTAATACAACAGAAAACGTATAAAATTCAGGTGATGTAGTAACTTCAAAGAATATTCTTTGAAACATTTAAAAGACACACTTTGATTAAGGAAAAGAAAAACATAAGTAAATAATATACAGAAAGAATCAGGACAATGTTATAGCAGAGAATATATGAAATGCCAGTAAATTTGAACATTTGTGTAAAGTGGACCATTTCCTAGCTCCTAAAGTTTACCAAAACTGACACAAGAGGAAATCATTTAAGGTCATCATGTCTGCCCTTGGCATTCTCGGTATGTCCTGGCCTCAGAATGCAGCATCGGTAGTCCATGGTAACCTGCGGAGAGGGGGAGAGGCTGAGGGAGGTTGGAACACTGCCCTCACTGAGGGAGTGGGTGTGGCCATCTCTGCTGTAACTGAACAAAGTCAGGGGAGCAGCGGGCCCAGGGCAGGGCCCTCAGAGACAGGCAGGCCCAGTGGGGTGACACAGGCATTTAAGCCCTGGCCAAAGGGCGCCTTCTTTGTCTGCACAGTTGCCCAAACTCTCACCTTTCCACTCAGGCCGCCCTCTTACTTGAAGTGTGGGTGGAAACTGTCCGCGCAGTACACCTCGCTGCACAGCTAACAATAGTTCTGGGAATCGTAGCTTCCTGCCAGGTGACCGAAGTTCGCAGCAGATGGGTCCCTGGGACACACACGGAGAGGCTCCTGCCCGGGACGCATGCCGCCCAATGCCACTGCCCCAGATCAGGGGTTGCAAAGCAGCCCTGTCTGAGTCCCATGCCTCTACAGGTAGTATTGGACCAACACTTGTAGAAAACGGGTTCCTCGAGGGCAACTCATTGGAGGGACACAAATAACTCTTTGCCGACGTTCTGCTGAAGCATACGTGTGTTCACACCTAAGCCTCTTCAAAGGTCAGCTGTTTAGCTAAACATGAGCTCATGATCTAAATTTACACAATAATGAAGAAATCAGCTACAAGGGGAGACAATCAGCAAAAACAATCAATTCCAGAATTAGATTCCCTAGGCCATCAATCAGTTGTTAGAATAATCAGGTGCAACGCAGAAAATATACACAAAACTGGAACTGAAACAAGGAACAAGGATGTTATCAAAGACTGATAAGATATCTAAAACATTTTTAAAGAACATGTCATTGATAAAGCAAATACTCAAAGGTTGTGTAGTACAACAGATTCATAGTTCAGAAGAGTGAAATTATGCTCTTTTGAAAACTATGGCAGGTCAGATTTTCTGCCTAATTATATAAGACAATTTTTCTAAAAAATATACATTATTTCAAAGACTTATTGGCTGTGAAATAAGTTAAGGGAATTGCAAATGGCTTGTCTGCAAAGAAAGGTGAGATGTAGGGAATCACAGAAAGTCGAGGGCAAAATATGTCAATATATAATTGCTATATGGTGAACTAAGCCTTAGGCCAGCAACAATGTAGAGGAATTGACCCTTAGAAACTTACAAGTAAGCTGGAAAACTCAAAATTTCAAACTTTATAAGTAAAAAGATTTATTAAAATGAATAACCAAGTGTTTTAATTGACCTCAGAAGATCTATACATTAAGCCCTGAGAACATAGAAAAAAGATAAATAAAGATAGGAGCAGAACTTAATACAACAGAAAACGTATACAATTCAGGTGATGTAGTAAGTCCACAGAATATTCTTGGAAAAGATTTAAAAGACAGACTTTGATTAAGGAAAACAAAAAAATAAGTAAAGCATATACAGAAAGAATTAGGACAATGTTATAGCAGAGAATATATGAAATGCCCGTAATTTTGAACATTTCTCTAAAGTGGACCATTTCCTAGCTCCTAAAGTTTACCAAAACTGACGCAAGAGGATATCATTTAAGGTCATCCTGTCTGCCCTTGGCATTCTCGGAACGCCCTTGCCTCAGAATGCAGCATCTGTCGTCCATGGTAACCTGCGGAGAAGGGGCGGAGCTGAGGGAGGTTGGAACAATGCCCTCACTGAGGGAGTGGGTGTGGCCATCTCTGCTGTGACTGAACAAAGGGCAGGGGAGCAAGGGTCCCATGGCAGGACCCTCCGATCCCGGCAGGCCCAGTGGGGTGTCACAAGCATTTAGGCCCAGGTCAAGGGACGCCTTCTTTGTCTGCACAGCTGCCCAAACTCTCACCTTTTCACTCAGGCCGCCCTCTTACTTGAAGTGTGGGTGGAACCTGTCCACGCAGTACACCTCGCTGCACAGCTAACCATAGGTCTGGGCATCGTAGCTTCCTGAGAGGTGACCGAAGTTCCTAGGCAGAGGCGTCCCTGGGACACACGCGGAGAGGCTGCTGGCCGGGCCACAGGCCACCTACTGCCCCTGCCCCAGATCAGGGGCCGCAAAGCAGCCTAGTCTGAGTCCCCTGCCTCTGCAGAGAGTATTGGACCAACACTTGTAGAAAACGGGTTCCTCGCGGGCAACTCATTGGAGGGACACAAATAACTCTGCCGAATTTCTGCTGAAGCTTACATGCATTCACACCTAAGCCTCTTACAAGGTCAGCTGTTTAGCTAAACATGAGCTCATGATCTACATTTACACAATAATGAAGAAATCAGCTACAAGGGGAGACAATCAGCAAAAACAATCAATTCCAGAATTAGATTCCCTAGGCCATCCATCAGATGTTGGAATAATCAGGTGCAAGGCAGAAAATATACACAAAACTGGAACTGAAACAAGGAACAAGCATGTTTTCAAACTCCGGTAGGATCTCTAAAACATTTTTAAAGTACTAGTCATTGATAAAGATAAATACTCAAATGTTGTGTAATACAACAGATTCATCATTGAGAAGAGTGAAATTATGCTCTTTTGAAAACTATGGCAGTTCAGATTTTCTGCCTAATTATATAAGACGATTTTTCTAAAAAATACACATTATTTCAAAGACTTATTGGCTATGAAATAAGTTAGGGGAATTTCAAATGGCTTGTCTGCAAAGAAAGGTGAGATGTAGGGAATCACAGAAAGTCGAGGGCAAAATAGGTCAATATATAATTGCTATATGGTGAACTAAGCCTTAGGCCAGCAACAATGTAGAGGACTTGACCCTTAGAAACTTACAAGTAAGCTGGAAAACTCAAAATTTCAAATCTTTATAAGTAAAAAGATTTATTAAAATGAATAACCAAGTGTTTTAATTGACCTCAGAAGATCTATACATTAAGCCCTGAGAACATAGGAAAAAGATAAATAAAGATAGGAGCAGAACTTAATACAACAGAAAACGTATACAATTCAGGTGATGTAGTAAGTCCGAAGAATATTCTTTGAAAAGATTTAAAGGACAGAGTTTGATTAAGGAAAACAAAAAAATAAGTAAAGCATATACAGAAAGAATTAGGACAATGTTATAGCATAGAATATATGAAATGCCCGTAAATTTTAACATTTCTGTAAAGTGGACCATTTCCTAGCTCCTAAAGTTTACCAAAACTGACGCAAGAGGATATCATTTAAGGTCATCATGTCTGCCCTTGGCATTCTCGGAACGCCCTGGCCTCAGAATGCAGCATCTGTAGTCCATGGTAACCTGCGGAGAAGGGGCGGAGCTGAGGGAGGTTGGAACACTGCCCTCACTGAGGGAGTGGGTGTGGCCATCTCTGCAGTGACTGAACAAAGGGCAGGGGAGCAAGGGTCCCAGGGCAGGGCCCTCAGATCCCGGCAGGCCCAGTGGGGTGTCACAAGAATTTAGGCCCAGGCCAAGGGACGCCTTCTTTGTCTGCACAGCTGCCCAAACTCTCACCTTTCCACTCAGGCCGCACACTTACTTGAAGTGTGGGTGGAACCTGTCCGCGCAGTACACCTCGCTGCACAACTAACAATAGGTCTGGACATCGTAGCTTCCTGACACTTGACCGAAGTTCGCAGGCAGATGGGTCCCTGTGACACACGCGGAGAGGCTCCTGCCCGGGCCACAGGCCGCCTACTGTCCCTGCCCCAGATCAGGGACCGAAAAGCAGCCCTGTCTCAGTCCCCTGCCTCTAGAGGGAGTATTGGACCAACACTTGTAGGAAACGGGGTCCTCGCGGGGATCTCATTGGAGGGACACGAATAACTCCTTGCCGAATTTCTGCTGAAGCTTACGTGCGTTCACACTTAAGCCTCTTACAAGGTCAGCTGTTTAGCTAAACATGAGCTCATGATCTAAATTTACACAATAATGAAGAAATCAGCTACAAGGGGAGACAATCAGCAGAAACAATCAATTCCAGAATTAGATTCCCTAGGCCATCCATCACATGTTGGAATAATCAGGTGCAAGGCAGAAAATATACACAAAACTGGAACTGAAACAAGGAACAAGGATGTTATCAAAGACTGATAAGATGTCTAAAATATTTTTAAAGTACATGTCATTGATAAAGCTAAATACTCAAAGGTTGTGTAATACAACAGATTCATAGTTCAGAAGAGTGAAATTATGCTCTTTTGAAAACTATGGCAGATCAGATTTTCTGCCTAATTATATAAGACGATTTTTCTAAAAAATACACATTATTTCAAAGACTTATTGGCTGTGAAATAAGTTAAGGGAATTGCAAATGGCTTGTCTGCAAAGAAAGGTGAGATGTAGGGAATCACAGAAAGTCGAGGGCAAAATATGTCAATATATAATTGCTATATGGTGAACTAAGCCTTAGGCCAGCAACAATGTAGAGGACATGACCCTTAGAAACTTACAAGTAAGCTGGAATTGTAAAAATTTCAAATCTTTATAAGTAAAAAGATTTATTAAAATGAATAACCAAGGGTTGTAGTTGACATCAGAAGATCAATACATTAAGCCCAGAGAACATAGAAAAAAGATAAATAAAGATAGGAGCAGAACTTAATACAACAGAAAACGTATACAATTCAGGTGATGTAGTAAGTCCACAGAATATTCTTTGAAAGATTTAAAAGACAGACTTTGATTAAGGAAAACAAAAAAATAAGTAAAGCATATACAGAAAGAATTAGGACAATGTTATAGCAGAGAATATATGAAATGCCCGTAATTTTGAACATTTCTCTAAAGTGGACCATTTCCTAGCTCCTAAAGTTTACCAAAACTGACGCAAGAGGATATCATTTAAGGTCATCCTGTCTGCCCTTGGCATTCTCGGAACGCCCTGGCCTCAGAATGCAGCATCTGTCGTCCATGGTAACCTGCGGAGAAGGGGCGGAGCTGAGGGAGGTTGGAACACTGCCCTCACTGAGGGAGTGGGTGTGGCCATCTCTGCTGTGACTGAACAAAGGCAGGGGAGCATGGGGCGCAGGGCAGGGCCCTCAGAGACCGGCAGGCCCAGTGGGGTTCCACAGGCATTTAAGCCCAGGCCAAAGGGCGCTTTCTTTGTCTGCACAGCTGCCCAAACTCTCACCTTTCCACTCAGGCCGCCCACTTATTTGAAGTGTGTGTGGAAACAGTCCGCGCAGTACACCTCGCTGCACAGCTAACCTTAGGTCTGGGAATCGTAGCTTCCTGCCAGGTGACCGAAGTTCGCAGGCAGATGGGTCCCTGGGACACACGCGGAGAGGCTCCTGCCCGGGCCACAGGCCGCCCACTGCCACTGCCCCAGATCGGGGGCCGCAAAGCGGCCCTGTCTGAGTCCCCTGCCTCTAGAGGGAGTATCGGACTAACACTTGTAGAAAACGGGTTCCTCGCGGGCAACTCATTGGAGGGACACAAATAACTCTTTGCCGACTTCCTGCTGAAGCTTACGTGTGTTCACACCTAAGCCTCATACAAGGTCAGCTGTTTAGCTAAACATGAGCTCATGATCTAAATTTACACAATAATGAAGAAATCAGCTACAAGAGGAGACAATCAGCAAAAACAATCAATTCCAGAATTAGATTCCCTAGGCCCTCCATCAGACGTAGGAATAATCAGGTGCAAGGCAGAAAAGATACATAAAACTGGAACTGAAACAAGGAACACGGATGATTTCAAAGACTGGTAGGATCTCTAAGACATTTTTAAAGTATATGTCATTGATAAAGCTAAATACTCAAAGGTTGTGTCATACAACAGATTCATCATTGAGAAGAGTGAAATTATGCTGTTTTGAAAACTATGGCAGGTCAGATTTTCTGCCTAATTATATAAGAAGATTTCTCTAAAAAATACACATTATTTCAAAGACTCATTGGCTAAGAAATAAGTCAAGGGCATTTCAAATGGCTTGTCTGCAAAGAAAGGTGAGATGTAGGGAATCACAGAAAGTTGAGGGGTAAATAGATCAATATATACTGGACTATATTGTAAACTAAGCCTTAGGCCAGCAACAATGTAGAGGACCTGACCCTTAGAAACTTACAAGTAATCTGGAATCTTGAAAATTTCAAACCTTTATAAGTAAAAAAGATTTATTAAAATGAATAACCAACTGTTTTATTTGACATCAGAAGATCAAAACAATAAATCCTGAGAACACAGAAAAAAGATAAATAAAGATAGGAGCAGAACTTAATACAACAGAAAACCTATACAAGTCAGGTGATGTAGTAAGTCCAAAGAATATTCTTTGACAAGATTTAAAAGACACACTTTGATTAAGGAAAACAAAACATATGTAAAGAATATACAGAAAGAATCAGGACAATGTTATAGCAGAGAATATATGAAATGCCAGTGAATTTGAACATTTCTGTAATTGGAGCATTTCCTAGCTCCTAAAGTTTACCAAAATTGACACAAGAGGATATCATTTAAGGTCATCCTGTCTGCCCTTGGCATTCTCGGAACGCCCTGGCCTCAGAATGCAGCATCTGTAGTCCATGGTAACCTGCGGAGAAGGGGCGGGGCTGAGGGAGGTTGGAACACGGCCCTCACTGAGGGAGTGGGTGTGGCCATCTCTGCTGTGACTGAACAAAGGGCAGGGGAGAAGGGGACCAAGGGCAGTGCCCTCAGAGCCCGGCAGGCCCAGTCCGGTGTCAAAGCATGTAGGCACTGGCCAAAGGGAGCCTTCTTTGTCAGCTCAGTTGCCAAAACTCCTACCTTTCCCCTCATGCCTCCCTCTTACTTGAAGTGTTTGTGGAACCAGTCCATGCTGTACACATCGCTGCACAACTAACCATAGGTCTGGGCATCATGGCTTCCTGCAAGGTGACCGAAGTTCACAGGCAAAAGGGTCCCTGGGATACACGGGAAGCGGATCCTGCCCGAGCCACAGGCCTCCCACTGCCTCTGCCCCAGATCGGGGGCCTCAAAGCAGCCCTGTCTGAGTCCTCTGCCTCTATAGGGAGTATTGGACCAACACTTGTAGAAAAGGGGTTCCTCTCGGGCAACTCACTGGAGGGACACAAATAAATCTTTGCTGACGTTTTGCTGAAGATTACGAGCGTTCACACCTAAGCCTCTTACAAGGTCAGCTGTTTAGCTAAACGTGAGCTCATGATCTAAATTTACACAATAATGGAAATTCAGCTACAAGGGGACACAATCTGCAAAAACAATCAATACCAGAATTAGATTCCCTAGGCCATCGATCAGACGTTGGAATAATCAGGTGCAAGGCAGAAAAGATACACAAAACTGGAACTGAAACAAGGAACAAGGATGTTTTCAAGACTGGTAGGATCCCTAAGACATTTTTAAAGTACATGTCATTGATAAAGCTAAATACTCAAAGGTTGTGTAGTACAACAGATTCATAGTTCAGAAGAGTGAAATTATGCTCTTTTGAAAACTATGGCAGGTCAGATTTTCTGCCTAATTATATAAGACGATTTTTCTAAAAAATACACATTATTTCAAAGACTTATTGGCTGTGAAATAAGTTAAGGGAATTGCAAATGGCTTGTCTGCAAAGAAAGGTGAGATGTAGGGAATCACAGAAAGTCGAGGGCAAAATAGGTCAATATATAATTGCTATATGGTGAACTAAGCCTTAGGCCAGCAACAATGTAGAGGACCTTACCCTTAGAAACTTACAATTAAGCTGGAATACCCAAAATTTCAAATCTGTATAAGTAAAAAGGTTTATTAAAATGAATAACCAAGTGTTGTAATTCACATCAGAAGATCAATACATTAAGCCCTGAGAACAGAGAAAAAAGATAAATAAAGATAGGAGCAGAACTTAATTCAACAGAAAACGTATACAATTCAGGTGATGTAGTAAGTCTGAAGAATATTCTTTGAAAAGATTTAAAAGACAGAGTTTGATTAAGGAAAACAAAAAATAAATAAAGCATATACAGAAAGAATTAGGACAATGTTATAGCAGAGAATATATGAAATGACCATAATTTTGAACATTTCTGTAAAGTGGACCATTTCCTAGCTCCTAATATTTACCAAAACTGACGCAAGAGGATATCATTTAAGATCATCCTGTCTGCCCTTGGCATTCTCGGAACGCCCTGGCCTCAGAATGCAGCATCTGTAGTCCATGGTAACCTGCGGATAAGGGGCGGAGCTGAGGGAGGTTGGAACACTGCCCTCACTGAGGGAGTGGGTGTGGCCAACTCTGCTGTGACTGAACAAAGGTCAGGGGAGCAAGGGTCCCAGGGCAGGGCCCTCAGATCCCGGCAGGCACAGTGGGGTGTCACAAACATTTAGGCCCTGGCCAAGGGACGCCTTCTTTGTCTGCACAGCTGCCCAAACTCTCACCTTTCCACTCAGGCCGCCCTCTTACTGGATGTGTGGGTTGAACCTGTCCGCGCAGTACACCTCGCTGCACAGCTAACCATAGTTCTGGGCATCGTAGCTTCCTGACAGGTGACCGAAGTTCGCAGGCAGATGGGTACCTGGGACACAAGCGGAGAGGCTCCTGCCCGGGCCACAGGCTGCCCACTGCCCCTGCCCCAGATCAGGGGCCGCAAAGCAGCCCTGTCTGAGTCCCCTGCCTCTAGATGGAGTATTGGACCAACACTTGTAGAAAACGAGTTCCTCGCGGGCAACTCATATGAGGGGCACAAATAACTCTTTGCCGACTTTCTGCTGAATCTTACGTGTGTTCACACCTAAGCCTCTTACAAGGACAGCTGTTTAGCTAAACATGAGCTCATGATCTAAATTTACACAATAATGAAGAAATCAGCTACAAGGGGAGACAATCAGCAAAAACAATCAATTCCAGAATTTGATTCCCTAGGCCATCCATCAGATGTTGGAATAATCAGGTGCAAGGCAGAAAATATACACAAAACTGGAACTGAAACAAGGAACAAGGATGTTATCAAAGACTGATAAGATGTCTAAAACTTTTTTAACGTACATGTCATTGATAAAGCTAAATACTCAAAGGTTGTGTAGTACAACAGATTCATAGTTCAGAAGAGTGAAATTATGCTCTTTTGAAAACTATGGCAGGTCAGATTTTCTGCCTAAATATATAAGACGATTTTTCTAAAAAATACACATTATTTCAAAGACTTAATGGCTGTGAAATAAGTTAAGGGAATTGCAAATGGCTTGTCTGCAAAGAAAGGTGAGATGTAGGGAATCACAGAAAGTCGAGGGCAAAATAGGTCAATATATAATTGCTATATGGTGAATTAAGCCTTAGGCCAGCAACAATGTAGAGGACCTGACCCTTAGAAAGTTACAAGTAAGCTGGAATCCTCAAAATTTCAAATCTTTATAAGTAAAAAGATTTATTAAAATGAATAACCAAGTGTTTTAATTGACATCAGAAGATCAATACATTAAGCCCCGAGAACATAGAAAAAAGATAAATAAAGATAGGAGCAGAACTTAATACAACAGAAAACGTATAAAATTCAGGTGAGGTAGTAAGTCCGAAGAATATTCTATGAAAAGATTTAAAGGACAGAGTTTGATTAAGGAAAACAAAAAAATAAGTAAAGCATATACAGAAAGAATTAGGACAATATTATAGCAGAGAATATATGAAATGCCCGTAATTTTGAACATTACTGTAAAGTGGACCATTTCCTAGCTCCTAAAGTTTACCAAACCTGACGCAAGAGGATATCATTTAAGGTCATTCTGTCTGCCCTTGGCATTCTCGGAACGCCCTGGCCTCAGAATGAAGCATCTGTAGTCCATGGTAACCTGCGGATAAGGGGCGGAGCTGAAGGAGGTTGGAACACTGCCCTCACTGAGGGAGTGGGTGTGGCAATCTCTGCTGTGACAGAACAAAGGGCAGGGGAGCAAGGGTCTCAGGGCAGGGCCCTCAGATCCCGGCAGGCCCATGGGGTGTCAAAAGCATTTAGGCCCTGGCCAAGGGACGCCTTCTTTGTCTGCACAGCTGCCCAAACTCTCACCTTTCCACTCAGGCCGCCCTCTTACTTGAAGTCTGGGTGGAAACTGTCCGTGCAGTACACATCGCTGCACAGCTAACAATAGGTCTGGGAATCTTAACTTCCTGCCAGGTGACCGAAGTTCGCAGGCAGATGGGTCCCTGGTACACACGCGGAGAGGCTCCTGCCCGGGCCACAGGCCACCCACTGCCCCTGCCCCAGATCGGGGGCCGCAAACCAGGCCTGTCTGAGTCCCCATCCTCTAGAGGGAGTATTGGACCAACACTTGTATAAAACGCGTTCCTCGCGGGCAACTCATTGGAGGGACACAAATAACTCTTTGCCGACTTTCTGCTGAAGTTTACGTGTGTTCACACTTAAGCCTCTTACAAGGTCAGCTGTTTAGCTAAACATGAGCTCATGACCTAAATTTACTAAATAATGAAGAAATCAGCTACAAGGGGAGAAAATCAGCAAAAACAATCAATTCCAGGATTAGATTTCCTAGGCCATCCATCAGATGTTGGAATAATCAGGTGCAAGGCAGAAAATATACACTAAACTGGAACTGAAACAAGGAACAAGGATGTTTTCAAAGACTGGTAGGATCTCTAAAACATTTTTAAAGTACATGTCATTGATAAAGCTAAATACTCAGAGGTTGTGTAAGACAACAGATTCATCATTGAGAAGAGTGAAATTATGCTGTTTGGAAAACTATGGCAGGTCAGATTTTCTGCCTAATTATATAAGAAGATTTCTCTAAAAAATACACATTTTTCAACGACTAATTGGCTGTGAAATAAGTTAAGGGTATTTCAAATGGCTTGTCTGCAAAGAAAGGTGAGATGTAGGGAATCACAGAATGCCGAGGGGAAAATAGGTCAATATATACATTGCTATATGGCGAACTAAGCCTTAGGCCAGCAACAAGGTAGAGGACCTGACCCTAATATACTTACAAGTAAGCTCGAATCTTCAAAAGTTCAAATCTTTATAAGTAAAAAGATTTATTAAAATGAATAACCAAGTGTTTTAACTGACATCAGAAGATCAAAACAATAAACCCTGAAAACATAGAAAAAAGATAAATAAAGATATGAGCAGAACTTAATACATTGAAAACGTATAAAATTCAGGTGATGTAGTAAGTCCAAAGAATATTCTTTGAAACATTTAAAAGACACACTTTGATTAAGGAAAACAAAAACATAAGTAAATAATATACAGAAAGAATCAGGACAATGTTATAGCAGAGAATATATGAAATGCCAGTAAATTTGTACATTTGTGTAAAGTGGACCATTTCCTAGCTCCTAAAGTTTACCAAACATGACACAAGAGGAAATCATTTAAGGTCATCATGTTTGCCCTTGGCATTCTCGGAACGTCCTGGCCTCAGAATGCAGCATCTGTCGTCCATGGTAACCTGCGGAGAAGGGGCGGAGCTGAGGGAGGTTGGAACACTGCCCTCACTGAGGGAGTGGGTGTGGCCATCTCTGCTGTGACTGAACAAAGGCAGGGGAGCATGGGGCGCAGGGCAGGGCCCTCAGAGACCGGCAGGCCCAGTGGGGTTCCACAGGCATTTAAGCCCAGGCCAAAGGGCGCTTTCTTTGTCTGCACAGCTGCCCAAACTCTCACCTTTCCACTCAGGCCGCCCACTTATTTGAAGTGTGGGTGGAAACAGTCCGCGCAGTACACCTCGCTGCACAGCTAACCTTAGGTCTGGGAATCGTAGCTTCCTGCCAGGTGACCGAAGTTCGCAGGCAGATGGGTCCCTGGGACACACGCGGAGAGGCTCCTGCCCGGGCCACAGGCCGCCCACTGCCACTGCCCCAGATCGGGGGCCGCAAAGCGGCCCTGTCTGAGTCCCCTGCCTCTAGAGGGAGTATCGGACTAACACTTGTAGAAAACGGGTTCCTCGCGGGCAACTCATTGGAGGGACACAAATAACTCTTTGCCGACTTCCTGCTGAAGCTTACGTGTGTTCACACCTAAGCCTCATACAAGGTCAGCTGTTTAGCTAAACATGAGCTCATGATCTAAATTTACACAATAATGAAGAAATCAGCTACAAGAGGAGACAATCAGCAAAAACAATCAATTCCAGAATTAGATTCCCTAGGCCCTCCATCAGACGTAGGAATAATCAGGTGCAAGGCAGAAAAGATACATAAAACTGGAACTGAAACAAGGAACACGGATGATTTCAAAGACTGGTAGGATCTCTAAGACATTTTTAAAGTATATGTCATTGATAAAGCTAAATACTCAAAGGTTGTGTCATACAACAGATTCATCATTGAGAAGAGTGAAATTATGCTGTTTTGAAAACTATGGCAGGTCAGATTTTCTGCCTAATTATATAAGAAGATTTCTCTAAAAAATACACATTATTTCAAAGACTCATTGGCTAAGAAATAAGTCAAGGGCATTTCAAATGGCTTGTCTGCAAAGAAAGGTGAGATGTAGGGAATCACAGAAAGTTGAGGGGTAAATAGATCAATATATACTGGACTATATTGTAAACTAAGCCTTAGGCCAGCAACAATGTAGAGGACCTGACCCTTAGAAACTTACAAGTAATCTGGAATCTTGAAAATTTCAAACCTTTATAAGTAAAAAAGATTTATTAAAATGAATAACCAACTGTTTTATTTGACATCAGAAGATCAAAACAATAAATCCTGAGAACACAGAAAAAAGATAAATAAAGATAGGAGCAGAACTTAATACAACAGAAAACCTATACAAGTCAGGTGATGTAGTAAGTCCAAAGAATATTCTTTGACAAGATTTAAAAGACACACTTTGATTAAGGAAAACAAAACATATGTAAAGAATATACAGAAAGAATCAGGACAATGTTATAGCAGAGAATATATGAAATGCCAGTGAATTTGAACATTTCTGTAATTGGAGCATTTCCTAGCTCCTAAAGTTTACCAAAATTGACACAAGAGGATATCATTTAAGGTCATCCTGTCTGCCCTTGGCATTCTCGGAACGCCCTGGCCTCAGAATGCAGCATCTGTAGTCCATGGTAACCTGCGGAGAAGGGGCGGGGCTGAGGGAGGTTGGAACACGGCCCTCACTGAGGGAGTGGGTGTGGCCATCTCTGCTGTGACTGAACAAAGGGCAGGGGAGAAGGGGACCAAGGGCAGTGCCCTCAGAGCCCGGCAGGCCCAGTCCGGTGTCAAAGCATGTAGGCACTGGCCAAAGGGAGCCTTCTTTGTCAGCTCAGTTGCCAAAACTCCTACCTTTCCCCTCATGCCTCCCTCTTACTTGAAGTGTTTGTGGAACCAGTCCATGCTGTACACATCGCTGCACAACTAACCATAGGTCTGGGCATCATGGCTTCCTGCAAGGTGACCGAAGTTCACAGGCAAAAGGGTCCCTGGGATACACGGGAAGCGGATCCTGCCCGAGCCACAGGCCTCCCACTGCCTCTGCCCCAGATCGGGGGCCTCAAAGCAGCCCTGTCTGAGTACTCTGCCTCTATAGGGAGTATTGGACCAACACTTGTAGAAAAGGGGTTCCTCTCGGGCAACTCACTGGAGGGACACAAATAAATCTTTGCTGACGTTTTGCTGAAGATTACGAGCGTTCACACCTAAGCCTCTTACAAGGTCAGCTGTTTAGCTAAACGTGAGCTCATGATCTAAATTTACACAATAATGGAAATTCAGCTACAAGGGGACACAATCTGCAAAAACAATCAATACCAGAATTAGATTCCCTAGGCCATCGATCAGACGTTGGAATAATCAGGTGCAAGGCAGAAAAGATACACAAAACTGGAACTGAAACAAGGAACAAGGATGTTTTCAAGACTGGTAGGATCCCTAAGACATTTTTAAAGTACATGTCATTGATAAAGCTAAATACTCAAAGGTTGTGTAGTACAACAGATTCATAGTTCAGAAGAGTGAAATTATGCTCTTTTGAAAACTATGGCAGGTCAGATTTTCTGCCTAATTATATAAGACGATTTTTCTAAAAAATACACATTATTTCAAAGACTTATTGGCTGTGAAATAAGTTAAGGGAATTGCAAATGGCTTGTCTGCAAAGAAAGGTGAGATGTAGGGAATCACAGAAAGTCGAGGGCAAAATAGGTCAATATATAATTGCTATATGGTGAACTAAGCCTTAGGCCAGCAACAATGTAGAGGACCTTACCCTTAGAAACTTACAATTAAGCTGGAATACCCAAAATTTCAAATCTGTATAAGTAAAAAGGTTTATTAAAATGAATAACCAAGTGTTGTAATTCACATCAGAAGATCAATACATTAAGCCCTGAGAACAGAGAAAAAAGATAAATAAAGATAGGAGCAGAACTTAATTCAACAGAAAACGTATACAATTCAGGTGATGTAGTAAGTCTGAAGAATATTCTTTGAAAAGATTTAAAAGACAGAGTTTGATTAAGGAAAACAAAAAATAAATAAAGCATATACAGAAAGAATTAGGACAATGTTATAGCAGAGAATATATGAAATGACCATAATTTTGAACATTTCTGTAAAGTGGACCATTTCCTAGCTCCTAATATTTACCAAAACTGACGCAAGAGGATATCATTTAAGATCATCCTGTCTGCCCTTGGCATTCTCGGAACGCCCTGGCCTCAGAATGCAGCATCTGTAGTCCATGGTAACCTGCGGATAAGGGGCGGAGCTGAGGGAGGTTGGAACACTGCCCTCACTGAGGGAGTGGGTGTGGCCAACTCTGCTGTGACTGAACAAAGGTCAGGGGAGCAAGGGTCCCAGGGCAGGGCCCTCAGATCCCGGCAGGCACAGTGGGGTGTCACAAACATTTAGGCCCTGGCCAAGGGACGCCTTCTTTGTCTGCACAGCTGCCCAAACTCTCACCTTTCCACTCAGGCCGCCCTCTTACTGGATGTGTGGGTTGAACCTGTCCGCGCAGTACACCTCGCTGCACAGCTAACCATAGTTCTGGGCATCGTAGCTTCCTGACAGGTGACCGAAGTACGCAGGCAGATGGGTACCTGGGACACAAGCGGAGAGGCTCCTGCCCGGGCCACAGGCTGCCCACTGCCCCTGCCCCAGATCAGGGGCCGCAAAGCAGCCCTGTCTGAGTCCCCTGCCTCTAGATGGAGTATTGGACCAACACTTGTAGAAAACGAGTTCCTCGCGGGCAACTCATATGAGGGGCACAAATAACTCTTTGCCGACTTTCTGCTGAATCTTACGTGTGTTCACACCTAAGCCTCTTACAAGGACAGCTGTTTAGCTAAACATGAGCTCATGATCTAAATTTACACAATAATGAAGAAATCAGCTACAAGGGGAGACAATCAGCAAAAACAATCAATTCCAGAATTTGATTCCCTAGGCCATCCATCAGATGTTGGAATAATCAGGTGCAAGGCAGAAAATATACACAAAACTGGAACTGAAACAAGGAACAAGGATGTTATCAAAGACTGATAAGATGTCTAAAACTTTTTTAACGTACATGTCATTGATAAAGCTAAATACTCAAAGGTTGTGTAGTACAACAGATTCATAGTTCAGAAGAGTGAAATTATGCTCTTTTGAAAACTATGGCAGGTCAGATTTTCTGCCTAAATATATAAGACGATTTTTCTAAAAAATACACATTATTTCAAAGACTTAATGGCTGTGAAATAAGTTAAGGGAATTGCAAATGGCTTGTCTGCAAAGAAAGGTGAGATGTAGGGAATCACAGAAAGTCGAGGGCAAAATAGGTCAATATATAATTGCTATATGGTGAATTAAGCCTTAGGCCAGCAACAATGTAGAGGACCTGACCCTTAGAAAGTTACAAGTAAGCTGGAATCCTCAAAATTTCAAATCTTTATAAGTAAAAAGATTTATTAAAATGAATAACCAAGTGTTTTAATTGACATCAGAAGATCAATACATTAAGCCCCGAGAACATAGAAAAAAGATAAATAAAGATAGGAGCAGAACTTAATACAACAGAAAACGTATAAAATTCAGGTGAGGTAGTAAGTCCGAAGAATATTCTATGAAAAGATTTAAAGGACAGAGTTTGATTAAGGAAAACAAAAAAATAAGTAAAGCATATACAGAAAGAATTAGGACAATATTATAGCAGAGAATATATGAAATGCCCGTAATTTTGAACATTACTGTAAAGTGGACCATTTCCTAGCTCCTAAAGTTTACCAAACCTGACGCAAGAGGATATCATTTAAGGTCATTCTGTCTGCCCTTGGCATTCTCGGAACGCCCTGGCCTCAGAATGAAGCATCTGTAGTCCATGGTAACCTGCGGATAAGGGGCGGAGCTGAAGGAGGTTGGAACACTGCCCTCACTGAGGGAGTGGGTGTGGCAATCTCTGCTGTGACAGAACAAAGGGCAGGGGAGCAAGGGTCTCAGGGCAGGGCCCTCAGATCCCGGCAGGCCCATGGGGTGTCAAAAGCATTTAGGCCCTGGCCAAGGGACGCCTTCTTTGTCTGCACAGCTGCCCAAACTCTCACCTTTCCACTCAGGCCGCCCTCTTACTTGAAGTCTGGGTGGAAACTGTCCGTGCAGTACACATCGCTGCACAGCTAACAATAGGTCTGGGAATCTTAACTTCCTGCCAGGTGACCGAAGTTCGCAGGCAGATGGGTCCCTGGTACACACGCGGAGAGGCTCCTGCCCGGGCCACAGGCCACCCACTGCCCCTGCCCCAGATCGGGGGCCGCAAACCAGGCCTGTCTGAGTCCCCATCCTCTAGAGGGAGTATTGGACCAACACTTGTATAAAACGCGTTCCTCGCGGGCAACTCATTGGAGGGACACAAATAACTCTTTGCCGACTTTCTGCTGAAGTTTACGTGTGTTCACACTTAAGCCTCTTACAAGGTCAGCTGTTTAGCTAAACATGAGCTCATGACCTAAATTTACTAAATAATGAAGAAATCAGCTACAAGGGGAGAAAATCAGCAAAAACAATCAATTCCAGGATTAGATTTCCTAGGCCATCCATCAGATGTTGGAATAATCAGGTGCAAGGCAGAAAATATACACTAAACTGGAACTGAAACAAGGAACAAGGATGTTTTCAAAGACTGGTAGGATCTCTAAAACATTTTTAAAGTACATGTCATTGATAAAGCTAAATACTCAGAGGTTGTGTAAGACAACAGATTCATCATTGAGAAGAGTGAAATTATGCTGTTTGGAAAACTATGGCAGGTCAGATTTTCTGCCTAATTATATAAGAAGATTTCTCTAAAAAATACACATTTTTCAACGACTAATTGGCTGTGAAATAAGTTAAGGGTATTTCAAATGGCTTGTCTGCAAAGAAAGGTGAGATGTAGGGAATCACAGAATGCCGAGGGGAAAATAGGTCAATATATACATTGCTATATGGCGAACTAAGCCTTAGGCCAGCAACAAGGTAGAGGACCTGACCCTAATATACTTACAAGTAAGCTCGAATCTTCAAAAGTTCAAATCTTTATAAGTAAAAAGATTTATTAAAATGAATAACCAAGTGTTTTAACTGACATCAGAAGATCAAAACAATAAACCCTGAAAACATAGAAAAAAGATAAATAAAGATATGAGCAGAACTTAATACATTGAAAACGTATAAAATTCAGGTGATGTAGTAAGTCCAAAGAATATTCTTTGAAACATTTAAAAGACACACTTTGATTAAGGAAAACAAAAACATAAGTAAATAATATACAGAAAGAATCAGGACAATGTTATAGCAGAGAATATATGAAATGCCAGTAAATTTGTACATTTGTGTAAAGTGGACCATTTCCTAGCTCCTAAAGTTTACCAAACATGACACAAGAGGAAATCATTTAAGGTCATCATGTTTGCCCTTGGCATTCTCGGAACGTCCTGGCCTCAGAATGCAGCATCTGTAGTCCATGGTAACCTGTGGAGAGGTGGAGGGGCTGAGGGAGGTTGGAACACTGCCCTCACTGAGGGAGTGGGTGTGGCCATCTCTGCTGTGACTGAACAAAGGCAGGGGAGCAGGGGGCCCAGGGCAGAGTCCTCAGAGACCGGCAGGCCCAGTGGGGTGCCACAGGCATTTAAGCCCAGGCCAAAGGGCGCTTTCTTTGTCTGCACAGCTGCCCAAACTCTCACCTTTCCACTCATGCCGCCCTCTTATTTGAAGTGTGGGTGGAAAATGTCCGCACAGTACACCTCGCTGCACAGCTAACCTTAGGTCTGGGAATCGTAGCTTCCTGCCAGGTGACCGATGTTCGCAGGCAGATGGGTCCCTGGGACACACGCGGAGAGGCTCCTGCCCGGGCCACAGGCCGCCCACTGCCCCTGCCTCAGATCCTGGGCCGCAAAGCAGCCCTGTCTAAGTCCCCTGCCTCTAGAGGGAGTATTGGAACAAAACTTGTAGAAAACGGGTTCCTCGCGGGCAAGTCATTGGAGGGACACAAATAACTCTTTGCCGACTTTCTGCTGAAGCTTACGTGTGTTAACACCTAAGCCTCTTACAAGATCAGCTGTTTAGCTAAACATGAGCTCATGATCTAAATTTACACAATAATGAAAAATCAGCTACAAGGGGAGACCATCAGGAAAAACAATCAATTCCAGAATTAGATTCCCTAGGCCATCCATCAGATGTTAGAATAATCAGGTGCAAGGCAGAAAATATACACAAAACTGGAACTGAAACAAGGAACAAGGATGTTATCAAAGACTGATAAGATGTCTAAAACATTTTTAAAGTACATGTCATTGATAAAGCTAAATACTCAAAGGTTGTGTAATACAATAGATTCATAGTTCAGAGGAGTGAAATTATGCTCTTTTGAAAACTATGGCAGGTCAGATTTTCTGCCTAATTATATAAGACGATTTTTCTAAAAAATACACATTATTTCAAAGACTTATTGGCTGTGAAATAAGTTAAGGGCATTGCAAATGGCTTGTCTGCAAAGAAAGGTGAGATGTAGGGAATCACAGAAAGTCGAGGGCAAAATAGGTCAATATATAATTGCTATGGGGAACTAAGCCTTAGGCCAGCAACAATGTAGAGGACCTTACCCTTAGAAACTTACAATTAAGCTGGAATCCTCAAAATTTGAAATCTTTATAAGTAAAAAGATTTATTAAAAGGAATAACCAATTTTTTTAATTGACATCAGAAGATCAATACATTAAGCCCTGAGAACATAGAAAAAAGAAAAATAAAGATATGAGCAGAATTTAATACAACAGAAAACGTATACAATTCAGGTGATGTAGTAAGTCCAAAGAATATTCTTTGAAAAGATTTAAAAGACAGAGTTTGATTAAGGAAAACAAAAAAATAAGTAAAGCATATACAGAAAGAATTAGGACAATGTTATATTAGAGAATATATGAAATGCCCATAAATTTGAACATTTCTGTAAAGTGGACCATTTCCTATCTCCTAAAGTTTACCAAAACTGAGACAAGAGGAAATCATTTAAGGTCATCCTGTCTGCCCTTGGCATTCTCGGAATGCCCTGGCCTCAGAATGCAGCATCTGTAGTCCATGGTAACCTGCGGAGAAGGGGCGGAACTGAGGGGGGTTCGAACACAGCCCTCACTGAGGGAGTGGGTGTGGCCATCTCTGCTGTGACTGAACAAAGGTCAGGGGAGCAAGGGTCCCAGGGCAGGGCCCTCAGATCCCGGCAGGCCCTGTGGGGTGTCACAAGCATTTAGGCCCTGGCCAAGAGACGCTTTCTTTTTGTGCACAGCTGCCCAAACTCTCACCTTTCCACTCAGGCCGCCCTCTTACTTGAAGTGTGGGTGGAACCTGTCCGCGCAGTACACCTCACTGCACAGCTATCCATATGTCTGGGCATCGTAGCTTCCTGACAGGTGACCGAAGTTCGCAGGCAGATGGGTACCTGGGACACAAGCGGAGAGGCTCCTGCCCGGGCCACAGGCTGCCCACTGCCCCTGCCCCAGATCAGGGGCCGCAAAGCAGCCCTGTCTGAGTCCCCTGCCTCTAGAGGGAGTATTGGACCAACACTTGTAGAAAACGGGTTCCTCGCGGGAAACTCATTGGAGGGACACAAATAACTCTTTGCAGACTTTCTGCTGAAGCTTACGTGCGTTCACATCTAAGCCTCTTACAAGGTCAGCTGTTTAGCTAAACATGAGCTCATGATCTAAATTTACACAATAATGAAGAAATCAGCTACAAGGGGGGACAATCAGCAAAAACAATCAATCCCAGAATTAGATTACCTGGGCCATCCATCAGATGTTGGAATAATCAGGTGCAAGGCAGAAAATTTACACAAAACTGGAACTGAAACAAGGAACAAGGATGTTTTCAAAGACTGGTAGGATCTCTAAAACATTTTTAAAGTACTAGTCATTGATAAAGATAATTACTCAAAGGTTGTGTAATACAACAGATTCATCATTGAGAAGTGTGAAATTATGCTGTTTTGAAAACTATGGCAGGTCAGATTTTCTGCCTTATTATATAAGAATATTTATCTAAATAATACACATTATTTCAAAGACTTATTGGCTGTGAAATAAGTTAAGGGTATTTCAAACGGCTTGTCTGCAAAGAAAGGTGAGATGTAGGAAATCACAGAAAGCCGAGGGGAAAATAGGTCAATATATACATTGCTCTATGGTGAACTAAGCCTTAGGCAAGCAACAATGTAGAGGACATGACGCTTAGATACTTACAAGTAAGCTCGAATCTTCAAAAGTTCAAATCTTTATAAGTAAAAAGATTTATGAATATGAATTACCAAGTGTTTTCATGGACATCAGCAGATCAAAACAATAAACACTGAGAACATAGAATAAAGATAAATAAAGATATGAGCAGAAATTAATACAACAGAAAACGTATAAAATTCAGGTGATGTAGTAAGTCCAAAGAATATTCTTTGAAACATTTAAAAGACACACTTTGATTAAGGAAAAGAAAAACATAAGTAAATAATATACAGAAAGAATCAGGACAATGTTATAGCAGAGAATATATGAAATGCCAGTAAATTTGAACATTTGTGTACAGTGGACCATTTCCTAGCTCCTAAAGTTTACCAAAACTGACACAAGAGGAAATCATTTAAGGTCATCATGTCTGCCCTTGGCATTCTCGGAACGTCCTGGCCTCAGAATGCAGCATCTGTAGTCCATGGTAACCTGCGGAGAGGGGGAGGGGCTGAGGGAGGTTGGAACACAGCCCTCACTGAGAGAGTGTGTGTGGCCATCTCTGCTGTGACTGAACAAAGGCAGGGGAGCAGGGGTCCCAGGGCAGGGCCCTCAGAGACAGGCAGGCCCAGTGGGGTACCACAGGCATTTAAGCCCTGGCCAAAGGGCGCCTTCTTTGTCTGCACAGTTGCCCAAACTCTCACCTTTCCACTCAGGCCGCCCTCTTACTTGAAGTGTGGGTGGAAACTGTCCGCGCAGTACACCTCGCTGCACAGCTAACCAAAGGTTTGGTAATCGTAGCTTCCTGCCAGGTGACCGAAGTTCTCAGGCAGATGGGTCCCTGGGACACACGCGGAGAGGCTCCTGCCCGGGACACACGCCAGCCACAGCCCCTGCCCCAGATCAGGGGCCGCAAAGCAGCCCTGTCTGAGTCCCCTGCCTCTAGAGGGAGTATTGGACCAACACTTGTAGAAAACGAGTTCCTCGCGGGCAACTCATTGGAGGGGCACAAATAACTCTTTGCCGACTTTCTGCTGAATCTTACGTGTGTTCACACCTAAGCCTCTTACAAGGACAGCTGTTTAGCTAAACATGAGCTCATGATCTAAATTTACACAATAATGAAGAAATCAGCTACAAGGGGAGACAATCAGCAAAAACAATCAATTCCAGAATTAGATTCCCTAGGCCATCCATCAGATGTTGGAATAATCAGGTGCAAGGCAGAAAATATACACAAAACTGGAACTGAAATAAGGAACAAGGATGTTATCAAAGACTGATAAGATGTCTAAAACTTTTTTAACGTACATGTCATTGATAAAGCTAAATACTCAAAGGTTGTGTAGTACAACAGATTCATAGTTCAGAAGAGTGAAATTATGCTCTTTTGAAAACTATGGCAGGTCAGATTTTCTGCCTAATTATATAAGACGATTTTTCTAAAAAATACACATTATTTCAAAGACTTAATGGCTGTGAAATAAGTTAAGGGAATTGCAAATGGCTTGTCTGCAAAGAAAGGTGAGATGTAGGGAATCACAGAAAGTCGAGGGCAAAATAGGTCAATATATAATTGCTATATGGTGAACTAAGCCTTAGGCCAGCAACAATGTAGAGGACCTGACCCTTAGAAAGTTACAAGTAAGCTGGAATCCTCAAAATTTCAAATCTTTATAAGTAAAAAGATTTATTAAAATGAATAACCAAGTGTTTTAATTGACATCAGAAGATCAATACATTAAGCCCCGAGAACATAGAAAAAAGATAAATAAAGATAGGAGCAGAACTTAATACAACAGAAAATGTATACAATTCAGGTGATGTAGTAAGTCCGAAGAATATTCTTTGAAAAGATTTAAAAGACAGAGGTTGATTAAGGAAAACCAAAAAATAAGTGAAGCATATACAGAAAGAATTAGGACAATATTATAGCAGAGAATATATGAAATGCCCGTAATTTTGAACATTACTGTAAAGTGGACCATTTCCTAGCTCCTAAAGTTTACCAAACCTGACGCAAGAGGATATCATTTAAGGTCATTCTGTCTGCCCTTGGCATTCTCGGAACGCCCTGGCCTCAGAATGAAGCATCTGTAGTCCATGGTAACCTGCGGATAAGGGGCGGAGCTGAGGGAGGTTGGAACACTGCCCTCACTGAGGGAGTGGGTGTGGCAATCTCTGCTGTGACAGAACAAAGGGCAGGGGAGCAAGGGTCCCAGGGCAGGGCCCTCAGATCCCGGCAGGCCCATGGGGTGTCAAAAGCAATTAGGCCCTGGCCAAGGGACGCCTTCTTTGTCTGCACAGCTGCCCAAACTCTCACCTTTCCACTCAGGCCGCCCTCTTACTTGAAGTCTGGGTGGAAACTGTCCGTGCAGTACACATCGCTGCACAGCTAACCATAGGTCTGGGAATCTTAACTTCCTGCCAGGTGACCGAAGTTCGCAGGCAGATGGGTTCCTGGGACACACGCGGAGAGGCTCCTGCCCGGGCCACTGGCCACCCACTGCCCCTGCCCCAGATCGGGGGCCGCAAACCAGGCCTGTCTGAGTCCCCAGCCTCTAGAGGGAGTATTGGACCAACACTTGTATAAAACGCGTTCCTCGTGGGCAACTCATTGGAGGGACACAAATAACTCTTTGCCGACTTTCTGCTGAAGTTTACGTGTGTTCACACTTAAGCCTCTTACAAGGTCAGCTGTTTAGCTAAACATGAGCTCATGACCTAAATTTACTAAATAATGAAGAAATCAGCTACAAGGGGAGAAAATCAGCAAAAACAATCAATTCCAGGATTAGATTTCCTAGGCCATCCATCAGATGTTGGAATAATCAGGTGCAAGGCAGAAAATATACACTAAACTGGAACTGAAACAAGGAACAAGGATGTTTTCAAAGACTGGTAGGATCTCTAAAACATTTTTAAAGTACATGTCATTGATAAAGCTAAATACTCAGAGGTTGTGTAAGACAACAGATTCATCATTGAGAAGAGTGAAATTATGCTGTTTGGAAAACTATGGCAGGTCAGATTTTCTGCCTAATTATATAAGAAGATTTCTCTAAAAAATACACATTTTTCAACGACTAATTGGCTGTGAAATAAGTTAAGGGTATTTCAAATGGCTTGTCTGCAAAGAAAGGTGAGATGTAGGGAATCACAGAATGCCGAGGTGAAAATAGGTCAATATATACATTGCTATATGGCGAACTAAGCCTTAGGCCAGCAACAAGGTAGACGACCTGACCCTAAGATACTTACAAGTAAGCTGGAATCTTCAAAAGTTCAAATCTTTATAAGTAAAAAGATTTATTAAAATGAATAACCAAGTGTTTTAACTGACATCAGAAGATCAAAACAATAAACCCTGAAAACATAGAAAAAAGATAAATAAAGATATGAGCAGAACTTAATACATTGAAAACGTATAAAATTCAGGTGATGTAGTAAGTCCAAAGAATATTCTTTGAAACATTTAAAAGACACACTTTGATTAAGGAAAACAAAAACATAAGTAAATAATATACAGAAAGAATCAGGACAATGTTATAGCAGAGAATATATGAAATGCCAGTAAATTTGTACATTTGTGTAAAGTGGACCATTTCCTAGCTCCTAAAGTTTACCAAACCTGACACAAGAGGAAATCATTTAAGGTCATCATGTCTGCCCTTGGCATTCTCGGAACGTCCTGGCCTCAGAATGCAGCATCTGTAGTCCATGGTAACCTGTGGAGAGGTGGAGGGGCTGAGGGAGGTTGGAACACTGCCCTCACTGAGGGAGTGGGTGTGGCCATCTCTGCTGTGACTGAAGAAAGGCAGGGGAGCAGGGGGCCCAGGGCAGTGTCCTCAGAGACCGGCAGGCCCAGTGGGGTGCCACAGGCATTTAAGCCCAGGCCAAAGGGCGCTTTCTTTGTCTGCACAGCTGCCCAAACTCTCACCTTTCCACTCATGCCGCCCTCTTATTTGAAGTGTGGGTGGAAAACGTCCGCACAGTACACCTCGCTGCACAGCTAACCTTAGGTCTGGGAATCGTAGCTTCCTGCCAGGTGACCGAAGTTCGCAGGCAGATGGGTCCCTGGGACACACGCGGAGAGGCTCCTGCCCGGGCCACAGGCCGCCCACTGCCCCTGCCTCAGATCCTGGGCCGCAAAGCAGCCCTGTCTGAGTCCCCTGCCTCTAGAGGGAGTATTGGAACAAAACTTGTAGAAAACGGGTTCCTCGCGGGCAAGTCATTGGAGGGACACAAATAACTCTTTGCCGACTTTCTGCTGAAGCTTACGTGTGTTAACACCTAAGCCTCTTACAAGGTCAGCTATTTAGCTAAACATGAGCTCATGATCTAAATTTACACAATAATGAAAAATCAGCTACAAGGGGAGACCATCAGGAAAAACAATCAATTCCAGAATTAGATTCCCTAGGCCATCCATCAGATGTTAGAATAATCAGGTGCAAGGCAGAAAATATACACAAAACTGGAACTGAAACAAGGAACAAGGATGTTATCAAAGACTGATAAGATGTCTAAAACATTTTTAAAGTACATGTCATTGATAATGCTAAATACTCAAAGGTTGTGTAATACAATAGATTCATAGTTCAGAGGAGTGAAATTATGCTCTTTTGAAAACTATGGCAGGTCAGATTTTCTGCCTAATTATATAAGACGATTTTTCTAAAAAATACACATTATTTCAAAGACTTATTGGCTGTGAAATAAGTTAAGGGCATTGCAAATGGCTTGTCTGCAAAGAAAGGTGAGATGTAGGGAATCACAGAAAGTCGAGGGCAAAATAGGTCAATATATAATTGCTATGGGGAACTAAGCCTTAGGCCAGCAACAATGTAGAGGACCTTACCCTTAGAAACTTACAATTAAGCTGGAATCCTCAAAATTTGAAATCTTTATAAGTAAAAAGATTTATTAAAAGGAATAACCAATTTTTTTAATTGACATCAGAAGATCAATACATTAAGCCCTGAGAACATAGAAAAAAGAAAAATAAAGATATGAGCAGAATTTAATACAACAGAAAACGTATACAATTCAGGTGATGTAGTAAGTCCAAAGAATATTCTTTGAAAAGATTTAAAAGACAGAGTTTGATTAAGGAAAACAGAAAAATAAGTAAAGCATATACAGAAAGAATTAGGACAATGTTATATTAGAGAATATATGAAATGCCCATAAATTTGAACATTTCTGTAAAGTGGACCATTTCCTATCTCCTAAAGTTTACCAAAACTGAGACAAGAGGAAATCATTTAAGGTCATCCTGTCTGCCCTTGGCATTCTCGGAATGCCCTGGCCTCAGAATGCAGCATCTGTAGTCCATGGTAACCTGCGGAGAAGGGGCGGAACTGAGGGGGGTTCGAACACAGCCCTCACTGAGGGAGTGGGTGTGGCCATCTCTGCTGTGACTGAACAAAGGTCAGGGGAGCAAGGGTCCCAGGGCAGGGCCCTCAGATCCCGGCAGGCCCTGTGGGGTGTCACAAGCATTTAGGCCCTGGCCAAGAGACGCTTTCTTTTTGTGCACAGCTGCCCAAACTCTCACCTTTCCACTCAGGCCGCCCTCTTACTTGAAGTGTGGGTGGAACCTGTCCGCGCAGTACACCTCACTGCACAGCTATCCATATGTCTGGGCATCGTAGCTTCCTGACAGGTGACCGAAGTTCGCAGGCAGATTCGTCCCTGGGATACACGCGGAGAGGCTCCTGCCAGGGCCACAGGCCGTCCACAGCCCCTGCCCCAGATCCGGGGCCGCAAAGCAAGCCCAGTCTGAGTCCCCTGCCTCTAGAGGGAGTATTGGACCAACACTTGTAGAAAACGGGTTCCTCGCGGGCAACTCATTGGAGGGACACTAATAACTCTGCCGAATTTCTGCTGAAGCTTACACGCGTTCACACCTAAGCCTCTTACAAGGTCAGCTGTTTAGCTAAACATGAGCTCATGATCTAAATTTACACAATAATGAAGAAATCAGCTACAAGGGGAGACCATCAGCAAAAACAATCAATTCCAGAATTAGATTCCCAAGGTCATCCATCAGATGTTAGAATAATCAGGTGCAAGGCAGAAAATATACACAAAACTGGAACTGAAACAAGGAACAAGGATGTTATCAAAGACTGATAACATGTCTAAAACATTTCTAAAGTACATGTCATTGATAAAGCTAAATACTCAAAGGTTGTGTAGTACAACAGATTCATAGTTCAGAGGAGTGAAATTATGCTCTTTTGAAATTTATGGCAGGTCAGATTTTCTGCCTAATTATATAAGACGATTTTTCTAAAAAATACACTTTATTTCAAAGCCTTATTGGCTGTGAAATAAGTTAAGGGAATTGCAAATGG